>NC_060890.1:2243154-2610654 GCF_014805685.1 Silurus meridionalis | reverse complement strand
TTAGTACATTAATTTAGTTGATTATTTACAAGTGTCTGCTGTTTCCAACATTATCAGTTGTTCATGTTCATGTTGATCAAAATATATTCTACTGGTTTCACCTGAATAGTTTTAACCCCCAAAACATCTCAGCATCAGTTCATCTAACATTTCTAGTAAACTTTTTGTTTTGTAAATGTGTTGAATTGATGAATCATGAACGTCACTAATCTGATGCGAGTGAACGGCATCAGATCAACCAGTGATCAACCGGTTCTCTAAAACATGTCAAAGGTGAATCTTGTGAACCTTCAAATGGAGAGTGAATACAGACAAAACAAAACATAGAATTATAAATTCTGAAAAAACGTTGATCGATGTATTGTACTTGTTTACTACTCGCAATATTTTAATATTAGAGACCAGAAATGCTTGATGTGAAGAAGTTCGGGTTTGGTGACCTGCGAATTCGCATTACGTGACCACTTCAGATAATCCAAGATGGAGTGGAGGGGGCGCTGATTTAAATCATGTTGCCCAATCATCCTGTTTTACACGTCGCAGCTTTAAATAAATAGGAACTCAACAACAAAAAAGAAGCTGCATGGTTTGATGATGTCATATCTATATATGTCATATTCATTTGCTTCTTTTCTCAGATCCATTTGCAGGCCATGTCATATTCGGTTGCCACCCATGTCAGGGTCATATGCAGTGCCATTTATTGTCATATTGCTGTCCATGCCATATCCTGTTGCTGCCAATGTCGTATACGAATGCTGCCTGTGTCAGATCTGGTTGCCGACCACTCAAAATCTGGTTGCCATCCATGTCATATCCGGTTTTTGCACGTCATTTTCATTTGCTGTCTGTCATATCCAGTCGCCTGGCCACGTCATCACAGGTTGCCACTAGTGTCATATCCGGCTGTTGCTCGCCACAGATCCGGTTGCTGTCCATGACATATCCTGTACCGTCTACTACATATTCGGTTGCTGTCTATGTCAAATCGGGTTGCCATAAACGTCTAAATATTTTGCTGTCCGTTTCCGCTGTCAGATCCATTTGCCATCAGTCTCATATCCATTTGCCGCTAACATCATATCCAGCTGCCGCTAATGTCTTACACAGATGTAGCCCAAATTCGCGGCAAATCTTGCTAATTATTTAGCTTTTTTTTTTTTTAATTGTATAGGTTTTCCTAGTTCAGCAACTGAAGAACCCTAAACCTTTTTCTCTCAGAGCGTTTATTTGGCCTTATTGTTTTAGGAATTGTCACCTAATTTTAACCTTTTGGTTTGTGTCACGCAAGGGGGCGTGTCCCTGGGCTGTCAGTCACAAGGCGACGCCTTGCAGCACTGGATCGACTGCTTGAAAAACAAAGGCCAGAAGGTGGAGCGCTGGCACACCCTGACCAATGATCTGCCTGGGTCCACGTTCTAAGAAGCAAAATGGCCACCCTTTTTTGTCTCACTTTACCAATTAGATCCGATTGGTTGCTTTTCCTGGCCACTTAGTGGTAGAGGATTATGGGTAACCAAGGTGCGGCGACGCTGGGACGAGTTCCGACCGTCGGCGCAGATGTCCCATTTTTGACATGGAGGAACTCGATGCGATGCTTGGGAGCAATTCTCTATTTCTCGGATCTTCGGGTTTTTATTTGATGCACGTTACCGCTTTGACAACTAAAGGTTTAAAAATGTGTGTTTTATTTTCAATGCAATCATTTCTCCTGCAATAACACATTTTTTTTATGATGCTTCCATAGAATACCTTCAGAAGTGGTCTTGAATTGAAAAAAATACTAAATCGGATTTTCTTTTTCATTACGCTGCTGATTTTTAACCGATGTCCTCGTGAACTGTCTGTTTATGTGCATTGTTTTTGTTGTTGTTGTTGATCGGCATGCTCGATGTTTACAGTATGGCTCCTCCTTCTTCTGGAACCTCCTTCCGTGAACGTGACGTGTTTTATGAAGAATTTTCTGATATGCAGGTGTTTGCTAGAATTGTGTTTACTTACTTCCTGCTTCCTGTCTGTGTTTATTTAGAGGTGCGCTCTGTGATTTGAGGATCATCCTGCCGGCCTCAGCTTGAGAAAAAAACTAGTTATGCTAAATTAGGAAACTCAAACAAGACTAGCTAGGTCAGACAAGAACTTAGAATACAATTGAAAACCAACTCTTTTGTAACTCTACACCATGAAAGAAAAATCGATTCAACTTTAAATTTGTCATTACTAAAGAGTTTATTTGGCTAGCTATGTAGTTTATTTAGCTAGCTATGTTTATGTTGGTCAGGTAATTCATTCAACAGGGCTGTACCGACTTATTTACCACACGAAATAAACACTGTTCCTATTTTTCGCCCGGTTTTCCACACAGTTGTGTCATGTATTAGCATTTTCATCGTTCAGTTCTGAATCTGTTAAAGATCAGATGGCGCAAAAGTAGCGAACGTTTTTGTTGGCATGAAATTGTACCGCACCTTATTTGATGTGGTAAAAACAAAACAAGATCTAACTGATGGACACTTTTAGGGGCAAACAGTGAACAAAAGAAAAATGTAGCAATACCAACCTTCTTTCACATGAGCGTTTCATCGAAGCAGAATTTTCTCACAGGAATGAATAAAACACTGCAATATATTTGAATCGGAAGCACGTATAATGTTTCGCTGTGGAGATTTCCTTTAATGGCTAGCAAAGATGGAGAGCAAATTAGCCTCAAAAAAGGACCGGAGTTCATGCTAGCTCATGTTAACTGGTGTATTGTATTTCAGTGAGGTAAAGGATAGGATAAGATGCAAGTGTAAAATCACAGAGCTCCTCTTTAGCATTTTTTTTAGCTCCAGTGTTTAATTCTGCAAAGAATATACAGTATTTCAAGTTTTAAACCGCTATTCCTTTTACGGACTGGTTGTACAGTTTCATTTTTATCTGTTTATTCATTTGACTTTTATCTGGGAGTTGGACTTTTGTGAATGGAGCATGCTAATAATAAATCAATGTGTCTGTGTGTGTTTTAACGATCTTAACCTAGAGGAGAGGAAGAAACCTGTGAACAATGTGATGCACTACTGTACACTGGTTGTTCTTCACTGTGTCTTGAATGATGCATCAATATTGCTCTGACATGGGACTTGTTATATAAATTTGAAAGTTTTTTTTTTGTTTTGGAAAATAAATGGATATTTGCTTCGAGAGATGTATTAGAGTTTTTTTTGTGCATCGATACAGAACTTGTTTGGCTTTTTTAGGACAAGGAATTGAGACAATATGACAAACTTGCCACCTACTGGTCAAAGTTTACCAGAGTGAGCTATAAATTCTGATATCTACCTGCAATAGCTGCTTTTCTACCGTTCAAATTTTGTCCAATATCCACCCGTTTAGTTTGAATCATCTTGACAACCTGTTGAACATGCTGTCTGTTGGTTTATTTAGACCTTTCCTTCTACACTCTGAGAATTCCACCACTGTCCATGAACAAAACATACTGTACACATCTAGAGCAGAGATGGAAAGTAACAAATTACATTTCTAGTGTTCTGTAACTGTTTTTTTTGTGTGTGTACTTATACTCTATAAAGTAGTTAAGTATGTTATGTTTGAAGTATTGTATTTACACTGTGCAGGTTGTACAGCAGTACAGATTTACTGTCTTCTAAAAAGAACTCAACATGCAGCCATTATTGTCGAAATAACTGGCAGGAAAAGTGAGTACACGAACATGTCAAATCTGTGTCCTAAGTGTCAGTATTTTGTGTGAGCACCACTGTTATCTAACACTGCCTTAATCCTCCGGGGCATGGAATTCACCAGAGCTGCACAGGTTGTTGCTGGGATCCTCTTCCACTCCTCCATAATGACATCACGGAGCTGCTGGATGTTACACACATGGAGCTTCTCCACTTTCGGCTTGAGGATGCCGAAAGGCTTATTGCAGTGTACGGCGTACGGTCTGAGTACTGCGGACCTTCCACTTCTGCAACCTCTAAAGCAATGCTGCAGCACTCATGCGTTGGTTTTTTAAAGCAGCTTCTGCACCTGACGCACAGCAAATTGTCCAGTGTTGCTTCTTTTTTTTCCACAATATGTTTGGATTTGCACAAAAAAAGATTTTAAGTTCACATGAGGTTGGAAGTGATACTGTAACTCGTTAATTAGACAGGACTGGTGTTTAAAAATTAACATGAAATAAATTAATGCTTCAACTTCATATACAGCTGCTTTCGAATTGAAGAATTTATCGCACAAGCATGACTGTACAGTTACATATTATATTATAATATTAAATATTGAAACACTTTAAGCTTCTCTGATTTATAGTGTAGCCAAAATGTTAATCTGCAATCTGGAAAAGCACGTGGATCAAATGACGTGAAATATGTCAAAAAGGTAAAACTGTATCTAGTTCTGGTGTTATGCTCGGTCAACTGAATCGTGTCTTCGTTGTTCATGAGTTCCTAAAGGTGCTTTTCTTATCCAAGGTATCTTGCTTACTAATCACTGTTCAGTAGGATTTTATGTAACAACATCTCTGTACTTCAGAATTTTATGACAGGCCACAAAGTCATACCCCAAACAAGACTCATACATGCTGACTAGCAGTGGACAGTGATTCAATCCAGCCTCAGTAAGTAAACAACCTGCATAGATCTTTCAACTGAACAACTTTCATCATTCAGGAACGTTCAAGATGGCCAAGACGGATGAACCCATAAGTTTTAATGAAGCTGTAAACAAGGTTTCCAATTCAATCTATCGTTTTCCTCTGGTTGAGGTGCGAGGCGTACCGCTCAGGAACTGGATTGCTCAAAACTGGAGCGCTGTTTCCGCTTTCCGCCCGGATCCGTCCGATTTGCTCATCTCCACCTACCCTAAAGCAGGTATAGGCACTCGTTATTCATTCATTCATTCATTCATTCATTCATTCATTCATTTATTTAATTGCCCAGTTTAAAAAATAGGATTTTAAATCCCAGTGGTTATGATTTCTATAAAAATCTATTTAAATGAGTGCAAAATGGCTACATTTCAACATTTTGTATTAAAAAAAGGGAAGGAACTTGTCAGCCTAATGCGTACAATAAAGCCATTAAAGTCTTCAATCATTCGAAAAGGCTTTCTCTTAAATGTGCTGCTTCTGGAAAAGTGTCAGGTGCTAAAATTTGTGTTTTAGATTAGATCTAGAATAAATTCATCTTTATTGGGATTGTGCAAGGTACATGTACAGAGCCAATGAAATGCAGTTAGCATCTAACCAGAAGTATTTAAGGTACTAAAAGATATGAGGTCCATATATACAGGGATGAGGGTGAATAATGTACAGAAGGTGCAGTAGGTAAAAATTCACTTTTGTTCCAATATTGGTTTTGCTGTGAACCTTGTAGCAACTACTACTGCTCAAATGCAATAGATGAAACTCTCTAAACCAAGTGCAAAAACAGATCTTATGTAAAATAATCCCCCCCCAAAAAACAACTCTAATGTCTACATAAATGTCCACTAGAGAGCTGCCAGATGCTGTTAATCTACTAGAGAAAAACCTGTACTGAATTGGTATCAAAGTAAGATAGTCATTAGCCTGTGCTTCAGGCTTGAAGGCTTCAGTCTCCTCAATACTTTGTGATTTTTGTTCCTCATGCTGCAAGTGTATGAGATGCGTCCAGCCATTCAGTCCTACCACACAAGCAGGGGTGACAAAGACTCTTTATGGATCCCTTCCATGTTATCTTTTGTGTACTAAAGCCTATTGGAACTTCCGTAATTCCTACTCAATATGTCACCAGCTTTGCTTTTTCAACAGCCATAGGTGTAAAATCAAACCCTGTCTCTTCCAGCGAAAATATCAGACTGTAAACCAGTAGAAAGAGCAGGGAGCTGTCTATGGGATAAAAGCAATGAATTTAGAACATGAGAAACGATTCAAATTCAATACAACAATTTGGATTCTCCTAATTTCACCCTATGGGTGTGAGGGAGAATAATTGAAGTGAGAGGGCCGGCTCTCACTCCTTATGCAGTGTATTGATCTGAATTAAAAAACCCTTCATGTGTACGAAGAGTATCAAAAAGCTTTGAGAGTAATGAAGCTAACCAGGCTGCATGCTAGAACAAAGAGAGTCATTCGAGGTGTTGTGAGAGGTGGAACAACATCAATGGAAGACCATAAAGAACTTCAACGGGATCGACCCCCGAGAATATGTCTCTTTCTCTTAGCTACCCATACAGAAATCTGATATAAGGACATATATGAACATATATATGAAATGATAGTAGCACAGTATATGTGAACATATATGAACATATTTGTGGTTCTATTGGTTACTTGAGACATATATAATAAAGTATATGTACAAACATGTGGAAAACGTTTTTTTTTTTTTACTTGCTAATGTTTCTATGCATATTTAGGATATAAGTCAAGTCAAGAGGCTTTTATTGTCATTTCTACTATACACAGTGGTACACAGTACACAGTAAAAACAAGACAACGTTCCTCCGAAACCCTGCTGCTACACTAAACAATAACATAAAGCTACAACACAACACAAGCTACATAAAGTGCATCGAGTGCAACCTGGTGCAAACAGTGCAGACAAAAAACAGTACAGACAGACAAAACAAGACAAGACACAAAACCAAGATAGCACCGACCAGTAAACCTACTCTATACTTGGTTATACAGTACTGTGAACTGTAGAAACTATACCCGGGAGTGAATATAAGAACACAATGTAATGCAAAAATACAGCAGCAGTCCAGATGTGCAGAAGACAGCATGTAAACAGTGTAGTATAGTATAACAAAGTTGAAGGTGCAAAAAAGCATGTTAACAATATAATAGTCAAAAAAGTACTTTAATATATCGTGTAACACCATTCATCATACATAATATATGAAATACCTGATGTTGAGTTATTTTAGGTTTTAGTTACTATGTGAAAAAAGTGTCACATATATGTTAATGTAAAATTTGCATATGCAACATTTATTCACTTCTAGATCTATACACTTCTATACACTGCTAGAGCTGCAAAATGCATACTTCAAGCTCTTCTTTGTGCTTGTCATTAAACTGCAAAATAGTAGAGCTCCAGAAAAAATAGTAATAATAAATATATATATATATATATATATATATATATATATATATATATATATATATATATATATATATATATATATATATATATATATATATATACACACTGTGTATTAAGGATAATGTTCTTATTTCAAATATTCAAATGCAATTATACAACAGAATTAACATGAAAATTAACAGTTTTTTAAAGTTATTTCAAATATATTTAATACTAGAAAATAGAGTGGCAATCAAGCAAAGAAAACACATATATGTCTCATATATATATATATATATATATATATATATATATATATATATATATATATATATATATATATATATATATATATATATATATATTTGGGGACATATACAGTATGTTACATATATATATATATATATATATATATATATAAAATATAAATATATTAAACCTTCATGAATTCATCTAGTCATTATGTCTCTTTATAAATATAATAGTGCACAGTATTTGATCAAATACATACTTTAAAATGTTACTCATAACGTTCCTGAACATTCGGTCCCGCTGCGGATTCCCGCGATTTTGAAGACAATCGGCATCTTGCTGTTAGTCAGGTTCCAAATGAGTACCTGTGAATTTTCCGAAGCAAATTCCGAATTATCGGGGGTTTACTGTATATCAGATTTCTGTATGGGTATAAAAGATCCAGTGGTTGGCTGCATGTTCTCAGGTCATTAGAGTTAGCCAGGTCTGAGCTAGCTATAATATATAACTTCTATACAGAGACGGAAAAAAAACACACATCCTTCACTCAAGTAGAAGTACTTATGATTTAAAATACTCTGGTAAAACTTGAAGTTCTGACTACACTTTTTACCTAAAGTTACAGTAAATAAGTTTGGGCTTTGACACGTACTTAAGTTAGCCTAATGTTGTTATCTAACGAATGTATTCAGGCTGAACATCCACCATATAGAACACAAGCAGAGATGATTATGATCAGAAATGTTCTCAGTCATGTTTACATCACTGACTCCCTCTGTCTCATCCAGGTTAACCCCAGACTTCTTGTTGCCTTCTGCTGCTCTCACTGTTAGCTTTGTAAACTAGCCTACGTCTGTGGTGCGTGAAAGCAAGCTAACGATAAACCAATGGCAGGTTGAAAAATGAAAGGAAATAGGCTGATGGGCTGAAAATGGCACGCTTTTAGAAGAAAAAATATTGATCAGGCCATCAAATAGATCAAAACTAAAGCCTCGTTTGAAATTTAGAAAGAAGTAGAAAGTACAGATATTTGTGTAATAAAATGTATTGAATGAAATAAAATATAATTGTGAAGTAAAATTTTTACTGTTTGTCTTCTTTTGGGTTGAAATCTTTCTTAAAAATCTAAATTTTTTACCACAAAAACAGGTACCACCTGGGTCCAAGAAATAGTGGATCTCCTGCTGCATAATGGAGATGCTGAGTTCTGTAAGCGAGCACCAACTGCTGCACGAATTCCATTTCTGGAGATCCATTATCCTCCCCCCATTCCGTCGGGTAAAAATCACCAGTTATAAAAACTTGATATCATTTGATTGTGACTACAAATTGGCTTGATAAGACTGGTGTAATAATCTGCCTTGCCACATTGATACCAGTGCGCACACACAATGTTTTTGTGTCCTCTAACTGTTTTCCAGGCCTGGACCTTCTGAAAACATGGAAACCTCCCAGGGTCATCAAGACGCACTTACCCATACAGCTGGTGCCTGAAGGATTCTGGGAAAATAAGTGCAAGGTGGGTGCGAATATTAAAGCAGGATTTTCATCACCTTATGGCAGTTTTGAACCATGTTTTGCTTCACACCCACCAGTTTTTCAAGTGATTAAAAATTCTGGAACATGCAACTAATAGGTGTTTGGTGTCTCTCAGGTGTGTCCTGGTAGACCGTTCGCTTAAACAAGTAATAGCACCAACTATCAGCTTTTGGGTTAAGCCCTTGGTTTTATCTATGAGGGCAAAAACAGATATCAAAAGAATGAAACACGCAGAAGTCTGGGAAAGTGTATCAAAATTCGAAACATGGAAAAGTTTGCTGATGTCAGTGTTTCTCAGACTTCAATATTTTCATCTCACATGCAAACGGCATCTATTGTTGTTTTCGTTTCAGGTTATTTACGTGGCTCGAAATGCTAAAGACAATGTGGTCAGCTACTACCACTTTGACCAAATGAATCTGATTCATCCAGAGACGGGTACATGGGAAGAATATGTGCAGAAGTTCATGGCTGGAAAATGTGAGACGTAACTGGATGCATCTGATCTGTTAATAAAAATGAATAAAATGAGGTTCCTTGCTAATACCTATGTATTGTATGTCCACAGTGGCCTGGGGATCTTGGTACGACCATGTGAAAGGTTACTGGAAAGAAAGAGAGAAGAGGAACATCCTTTATATTTTCTTCGAGGATATGAAAGAGGTACCATTTGGTGTTAAAATGTCTTAAGTTTTGATCATCATGAAGAAATTTACATTGTGGTCGGATGGTTTTCAGTTTGAAGGAAGGTCTGCATTCAATAAGTTTATTTCCATAAGGATTATTATATATTGCAGAAATGGTACACAGTGTGTGTGTGGGGGGGCTGGGGGTGAGGGGTTCTAGTGTAGTTCGAAAAGGACAAGGGGAATATTAATCTCAAACTAGTTGTTTACAAATGAAAATGGAAAAAAAATCCTGTTATAAAGTCATTTAGACATGAGAGTAATTTAGACATTTAGTCATGAGAGAAATTGCAGATTTAGAATTCAACAATTTTCCGAACAATTTGACGGCGTTTCGCTTTCAGTTGGGTCGGTCCATCTGTCTTGTCCATCTCCATCTTTCTTTCTTGTGAGTTTAGCACATTTGTTCTCCTCCCATCAACCAGTCAGTGCAGTGGTCCGTTCTAAGACCCCCCCACGAGTTCACAAAATCCGCAAATTTTTGGTATTTGGTACCTATGGTACTTTAATGAATTCATCTATTCATCGGCAGTAAGTTGGTTCCTTTTTGATGCATACTCAACAAAAATTTGAAATAATAGACATAAATGCTTTATTCATTACTGCAAATGAATAATACAATAATGTGTTTTTAAAAAAATTTAATGAAATTTGTTAATGAAAACATTGACTATTTTATTTGTCAGTAACGGATATGATTTAAAATGTCGTTAAGTGCAATCAGGGTTTCCTTAGTGTCAAAAACAAGTGTCAAAATGTCTCAAATCTAACATTGGATGCCGCAAAACGCCTGCCGGTCTTTTTCGATTTTAATCAAATTTTATTTCATTTTAATTGTCCATTTATCGGTCCCTCAAAAGCTCACGGAAATGCTCTTGCGGCACTTTTGAATGTTTCTGTTTGCTTTTGTGGTGTTGTAGATCTTTCTTTCGCTAGTCCGAATTGAATTTGCTGTATTACGACTACAAATGAGACCAACAGCCAATCAGCTTTTAGCGCGAATCTTTCTCGGATTGTACTGCAGACGGAAAGCGGATTTTATATTTCAGCAATCAGTTTAGTGATACTTGGATTGAAAAAGTCGTTATTTAAGGCTACAATAACAACGTATTTGTGGGTGTGTGTGTTTGATGTTTGTAATTTAGGTGTTAAATCACGTTCTCAAAGATCGTAAAAAGGGCTTTAAATCTTATTCATTTGACGTGGTGAAACCTGCAAAAACCCTGACAATCCTTCTAACAAAACATACTTGAGTCAAAGTACAATTACAGATTTTGAAAAGTACTTTAAATAGTACACCAAAAACAAAAAACCCCAAAATTTTATTAATTACTTTAATGGCCATCATCATTAAGTTCTATGGAATTTGGCTGATGCTCTTATTCATAGCAACTTACAATCATTTAGGAAGCTAAGATTTGAACTCACAACCTTATCATTATCATCATCATCATCTTCAAAGCTTCTTCGTCCAGGTCTACCTTCATACTCATATCATTTATTGGTGTTCCTTCCAAATCCAGAACCCACGACGAGAAATAGTAAAGATCATGCGGTATCTGGACTTGTCGGTCTCCGACGACATCATCGACAAGATCATCAAGTTGACATCCTTTGAGGTCATGAAGGACAACCCGATGGCCAACTACTCGTCCGTCCCAACCATCATTTTTGACCAGTCCATTTCTGCTTTCATGAGAAAAGGTCTGAACATTGCGAACATCTCTCCCGGGCCTGCTCAAGTCTTTGCTATATTAATGTGTGAATCTTTTCCACAGGAGAGGTTGGAGACTGGACCAATTACTTCACACCAGCTCAGACCCAGATATTTGACGAGGACTATGCCAGAAAAATGGCAGATGTAAACATTAAGTTTCGGACCAGCATATAAAAGACGCCATCGAGAAATCGTGCTGCGATAAAAACGCTACATTAAACATCGTATCTATATGTAAAGGTAATTTGGTCAAATCTCAATATGGGAAATATTAATAATCTGTAGGATTTAAAAATTGCAGATAAAATTGTTTCCATGAAACAATGAATCAGGGGTTAAAATGTTTTTAGTTGTCACGTGTACAGTGAAATTCTATCTTCGCATATCAGAAATAGCTTTTCTGATTTCACATTTTCCAGTTGCACATTTTTTTATTTCTTTTTCACAAATGATAAACAGAATAAAACAAAAGTAAGAACAAAAAATTAAAAGTGTTATTGCACATTTTTTATAAAGAAAAATAGAAAGTATTTTTGCACAGAAAAATACAGAAATACATAAGTGGTAGTGCACATATTTTTATATCCCAGTGATGTTAGGAAGCTGGGGGTCAGAGTGCAGAGTCAATTATGATACACCACCACTGGAGCACAAGGAATTAAGGGCCTTGTTTAGGGGCCCAAGAGTGGCAGCTTGGTAGTACTAATGCTTGAACCCCTGACCTTCCAATCAACCCTGAGCCTTAACCACTGATTCCACCTTAAATTCAGATAGATTGCGGCTACATCTACAATAATCTGGCTAAATGTTTTAGGACATTATTTCGTCCCAAAGTTTTCGTTAATTTCAGATTATTTTTACTAGAACTTTTACTATTTACTTTTTACGGCTCTTCGAAACGTCGCGGTAACAAAAAAAATGTGTCAACGTTTTCTAAAGCCACAGTTTCGTCTGGAAGTCTTCAAGTCTTCAAGTGCTTTCTCAAAGCACCTTCTGCGATTCGCGACAGATCTCTGCAATCTTCCGGATCTTCATCTTCTGGAAGAGGGCGAAGTCCGCGGGAGCCAAATCTGGCGAGTAGGGTGGGTGCGGAAGTGAGATCATGTGGTTCGTTATGTGATTGCATGCTTGGATCTGTAGCAGCTTGATACTGGGAGTCCAAACCCTGCATAGAGTCATTGTAGTAGTATTTGTTAGTGTTGAACAGTGGTTCTCAAACTTTTACTGCCATTCCCTACTTTAGAGGTGGTGGATTTTCAAGCCCCACCTGTTTGTTTGGGGTTGCGTTGAGTTTATGAACCTATATTAAATAGAGAATATAAATGAAGATTAATAATGAAAATAATTATATAAATACTGCTGTTTATTGCGCCCCACCTGTCATATCTTTATTCCCCACTAGAGGGGCGCACTCCACAATTTAAAATCCACTGGTGTAGAGTGAATACATTATTATTAAAGGTCCTAAATTGGAGGCAGTTCACCATTAACCTGATGTTAAACACAGTTTTGGGTTTTTTCAGAATGTTTCAAGAGCAATTATGCATGTAGGTTGTGCCCACAGAAGAACAATTGCGGTCAAATAATGTAAAATGTGTAACTAACTATAATAATCTCAATCCTCATGCCTGAGGTGGAATTGTTCATTTGTCTGCTAAACGATCTACACAACAGTGATGGCACTGCTGAAGAAATCAGCGTCACTTTTGAGACGCTTGCATTCAATGGTGGGTGTTTTTTGGACTTTTAGGAGGGGTATCCTTCAAAAAATGTAAGGAGAATAAAAAAAAAATGGGGTCAGCCATGATACACCACCCCTGGTGCACAGAGAATTAAGAGTCTTGCTCAAGGGCCCAATTGTGGCAGCTTGGCGATTACCAGGGCTTGAACCACTAACCTTCCAATCGGTACCCCAGACCCTTAACTGCAGAGCTAAAACTCCCCAACCCCCTGTTCAGGAACATTTCGAGGGACATGACAAACTAAATCAATTAGGCTTCTAAATTGTAGCTCTCCAGAGATTCTGATTAAGCATTTGTGGGATGTGAAGAACAAAACTTAGAGAATCTGCTGTTATCTTCTAGTGCCGCATGCCACAGCACACGTTCTAAGGTCTTGTGGAGCCAAAGAATTGATGATTCAGAGCTGTTTTTTGGTTTCACAAAAGGAAGCAGGGGTTGTGGCTGATTAGTATCTGTTTCTTTTTTTACAAAAAACACAAATCATTTTCAAGTAAAAAATGGAGAAAACTGCATCTAATAAGTTCGACTACGCTACATGCCACTGCTTAGCCCATACTTATAGTTGATGGTTGACAGCATAGTGTATAGCATGGTGTGTCCAGCAGCTCAAATGACGCAGTGGTACCTTTGTTTGACGACTTTTCAAAGAGCAGGTGTGTTTTTCGCTGTGGAAAACTGAACAGTGAGCATGCATGACTTGGTGACTCACTGAGCAGCATGGCTCCACCCGCTGGTGAAGCACAGTGCCGATCGATGGAAATGTGTGACTCAGTGTGCAGCATGAATCACACGAACCTCAGCAAGGAAGTAAAACTTTGCAGAGTTTTCAGAAGCCAGGAAAATGTCACGCAAGTGCTCTAGTCCCAAATGCAAGCAATTGGCATTTTCGGAATCAATTAATCTGTTTTATAATCTTAGTTTTGCAGATTCAGGTTCTTTTGAAATGGCTAACTCGTTTACCCACTCGCTAATCCCTATGCTATACTGTATAGTGCATGACAGTTGACTGTATCGCAGTGGGGGACCTCTGTGGTGTCCTACCCGAAATGATCTCTCGTACAGAAAGAACGAATACCATTACTAAAGCAAGAATCCCAATGAAAACAGTTCAAAAAGTCTCCCTTCACTGATCTTCGAAGGGAGATCATGTAGATTGTTGACCGACGCTCCTTATGCACAAGTTGCCGAATGGTTTTGATATTTTCGCTCTTGAAGTGCGCATGTCAAACGTATGTCATGTCGAACGTCTCCGTGGCAGATTCGACGATTTCACGCAGAGTTTTACGTTTGCTCTTTGTTCTAAGTTGCTGTGCGTGATGAAATCGCAGATGTGAGTTACGCCGAAACATTTTGATACAAACGAAGGGAACGAAAATCGGAATTTCGACACTGACATGAATATTCTCTGACAGAGAAGTGAGAACGTCACGGGTAATTTGCTCATAGATGTTACACCTACCTGCATGTTTGTTTATCATTATGATTATTATATAAGATTATATAGTGATAGTGGCGAACATTTGAGCTGGGTTTCTTGTCAGTGTCCTCAAGCTAACTCCAGAGCTAAACACCATCAAATCTACTCAATCTTGCTAATTTGCTGGTTTTGTTTTTGGCGAAACGCTTTTTCCTGAGGAGACGATTTTGCATTGCATTGTGGGTACAAACAAGTGAGCTCAGGATTCGGATACTGCTACAATATGACCGACACCCGATATAGTGCACTACATAGTCATGTGGTACTTAGATTCCGATTGCCCTGACTGTGCTGAGCGTTTTGATGTGTCACATGTCCACGTCATTGGGATTTCATGTGACGTCACTGGTTCACAGGAATAGACTCCCCACACGGAGCTAAGCGATGAACACGTGGCGTCACGTGACATCACTCAGTCACACAGCATTTGACTTCCTTTAGTGTGCTGGGTGATAAACACGTGGAATTGACTGACTCTACTGAGGGAGGAAGTTGATTTGCCATTGAAATTAGCGATGTCAGTAGATGTCACGTGTTCACTTGTAATGTCAAAGCGCTCAACAGAGTGACGTCACGTGACCTCAATCTTTCACACGCCAATCAACTCCCCGTACACTGCTGAACGTTTTTTTGAACGTCACACGTGCCATGTCTCAGCATATTCATTTTTTTTTCATGTTTTAAAAATTATTACTACTGCTACTACTACTATTAACAAGAACAACAACAATAATAAATAAATAAATAAATAAATAAATAAATAATAATAATTATTATAATTATAATAATAAATGATAAAGATTATGTAATATTAGGGTGGCCATGGGGTGGCTCATGGAATCCGCGCAGCTTTAGACTTTTATTATGACACACGGCCCTGCACGCATACCCGGAAGTGAACCTGGATGCCGACAACAACAACGAGCTCTGCCGAAACGCGTCGGTGTCGTAAAACAGGTTTTTTGGGCGATAAAACATAACGACAGTTTATTTATTATTAGATATATATTAGCGCACGTGCCGTCGCCGGTATTTTCCGATATCTAAACTGGGGAGTGAGAAAAAACCCACATATACACATAAATACATCGTGATCGGTCACGTCCCGACTTGTCGGCTGTCTGTGCGGCTATGGAGATGTCCAAAGCGGAGCGTTTGAACGAGCGCGTGAACGAGCTTCTGGCGGCGGCGGTGCAGCGCGTGCTGGAAGCGGTGCGGGACACGGTGCGGGAGTACGAGGAGACGAGTGTGCGCACGCGGCGGGAGAACGAAAGACTGCGGCGGAGGGTGCACGAGCTGCAGGAGCAGCTGGACAGAGACAGGGACATCGCAGGTACGGACACAGTATTTCATCATCATCATCATCATCATCATCATTACCGCCACCATGACCATCACTATCACCACCATGGCCATCACTATCACCACTACCACCATCACCATCACTATCACCACTACGTCATCACCAACATCATCACCACCATGACCATCACTATCACCACCATGGCCATCACTATCACCATCATCACATCTATGACCATCACTACCACCACTACTATCACCACCACCATGACCATCACTATC
Organism: Silurus meridionalis; assembly: GCF_014805685.1. Taxonomy (NCBI): domain Eukaryota; kingdom Metazoa; phylum Chordata; class Actinopteri; order Siluriformes; family Siluridae; genus Silurus; species Silurus meridionalis. Next base: position 2,594,590 of record NC_060890.1, on the reverse strand, counting down.
ACCACCACATCACCACCACCATGGCCATCACTATCACCACCACATCATCACCACCATGGCCATCACTATCACCATCATCACATCCATGACCATCACTATCACCACTACTATCATCACCACCATGGCCATCACTATTATCACCACCATGACCATTAATATCACCACCACCATCAATCATTACCATCATCACCACCATTACCATCACCTTGATCTTGACAACCACTGCCCACCATCACTATCAACATTATCACCATGACTGTGACAGTCATCACCACCAGACACAGTCATCACCACCCCTTATCACCATAACTATCACCAGCCTTATAATAGTTATCGTCACCACCTACTATTCTGTGGTAGCTGTGGTAGAGTGGTAGCTCCAGCAGTTAAGGCGCTGGGTTACCGATCGGAAGGTCGGGGGTTCAAGCCCCGGTATCGCCAAGCTTCCACTCTTGGGCCCTTGAGCAAGGCCCTTAACCCTCTATGCTCCAGGGGTGCCGTATCATGGCCGACCCTGCGCTCTGACCCCAGCTTCTAAGCAAGCTGGGATATGCGAAGAACAAATTTCACTGTGCTGTAATGTATATGTGACAAATAAAGGCTATTAAAATTATTCAAAAATCTCCAGCATATTCTGGATCTCCAGGTTCCTCTCGGACTCCGCAAGTGAATGACATTTTCATTTGTTCCTTCTTTCTTCATGTTTAGTTTCGCAGATCACAGCTCAGCTTAGAGTTTCTCCTCCTCCCGCGCTGTCCGGACAGAAGAAACCGTTGTTCAGCCGTCAGTCAGAGGACAAGCCGTGTTTCAAAGAAGAACCCCTGAATGATGGCCAGAACGGATCGCTTGCGGCTGAAATCAAAACAGAAACGGAACAATCCGACTACCCGGGTGTAAACGAACCCGTCCTGGAACCGGTCCTCCAGAACTCCTACTTCTCCTGCACGAATTTGCAGTTTCACCCCTCCCAGAGCGAGGCAGACTTCCCTGCAGCCCTGTGCAACAACAATAACACCGCAGACACTCTGGACACGTTCGTGGAGCACTTTCCTTTTGAGGACGACGCGTGGAGACAGCAGAGCCGGGCGGACGAGCGTCACGTCTGCCTGTTGTGCGGAAAAAACTTCAACCGTCTCGCCAACCTGCGCATCCACCAACGCTGCCACACGGGCGAGAAGCCGTACATGTGCTCGCACTGCGGCCGCCGCTTCAGCCACAGTGGGAACCTGCAGAAGCACAAGCGTGTGCACACGGGCGAGAGGCCCTACCACTGTCCGCAGTGTAGCAAGAGCTTCTGCCAGTCCAGCCACCTCAAGAAGCACCAGATGGTCCACACGGGGCGACACGTCCCTATTCAGAGGAGAAACCTGGAACTCTGAAGGAACCTCAACAGTAATCATGGGATTTTTTTTATTCATTTTTCTTTTTGCAATTGTGGCTCCCCCTACTGCCCAGTCCTAGAACGTTCAAACCGTTCATAAGGCTACATAACACCTACATAAGACCATGACCGTATCCATGTCTGCAACCTTTTATTTACGATATTACAGACGAAAGTATTCCACCACCCATTTTTGATTCTTCTCCCGAGTGTTGTTCTCCTTCTCTGGCTTTACTCAGACCCAAAACTGTTCCAGCATGACGATGCTCCTGCTTCATGAAGATATGCTTTCCATGGAGCTCGAGTGAATAATCTCCTGCTTTACCACACCCCCAGGCCTCTTCTCCTCACCTGACTTACCAGACGCCCTTGTGGTCAAAAGAGGAATTTTTTTCCCCAGAAGAGTGGAGTTTATTTATAAGAAGAAATGGAGAATAGATGTGGAATGAAAAGAGAAAAAAAAAAAAAAAAAAAGGGTGTGGGATTAAAAAATGTTGGGAATTTTTAGGACTGGAAACTTTCTGTGGAAATTAACTGGAACAAACTGGTTATTTCAAGAGTTAAAATGTGGTTGAAAAAAAAATCTTGCAGTATATTTTTGTTTCAAACATCCAGACTTGATGCAATTTCAGTTGAGGGCCCTGAAGTTACGCCCCCTACAGGGTTCCTACACATTTTAAAAATGTAAAAAATTGTTTTGGGGGGTGGGGGTGTTATTAAAGATTTTTTTCATGGAGTCAGGCAAAATCTGCCCTGACAGTACAGCGCCCCCTACTGCACGACCTCTGAATTCTAGAGAAACTATGGCACGTCAGAATGAAAAATGTGTAGGAACCCTGCGTTCGCATAAATGACAGAAATGTCACGTACGTTTATGTTTAAAACTTTCTTGTGCTGTGTTTAAAGCTATTGTGGAAACAAAATGATATATTTTACGATAGGATCAAAGTAAAAAAAAATGTCTATATTTGTATTTTTTCCTCCCCAAAAAAATTCTAATGAATTCCAATAAATTCCTTGTCACTCGGAATATTTCCCAAATTCCCCAGATGAAGTTCCCATAGAAAACGTTCTGGAAATTTGCTGACATTATTTTCAGACCCTACTCGGGTGTCCACAAACTTTTGGTAGATGTAGCATATGTCACATTGTAACTGATATAATCAAGAAGCTTTCTGACCCTGTGGTCATAAAGGGCTTATGTAGGGGTTATGCAGGTGTAATGTCGCTCTATGAACTCCTGGGGATCTTTTTATCCAGTACTCGGATTCTAATGTCACGGAAGTTGTACAGATACAGGGTTTACGAAACCCCGGCGACGGATTCACCACATGTCCGTGTTCGTGTGGGGTTCGGGTTTTTTTTTTTCTGAGATGAATCGAAAAGCAAACAAAAGTCGTCCGTGTTTCGAATGTTATCATTGTTGTTATTACACTTCTGATTCAATGTGTTTCAGCGGCCGCAGCGAAACCTCTGGACGCGAACCACATAACATGATACCGTGTATAAATTCCTGTTTGTATGTTCTAGATGTCATTTAAAGAACAATAAAGGGTGAAATTGTTTGTAACGGAAAAGTGTGTCCGCAATTACGTCTATGTGAGAAGGTCATGGTCTATGTACATTCAATTTTGTATTTCTTCTAATACTCCAGAACCAAACTACGGAGAAACACGTCAGTGTATATATATATATATATATATATATATATATATATATATATATATATATATATATATATATATATATATATATATATATATATATATATACACACCATATATTTCCAAAAGTATTTGGTCACTTGCCGTTTCTTGCCATACGTGGTTCTTTGGTTCTGTGGAGAGTGAAAAAGAAAAAAAAAAAAAACTCAAGGGAAACTCACCGGATTTTGTCGCCACCATCTTGAATTCCAGGTTCTTCCAGGTTCATCCTTTACCCGAACATATACATAGCCTGTGGAAATTTCTAGTCTTTTATTCTAGTATTTTCTTGCATTTCTACACGACAGAGTTCGGTCATTCGAAGGTATGAAGATTTCCTTTGACCAAACAAATATGTAAATGTCCAGATGTTCCACTTTATTACTCCACAAAAGTTCCTTCAAAAACTAAAAAAGTATTTCCAAACGTTTCACAGGTGCTGCACAAAGGTAAGCCTCGAAATCAATTTAAAATACAGGGTATTACTAAAGGAAAAGAAATGGCGATTTTGTCAACTCTTGGATGAAGGTCTTTTGTGTCCTATTCATTTATTTATCATACATTTCATCCAAAGTAGAAACAGACAAATTCTCATGAAACTTATGAAACAACTGATGCCTTATTGTTAAAAAAAAAAAAATCGTCTCACAGTGTAAGTAAATGATTTTATTATTTACCTTAATTTAAATAAATAAAAATGTAATCAATCAATTTACAATATGATTTGATATGTTTTGAAATTTCCAGTGCCCTTCTGGAACACTTTGATAAAAAAAAATAAACAAATAACTTGAGACTATTATTTTGAAACCTCCAACGATACCGGAAGTAAAGTCCAGCTCGGTAGCATCTGTGCCTGGGAGGCCAGTGTGACTGATACCAGCGACAGAAACAGGAACAAATACTCATGAGTTATTAATTGTTTATAACTTCTAGGGAATATATCCGAGTCGTATATTTATATATTTATTAAGTTCTTAATTAAACGTAAAAAAAACACGGCACTTATAGTCGTCATTGTCGCAAAGTGTCGTCACTCATCATCAGTCATTAGTTGCTTCCGTGTTTGTTACTGTAACAGGGTATCTGCGATTTTTTATTTAGAGGGGGGGAAAGATCAAAGCGGTTGCCATGGCAACGGCGGTGTCGGCTACCAGCCTGTCACGGTAACGTTGTAATTCGTTTGTTTTGTTTGTTTAGTTTCTTCATACCATGTGAATGATTACATTTCACTTCCTGGTTCAGTTATTTATTTATTTATTTATTTATTTATTTATTTATTTATTCTATTTTATTTATTTATTTTTATTTTTTTGTTAGGGGGGGGGGGGTATTTACTAGCATTCTCCTGCATATAAACCCAATTGTCAGGGATGGACTGTTGCTGGTAGCTAAAAAGTCGCCTGATGACATCATGGACATCATGAGAGATGTGGTCAGTGATTGGTCATTTCGAGTGGCTGGTGAATAGTGATTGGTGATTTAGCGATAGAAAATTGTAGGGGTGGTAAAATTCTAATCTGAGTTCCCTCCAAAACGGTGGTCCGCGAGTTCGTTTACCTCAGATTTCAGCACAATTTCAGTTTTTTAAATGTATTTATTTTTAAAACATGCCCAACAACGGCAGTTGTATAAAAAGAAACTAAAGTTAGCGCAGTGTCACTGTGGCTACGTCGAAAATACGATTTGTAGTTGGACATAAAAGTTGCGGCTACTTCCGGGTTTTAGCGTTTCTTAGCTTTTAAAAGGAGAAAATCCTGACAATTCCACATATCGAGGGAGTAAAGGATAAAGGATGAATGAAGGATGGAAGGAAAGGAGACATTTGTTATAGTATGCTGTAATAAGTAGATCATATTTTTAGAAAATTAAATATTAAATGTCAAACAAACACACACTTATATACACATCTGTATTACCAAAGCGGGGTTTAACAAATGTCAAATATTTACTAAAAATTTTTTTTTTTTTAATCAATTGAATTTGTGCCAATTTAATCAATTACAAAATGTAATCTATATAATAAAACATTTATATAGATTTTTTTTATATTTATTCTATTTTATTTTTATATATTTTATTTGTATAAAATATTATAAAATATTATTTTAATATATTATTGAAGCAGACATTTTATTTTAAATTGTTTTAAAATATCTAAACTGTTCGTAATAATTTGTTTAGGTCATTTGGAGAGATGATGATCAGTGATTGGTGGTTTAGAGCGATGGTTATCAGATCTTTTGGAGGGATGGCGATAGTGATTGGTTGTTTGGGGCGGAAGTGAATAGTGGTTTGGAGCGATGGTGAATAGTGATTGGTTGTTTGGAGCGACGGTGAAAAACGATTGGTTGTTTGGAGCGATGGTGAATAATGATTGGTTGTTTGGAGCGACAGTGTAAAACGATTGGTTGTTTGGAGCGATGGTAAATAATGATTGGTTGTTTGAAGAGATGATGAATAGTGATTGGTTGTTTGAAGAGATGATGAATAGTGATTGGTTGTTTGGAGCGATAGTGATTGGTTGTTTGGAGCGATTGTGATTGGTTATTTGGAACGATGGTAAATAGTGATTGCTTGTTTGGAGTGATAGTGATTGGTGTTTTGGAGGGATGGGGATCAGTGATTGGTTATTTGGAGAAACGATAAATATTGTTTGGTAATTTGGCATGATAGCAATCAGTGATTGGTTATTTGGAGTGATGATGAATAGTGATTGGTCATTTGGAGAGATGATGATCAATGATTGATGGTTTAGAACAAGGGTGATCAGAGATTGATCTTTTGGACCTATAGTGACCAGTGATTAATGGTTTGAAGTGGTAGTGGACTGGGATTGGTTTTTTGGAGCTACACTGAATAGGGATTGGTATTTTGGAGAGATTGTGATCATTAATTAACAATTTGGTGCGATGCTAAATAGTGATAAGTCATTTGGACTAGCCTTAACTACACCTGATTGGCTAATTACCTTAGCGAATAAGCACACGGAAAAAAAAATACAGAACACGCTCATTGTCATTCTTGATCTTGTCTTTTGCAACTTAGCAGACATGACTGAAAAAAGCTACACAAATTTATTAGTAATGATCGCAACAGGTTTAAACGCTGCTTTCTTTATACATTTACAGTTCCAGCTTTTCCGGTTTCACTGTTCGGATGCCGAATACAGACTACTGCCACCTGCTGGTATAAGAGAGTTATGTTCCCCCAAGCAAGCGCAGAACCTACACGCACAAAAAAATGGCAAAAATCCGGCCTCTAATTTTGAGCGATGCTGAATATGGGTTAGTCATTTGAAGTGAAGGTGATGGGTAGATTTATTGGTTAGACCACAGTGTTATTAGAAATTGGGAACAATACGTTTGAATCAAGCCTGGGGAGAGCCTGGGGGCATGGGGGAGACCTGGGATATAAGACTGCCCTTTTTTTTTTCCAAGTAGATGGAAAGAAGGTGTTGGGCTCATGATTATTGTAATAGGAATCAATCTGTGTTTGACTTATTAATATCATTCTATTAATAGATCAGTGTGCTGAGAGTCACATTCAAGTCTTTCTAACCTAAAGGGACACTTTTACTGGATTATTAATTTTACCGACTGCTACTCAAGTACATGGTTTTTGTATTTCATCCACCACTGCCTAGACCTAAGCACTAAGACTGTGTCTGAGTCCCGAAAACTACTTGGACTGCTGGTCCATAACTGGGTTTTTTAAGAGAAAGCTCAGGTCACTGAGGCGCTTGTTCAGTCCCTCGTCATCTCAAGACTGGACAAAACGAAGTCACTCCTGGCAGGTCTGCCTATGAAAGACCTTGCAATGCAACTGATCCAGAATGCGGCAGCACGGCTTGTTTTCGTCCTTCCTAGGTTCTCCTACACCACCCCACTGTCACAAATCATCTACTTCCTGCTTCCTGTAGCTGCCACATCAGATTTACATATGACATCGCTTGCCTATGAATGCCTACAAAGCCAGAAACAGACCATCACCCTTTTACTGCACCATGCTTCCTCCATCCTTCACCATTGCTCGGTTTCAAAACTCTTCTCTGTCCTGGTACTAACAATTTTTCTCCTAGCAGACTTTTTTGTATTCTTCGTCTGCATCCTAATGAAAAAGCATTAGAATGTATTGCTTGATCTATGCTTCGAGGCACTTTTGTAAGTTGATCTGGATAAGGGCATCTGCCAAATGGCATAAAGGTAAATGTAGACATGTGTTTTTGTGAGGTGGGAGGATACCAGAGATTTCTGAGGAAACCCACGTTTTTAAATGGATACTGTATAAAACGAACCTAACACTCCATGAAAAAGAGTGCTGAAATTAGTAGTTACTTCAACAAACAGTGTGTTGCATTAGTGATTTGACTCTAGAGGTTGTTTACGTACTGTATTATCACAGTGGACCTTGTCTGCTGCTCCAGTAACCCGGAAAAACCATTGTGAATGATTTTTGCCGATATATTATAGTTTCAGAAATCAACTATCGGTGCCAATTAATCGGCAAAACCGATGAATCGGTCGACCTCCAGACCTCAGGATATAACCGGGGACTCTTTGTGGTGGCATTGTTCCCCCACTCATCATGGAACTATTCAGGAGCCGACTAATCTTTTTTTTTTCATTTCATTAAAGGAGTGGTAACGTGTCCAAATTGGAGCGACTGAATTGCCGTGTGGTGAAGCTGCTGACGGCGGCGGTGCAGGAGGTGCTGGAGGCCGTGAGGGAGACGGTGTCTGAGTATCAGGAGAAGGCGGCTCGGACGCAAAGGGAGAACGAGAGGCTGCGCCTAAAATTACAGGAAACCCTAAAGAAACTGGAGAAAGAGCGAGAAGGTAAGTGTCGTGTTTTTTGAACCTTCTTACTCAATGTGATTTTGGATATAAATGTCAAATTTCTTTCGTTTTTTTACCCCTTTAACTTTGCAGCGTCGAGACTCGCGCCCATCTCATTGTCCATCAACCGGCCCCCCGTCGAGCCTCAGCAGACACCCAAAACTGGACACGTCTCTTGTTTAAAACAGGATTCAGTTGTTAAAGTAGATGCAGAACCAGAGGCGGTGTGTGACCTTCAAGTTGCATTTACACTGCCTGACCCAAGTAAGCCCAGAACCGAGCAGGTCAACAGCTCAGATTCAGACCATGCCATTAATGGAACAGAAAGTGGTACTTTCCCTGATCCCTCATCACAAATGGACATTAAAACCGAACCTGTTGTGTCTGAATGTTTTCAACAGCAGCAGCAGTTGCAGATTGCTCAAGTTGTGGTTACAATGGGGGAGGACCTGAAAGACCAGGCAACCAGGCAGGATAACAAGAGCTCGAGTGCCAGTGTCCAGTCAAACATCGGTGCACTCGGAAGGTGCGTAGGGAACACTTGGAGCGCAGTGTCTAGCTTGCAAGGACTTGAAAGACCGCTGCCTATTCCACGAGACGAAGAGCACCACGTGTGTCAAGTCTGCGGTAAGACCTTCAGCCGCGTCGGGAACCTTCGGATACATCAGAGATGTCACACCGGGGAGAAACCGTATCGCTGTATGGTGTGCGGCCGCTGCTTTAGCCAAACAGGAGACCTCAAGAAGCACAAAAGGGTCCACACTGGAGAGAAGCCCTACGCCTGCGTCCAGTGCGGGAAGAGCTTCAGCAGGGGCGAGAACCTTAAGCGGCATCAGAAAATCCACATAGGAGAACGACTGCGTAGCCAGAACTTGTGGAGAGATACTCATGGATTGGCCATTTGAGGGCATGATGTACTATATGTTGGAAGAATGTAGAGAACTGAAGGAAAAGGTCTGAAGTTCTAGTTCTCAGGTGCTGGTCAAGTAATTATTCAAAAAAAAGAAGATAATCTGGTATTGTAATAAAGCTGCATCGTTACAACACTCCATGGTTAATCATATTTCTCATGAGATGCCTCTACGATTGGGGGAACAGACCACAAACCAGAAAAATACATGGTCTGAAACTGGAGCCTAGGTGTTGGCGACCTTGGGGCGTCGGCAGTTGTTTGGAACTAGGGCAACCTCGTTTAGAACCCCTTGCCATTAGTTACGCGGTGGTATTACAAAGTTTCATGACTAGCTCTGTTTACAAGAAAGTACTTAATTTATCTACGTTTACACACAATCACCTTCAAAATAGTGCCCCTGCACAGCAATACAGCGCTCCCAGCGTTTTTCTGAAATGTGTCCTGGAATTCTTCTTTTCAAAGCGTGTCAAGCACCTTCTGCGATTTGCTCTGGATCTCCCTAATGGTGTCAAAACGGTGAGCTGGATCTCCATCTTCGGGAAGAGGGCGAAGTCCGCAGGAGCCAAATCTTGCGAGTAGGGAGGGTGCGAAAGCGAGATCATGTTGTGAGCTCGTGGTCAGATTTGCACAGCTCCCGATGTACACAGGATGATGTCTTTTGCCAAACTGACTTATGAAGGTCGGTGCTCCCTGTGACTGTGCGTGCAGCCTCGTGCTGCCATCTGTTGATGTGTTACGAAACTAGTCTCTCAACTTTTTAATACCACCTTGTATAACGGAGCGGTGGAATGGTACGCATCGAGTGTTCATGTAAAAGCCTTTTATAAGAATGGTGAACGGGTGAGTGCTGCACAATGGAAATTTCGGCATCTATTACAACTAATGGCAGTTGGTTGTAAACGAGCTAAAAGATTGCAGACGCCCCCGGGTTGCCAACTCCTCGAAATTTTCCATCTCCCTGGGCCACCTTTTAGAAACCTGAAATTAATAAAGTATTGAGTTTTACTGTGTAACAAAGTCCCATTTTTTCTTCTGAAATGATGCGATTATTGATAAGTACACTGCTAAACATTCAGATCCCCGTTTTAGCCACAGATGGACAACATGGACAGATGCTTCCTTAGTGATCTCACGCCGGAAACGTTTCTGTCATTATCTTTCTTTTACTTATTTTGCGTGAATAAGAAAAAATTAAAATGATTGTATAAATGCGCATGTTATAGTGACGCTAATGTTTTTTCCCCATAATGAACAAGGCTTAATGAACAAAAGTTGGTGTGCACCTGACCATAACAGCCATTTTTCGGAGTTCCTTAAGCTGTTACCATGAAGTTAGAAGCACACTGTTGTACAGAATGTCATTATATAATGTAGCATTGAAATGTTCCTTTACAGGAACTAAGAGGCCTGAACAACATTCTAGCACGACTGGTTCCCAGTGCACATTCATGGAGACATGTTGTGTGAAGGTCCGAGTGGAAGAACAAACACCCTTATCCAAAATGACGGAGCAGTTGAGGGTTAAGGGCCTTAACCCTCAAGAGCAGAAGTTCAATGCTTTAACCACTAACCTTCCCTTTACTCCTTATTTTAGTCGGAACACCAACTGAAACCCAAAACTCATTCAACGTCAATACCTGTTGTCAGTGATGTTCTTGTATACAAAAGTCCTGAAATCTAGCGGTAGGTTCACCAAGCACATGCAGGTGTGATTGTTAAGGGTCTACAACCTTTTGTCCACATTAAGGCACATTGATCGAATTGAAAATCTCAAACACGTCGTTCTCAAAGTGTGCGGTGCGGCCCACTAGTGGGGAATAAAGACATGACAGGCGGGGCGCAATAAACAGCAGGATTAATATCATTATTTTTTGTTCTTCGTTAATGATTTTCTCTTTAAAAAAGTTAATACACTAAAAGCAACCCAAACAAACAATTAGGTCATTAATGCAAGTAAATTGAAACAACATTTAGGGTACCGGAAGGAAAAAGGTTTATGCGAGAATAACGGTTTGCCGTTAGCAAGTTGACTGCAGCAGACTAATCAGCACACGTTAACATAGACACAAAGCACGAGCTGAAATGGTGTTCATTTTGTTTTTAACTTGTTTGTTGTTTTTCTGTCCAATGCAATTGCTCTTTTTTTGGGCGCAGATTGCAAAGTGACAGAAAGGCAAATTGATAACACAACTACACTTTTGTTTTCCCTATGAACTTGATGCTATGTGATATTTCAATAAATTTTTTAAAGCTAGAATTATTTTATTACCATTTTTTGGGCTAATGGAGGACAGGTGGGACTTGAAAATCCACCCCTTCCCCCCTCTAAAGAGGCGGAATGGCAGAAGTAGTTTAAGAACCACTGCTCTGGGATTGGACTTATGTCACAATTTAAGCAATTTGATGGTTGGTGTTAGATGAAGATGGACAGGATTTGAATTAAGTTTATTAGAGGGACAGCGCATGTAGGGCGTTTTGGAGACAAGGTGAGGGAGGCGAGGTGAGATGGTTTGGACATGTGCAGAGGAGGGACATGGGGGATATCAGTAGGAGAATGCTGAGGATGGAGCCACCAGGAAGGAGGAAAAGAGGAAGACCAAGGAGAAGGATTATGGATGTGGTGAGGGAAGACATGCAGGTAGTTGGTTTGAAAGAGGCAGATGTAGAGGACAGGGGGTATGGAGATGGATGATCTGCTGAGAGGGAAGAGCAGACCCTGAGATTCATTCTGCTAAGTGCACTAGGCCGTCTACAGGGCTTTACAGTCCCCGTTGGGAGCCTTTACCCAACAAACTGAGATGCACTGAGTCAGAATGCTTTCTATAATATGGGCATCTGCCAAATGCCATAAATGTTGAACGTCTTCTTGTTATCTAACCCACCTTTGGACATCAGCCACGTCTGAGCTTTCCAAAGTCTGTATTTTATTTCCGTGATGAGTCCTCACAATAATGGTTAGAGATTAGATCAATTTGGACACGCCACTTCCTGAAACTGTTGGCAGAGGCGTTACATACAGTGAATAGACAAAGTTCACACACCAGCTGTTAAAACTGCAGGGTTTTGTGGTGTGTCATCTAGAAAAGTTTGAAAGAAAAAGAAAGAACTCGCAGTAATCTGGTGGTGAGACCTCAGATAACGGGAGGTAATATGTGATTGCGCTCGCATTCAAACAGCTGATTTTGTAGGATTCTCTCGACATCATATTCAAATTCTCCCCTTGCAAACCCTAACCAGGATCTTACTAAGGATGGGATTCGATCAATTGCCAAAATACTGAATGAATAAAAGTAGAGGAGAACATGGTGGAGGTGGAGAATACGGGGCGCCACATCGGACCTCTTAATAGAGGTGGATGTTTGTTGCAAAAACAAGACAAAAATAACTCCAAAGAACACTACACATATGGTGAAGCATTGTGGTGGCAGCTTCGCATTATGGATTTTATCGCCCTTTCAGGAACAGATCTGTAGTCAAGATCACGAGGGAATTATGTGCCAATGCTAAATCCGAATGAATTTTTGTACAAAAAAAAAAGCACAAATTCGACAAATGATTGGCTTCAGAAATGCAAGAACAACATTTTGGAATGGTTTTGTCAAATCCTATAAAAAAACAAACAAACAAACAAACTGCTAAATGTTTTGAAAAGGGCCTTGTGCAGCGCTTTTACTTTTGTCTGGCGTGTATTGAGATGCTTCTCTCTTTTTTGTTTTTTTTTTTTCACACCTCAAAGAGTTCTTCATGTTCTATTTTAGGTGAAGCACTTGCCCTATGTGTTCTGCACTGCTGATTAGCTGCCTTGAAAATGATGTAAATTCTTGTAACATTTTAATGCAATACAACTGAAATGTATTTGTATAGCGAATTTCACCAATAGACGTCTCAAAGCAGCTTTCGTGCCTATAATTTTATCCCTAATGAGGGCAAGAGTAGCTATGGCAGCCTAACTAAAAGGAAGAGCCAGAAGGTAACAAAGACATGAGCAGGTGAGTGTAACTATAGATCCTCTCGATTGCCTTGTGGTTATTTGCAAAAGGTGGGTTATGATATTATAAAAAAGCCTTTGCAATTCAGCCATGATTATCACGGTGGCATGCCGACGCCACGGCTATAGAAACCATTAATATTATAGAGAACAGTTCTCCTTTCACTGTAGCCACAGCTGCATACATCAGCATTGATATTAACCTCATTAAATTATTTTCTGTGTATTATATTATTATTTTCTCACGACTGTCCAGCTTTTCTTGGAAAATCTGCCTTGTAAATGTCCTTCCAAGCATATCTGAGACTAAATCATTTACAGCCGAATGAATTTCAGAAACAGCTATCAAAGCCACACGGATATATTTGAGCTTGTCCGACGTTATACTGGACGCCTTCTAGTGGAAACCGCAATCTGATTGGTTAAAGTCACAGCTGCTTTTGAAGGTCTTACCTTTGACCCTGGCGAACATGTGAATCCGATTGGACAGAATCTCCAACCTTCTGTCTGATATGACATTGCCTTTGATTCGTACCAAAGCGTGTTTATTTAAACACCAATATATATATATATATATATAATATAAAAGTATAAGTTTACCTTAAATATACTGGATATAGCCTCCAGTACGCCACTTAAATATATCGAATATATCGAAGCTCCGTGATTTGGCGATTCTGCGGAACGATACATTGATGCGGTCGTTGTAGGCGCGCGCGCGCGCGGGGGTTGGCCGGACAGTACGGAGCGCGGGAGCGCGCGAGCGCGAGTTTAAGGAAGTGAGAGTTTCGACGCCGAAGCCTGAGCTGCTCAGTAAGTCACGTTCACGCGGGCTGCTTTTTGTTTATTTATTTATTTGTTTGTATTTATTTTTTTTTTCCGAAAACGTCACGTACAAAAAATTTAAAATCGGAAAGTGCGAGAAACGCCGCGAGCGCTTGCAGGAATGACTTGTTAATGCTTTGTGTTTTGTTGGTGCTCGCGCCCGCGCATATATATTTGCATATACCTACGCATGCGTCGTGCTCGTGCATGTGTGTGTTTTAGAAACCTGTCATGCGTCAAGGCACTTGTGTGATTCTTCATGTTTGTTTGTTTGTTGTGGCTCTCTCGGGCTGTAGCAGACCAAAACAAGGCCAGATGTTCTGATGTGACCTTGATGCGACCCCGTGATGAAGCTCCATGGCAAAATCCTGCACCACTACCTGTCCAGTGGTGAACCTGATAAAGAGGGATACCTGTACAAAAAGGTAGGAAGATTCTACACACTATTATTATATTTGCCAAAAGTTTGTGGACACCTGACCATGAGATTGGTATGGGATTTTTTTTCTGCTCTCATAATAACCTCCACTCTCCTGGGAAGACGTTCCACTAGATTTTGGCGAGATTTGTGCCTGTTCAGTTACGAGGGTGTGAGTAAAGCCGGGTGAGGTGAGGAGGTCTGGGGTGTGGTCAGTGATTTGGTTCATTCATGTTCAATAGGATTGAGGTCAGGGCTCCACGTCGGGAAATCTTCCGCTCAATCCCATGTACAACATATCTTCACGGAGCTAGTCAAAACGCAGCTTTACAGGGGTAAACTTATCCTCTGCAGCAGAGGTAGCTTTGGAGGTCCTCATGGTAGAGCCTGATTCACCATAGCATCCAAAAACTCTCCAAAGCTTTAAATGAATCCTCAATTACAGTCTCCAAATCCATCAAGCTCTATGGTGAATCAGGCTCACATGAGGCCCTCTGAAGCTACCTCTGCTGCAGAAGAAAAGTTTATTAGAATAAACAGCCTCAGAAACCACCTTTTTCCATAAATGCTTCCACACCGACTGTTCAGAGGAGACCACGTGAGTCGAGTTGAGGCAAAGAAACCATTACTTTGGAAGATCAACCAGAAGAAGAGATTTGTTTGAGCCAACACAAGGTGTGGCCATTATTCGAAAGTATTCAGGGTCGTTTTAACACATTTTTTGTTTACTACACGATGCCATTTTTCGTTTTCATTTCGGGCGCACATTCAAATCATCTGAAGCACCTCTGTGAACGTTCTGTGGAAACTCTAGTCATGTGGTGGATTGTTTGCTGTTTTGTAACTCGTGGCCTTTAAAAAAAAGAAATACCTAATAAATATTTTGCTGAAGGGGGAAGTGAACACGTCCTACCAGAAGCGTTGGTTCTCTGAAGGGAAATCTGCTGTTCTATCGGGAGCGCCGGAGCGAGCGAGATGTTCTGGGGGTGATCGTGCTGGAGCGCTGCACCGTGCAGCTGTGCGACTCAGACGAGCACTTCGCCTTCTCCTTGTCCTTCTACGGAGCCGCAGAGGACACGGAAGGCCTGCGCACGTACAAGTTCTCAGCAGAGGACCAGGCGAGTCAGGAGAGCTGGGTCAAGGCCCTCCACTCGGCCCACCACAGCTTCCTCGACCTCCTCGTGCAAGACCTACGCCAGCAATACGTCGGTGAGGCATCTGTGTGTCCTGTTCTTCCTGCATGGTTTAGTTAGATTGGATTGTTTACTTGACCTTTTCCTTCCAAAAAACATTGTCTGTCCACGCTAACACGTTTTTGTTTTTGGTATTCCGTCCACGTAGCTTTTTTGAAACCGCTCTGCAAATTCAAAAATGCTATTTTTTTTTTGTGTGGACCACATGTGAAAACGAAAGTGTTCGTAAAAAAACAAAAGTGCATTTATTTTTTATTCATTTTTTTTTGCATTGGCCCGACGTTTCAAAAAGCCAGAAATGTAAATAAACTGCAGGTTTCGTTCGAGACATTTTTTTTTCCGAAATGGTTAAAAACGATAGTCTCAATAACAAACTACACAAAATTAATCCTGATGTATTTCTAATTTTAACAATCGCTGGGATGAAATTAGCTACACACGATGCCGGATGGGACACTCGAAACAAACATGCTATTATTTTAGAAAAAGAATCTAACTGTATAACAAAACCAAACTTTTGCCATGAACATAACTATAGAAGAAAGAAAGAAAACGAAAGCGTGGACGCCGAACGGTTTTAGCTGTTTTTCACATTTCTACGGATTAGTAGAAAACGGATCACTTTTCGAATCCTTGAATGAATGACATTTGATATCTTGGGCGGAGTCTATTGTTATTGCGGTTCACAGCCCAATTTTACATTTTTTGTAATGTTATAGTAAGTGTATAGTTTTGTAAAGTATAGAAATAAAATTGAATAAATAATATATATATTTTTTTTTATTGATAAAATTGAGTAATCGATTAAATAACCCCTGATTTAAATTGAGTAAACAAAATAAATGAAAAAGTTGAAGTAAATAGTTGACATTTTTTTAGAGCCTATTTGGGAATAACAGTAGTTTCTATAAATGTGTGTGGGGTTTTTTTTTTTTATATATATATATATATATATATATATATATATATATATATATATATATATATATATATATATATATATATACAATTTTATAATTAAAGTTCTTGTTATGCGGAATTGTCCAGAATTTCACCTTGTAGAATCGAGTGGAACATCTTCCCACAAGAGTGGAATTTAATTTAAGGGAAAACGGGGGGACCAAATGTTCAGAAATCACAAACCAGTCGTACGGTCAGGGGTCCGCAAACCTTTGTCCATGTAGTGTATGCATTTGAAATGTTTTTATGGGTCAGTCAAAAGAAAAGCCTTTTGCAAAAAAAAAGTGAGGCGAGGTAGGTTTTTGTTGTCGAAAGCGCATTAGCGTCGGGGTGTCTCTGCGAGTTTCATAGCCCTTGTGTGAGGTACAGTTTTGGCCATGGTAGGAGTAACATCGCCTTGGTGGATGTTGGAGGGTAAAGCAGAAATAGATTGGCTTTTTCTCTACCTCAATCAGCATATTTGAATTTTTTTAGAGAAGTTGTCTAAAGGCCTCACGCTTCATTATCATGCCCTTCTGACTCATATTTTTAACCAGAAACGTCGGATTTACCACACACAGGCTGAGAAACTATGATTGTAGGGCGAGTTGTGAAATTCTTTAGCAAGTCACAGCGTGATACAAAAGAGATGAGCAGCACAGAACTAGGAAGTGGTAAACTAACCGTCTGACTAAACGTCACATCGCATACATGGCAGTGTTTTTCCATCATCTTGTTCACTCGATCTTTTCCCAGAGGCTGCGAGAAACGCCGGAGTTGACCCGGTCGAAGGGATTTTCGTAAAGGAAAGGATGCGTCATTCGCAGAAACCCAAATGCCCAGGGGCAAACTCCGTCTTTTACACGCCGAACGAAAACCAGGCGCTTCAAGCCCCGTCCGCGGGCTGCAAGCAAGCCGCCAAACGCTCCCCGAAACTTTGGCCCAAGCGCCACCACCACCCTGGGCCGGCGCCGTGCGTCACGGAGTGCCAAGAGCCTCTGCAGGACTTCCACCAACTGCACGAGCTTTTCGGACAGGAAGTCAGGCAGCTGGTGGCCGAGTGGCAGAAGAAGAGAACGGAAAAGTCTGCACAGGCTGAAGGAAATCTTATCGACTTGGGGTAAAAATAAAAAAAAGACACAAATGAATTGTCTGTTGCACTCGTTTCACCTTCCAAATGTCTAAACGGTAACGAATGTGTAGAACGTCAGGGTTTGGAGGTGTGATGTACCACCAAAATTGTAAAAAAAACATTTGCCACACGGTACTCTATTGTTACCTTAAAACGTAGCTGATCGAATGTTAAAACATTCTTTTACGCCATTTATTTTTGTAATATTTTACGAGATATGACTGTTGATTTGCACAAATTTTATTTGAACTATTGAATGCTTTTATTTACAACCTCTTATTACAACAAATACATTTTTTTCATTCTATTTTCTGATAAAAATGTTTAATTTTTTTATTCACAGTTAATTTTGTAATTTTTTTTTTTTTTATGTAGCTTGAAACACTGATTTGGAGATTTTATTTTTAATTTAATGCTGTGATTTAATGTATTATTTGTTTTCTAGATTAGGTTTGATAAACAAATCCTTTGCAAAATTATTGTTCATTTTCTTTATTTCACAAAACTGTTTCATAGATTGTTTGTGGTAACTGTTTCTTAGGTGATGCAGTAATTATTGGCACCCTTTGTTAAAAGAAAGGTTCAAAAGTGTGTAAAAAAATAAAAAATCGAATATGTGAAATGAAGAACATTGATTATTGTTGCAGTGGCATGTGTCAAGGGGTGGGGTAAATTAGGCAGAAAGTGAAAAGGCCACAATGTTCAAAATATCACAAAGATATAGAAGAATAAAGCAAAAATAAAAGTAATAACTGCAGAAAGGCCACGCTACATACAGGATTTGCGTTTTACGTGCCAGCAAATGAAATCAGCTAAAATGCCTGTGGGGACGCTCTAAGTACAGTGCAACATCGCACAATATCCCCCTTTGTAGGTCACAGTTCATGGAAAGTAAATCTTAAATCTGTCATGGGGTTACAGCGTAGGATGTATATTAACTTATTGGGGGAAAACCAGTATTGCTGTGTGAAATCAGACATTGAGCAACCCCATATAACCAGAATGGCACGATCCTCATTTATAACACGTGAATGTTCGACTGTAAGATTAGTATCCGGGGTCACTCCTATAACAGCCAGTTCTTATAGAATAGAATAACTTTCTTTCGGCTTCTCCCGTTAGGGGTCGCCACAGCGGATCCTCCGCATGTTTTGATTTGGCACATGTTTTACGCTGGATGCCCTTCCTAACGCAACCCTCCCCAATTTATCCGGGCTTGGGACCAGCACTGAGAGTGGCTGGGGATGGTTCCCTGACCGGGAATCGAACCCGGGTCGCAGCGGTGAGAGCGCTGCATCTTAACCACTAGACCACCAGGGGTTCTTATAGAATAGAATAAAATAGCCTTTTTTGTTACATATACATTACAGCACAGTGAAATTATTTTCTTTGCATTTCCCAACTTGTTCAGAACATGGGGTCAGAGATGATACAGCACCCCTGGAGCACAGAAGGTTAAGGGCCCAAGGGTGGCAGCGTGGCGATTTCAGGGCTTGAACCCTTCTGAGTAGCAGCCCTGCACTTTAAATACTGAGCTCCCACTTGAAGTTTAAGTGTTGGAAAAAGGAAAAAAAGGACAAGATTATTGATTAGTGATTCGGAGGAGCACCGAATTGTAACGTCTAGACAACTTGGCCAGAAAATCTCCAAAACTGCAGGTCTTGTTTGGTGTTCCTTGTTAACAGTAGTTAGTATCTATTGCTCCAAGGAAGGACAACTAATGAACCAGGGACAGATTCATGGCTGCTAGAGGCTCGTCCATCCCACAACCCTGCAGTTACACCCCATCATGGTTACCGTATTGCCCTAACAGGGGCAATGGAGTCTTCTTTTAGCAGTATCGCTCCACATCCACACTACAGCAATTGTCCAGTGGTTTGACGGACATGACAGGGAAAGTTCACAGTGTTGCCTCTGTCTTCAAATTCCCCACGTCTCAGTCTGCATGTGTGGGACATGCTTGACAAAGTCATAAAAGGCCCACCTCACTGCTGTTAGTGTCTTGGTGCCAGATACCTTAGCACACCTTCTTATGGAGTACAGGAGCCGTTTTTGGCAGGTACCTAAACAAAATTAGACAGGTGGTTTTAATGTTTCGGCAGATGACCACTTGGTCCACTTCTCCATGCACAACACGAAAAACGTCCTTTATATTTTCCGGTTTGTGTAACTTCCTCCTCAGGGTTTTATTATGGTGAGTCTATCAAGTATTGGTATGGGTAAAAGGTATGGAAGGGTGGTTGCTCAATGGTTTGCTCCGCTGCCTAATAAATATATCCCACCCACAGGTGCCATGATGAAGAGATAATCCGTGTTATAATGTTATGCCTGGTCAGAGATTACATTTTAGTTTAACTTTTTTTTTTTTAAGATTTTTTTCGTGCAAATTTTGCAGATACCGGCTGCAAACAGGTGCAATTAAATTGTGACTCAACAAAAACATTTTCTAGATGTTCAAATGGAGCACAGATGGTGGGGTCAGAAAGGTTGACATGCTTGTAAAGGAGAGAAAGTAAAAAGGAGGGCATGATGGTGTCAAGGAGCATCAAACAAAAAAAAAAAAAACCTGACCCTGAAAAGATACACATTGTTATTGTCTAGAGGGTATTACCTGACACTCAGAGAACATTCTCAGAAGGTCAGAATGCCACCATTTTTAATATGTGATTAACTGAGAAACAAAAACTATTCAATGGTGTGAAAAGAAGGGTGCTGTGACTGAGGCAGGAAGTCAAGTTATTTCTGTCCCAGCAGCTGACACTTCAAGATTATCTCTCCAAACCTCCTTCTTTATTTTACCACTTGAAGCTACATTATTGCCCCAATTGGGTCAGTTTTTACATCCAGATTGTCTTACTTGCCACCTCATCGTACCTCAGGACAACAATTTTAAAGAGTTTGTTCCCTTGAAAGACCATGAATGTACACTTATTAGATCTCAGGTAAATATAGAGATATTTGGTATTAGCACAGATACATGAATAATCTTTGAGTGTAACCTCCCACTTGCATGACCCACAGGTTCCTTTTCCTGATGCACACCTTTGGTCTCCATTAGAGTCCCTGTTAACCTTTGAAGCAAAAAAAGAAGGTTGACTCTCCAAATCAATTCTGCACTTTATATACTCAATTTGGTTCCCAACCACTAGCTACTCTTCAAAGTCAAAATCATGGGGGACCCCTGACCATCACCCCCATACATGGTTCTTCCCCAAACTGTTGGGAAAAACACACAATTGGACAAATTGTATAGAATGTCCTTTTATGCTTAAGCATTACAAGTTCCCTTCACTGGAAGTATAAAGATACGTGCACAAAGCAAGCTCCAGGCATGGTTTGGTAAGGTTGGAATGGAAAATCCTTTCTCTAGTGTCTTGCAAAAGAATTCTGACTTCCTCAACCTTTTAGGAAGAACTGGAACACAAAGTGGCCTCATTATTGCCCTTCTGGCCAAATGGACAAAACCTTATAGCCATGCCCCAAAATATAATGAACAGCCTTCCAAGAAGAATGGAGATTCCTAGAGAATTCCGTAAGGCGGGATGTTGCGTCATTTGGGAGCCTTGAGGTTGTCTTTTACACTTTGCGTGTTCAAGCCTTGAATCAGCAGTTTGATAGGATTTGTGACGTCATGTGTAGCTTCTTCGTCGCGGTTTCATGTTTGGCTTCCGCAAACTTCCAAAAGACACTTATATAGAAAAAAGCAAATGTAAACCCCACATATCAAGTTCCCATTAAAGCAGTGGTTCTTAACCTGGGTTCGATCGAACCCCAGGGGTTCGGTGAGTCAGTCTCAGGGGTTCAGCGGAGGTCAAGACACACACCCGACTCATATGATTCGTGATGACACACCCCGCTTGGCCATCATTGGAAGGGTTCGGTGGATGCGCATATGAAACTGGTGGGGGTCAGTACCTCCAACAAGGTTAAGAACCACTGCATTAAAGTGACTCTCCGTGATTTTTTGATTCATTTCGTGTTTAATACAGTAAATGGCTGAATGAGGTATGGAACTGTTGACTTGATGAGTCTAAACCAGGGACGTCCCTTCAAGCAAACACTTTTCAAGTGGCATGGCCGGGTTTATTTATAGCCGGTCCATTCATAAACAGAGTATTGATGTGTGAGGATTTCCGATCAACCAGCTAATCCACAATGTTATTCCGAGGGGGCCAGTGTTCTATATGAATATGAATGGTAGTTACTTGGTGCAAGGAAGGTGAGAACAGCATTCCATTTTTAACTGCGAACACTTTTGGAAAAGGGAAAATTTTTCAAGAAACTGTTTGAAAATACCTCAGTATGCTTTGTAATAGAGTATATATTAGACTCTTTCAGGTGGGAAATAAAGATAAGATATGCAAGTTCTTGAAATGCCATGAACTCAACTATTTTTGAATCAGAACTTTTAAGCTTTTCTTGTTTTGTCTTGGGTCTGAATGGAGTTTTGTCTCGGTGGTTGTGTCTTGGGTCTGTACGGAGTAAGCTTTCCACAAGCAAACTCGTGTGTCAACAAGTGTCAAGCCGAACGCAAAACCACCCATCTCTCCTTATAAGTCCATAGGCTGTACCAAACAGTGAACAGAACTCACAGGGTTGAATTCAAGACGTCTCCAGCCTATTTTAGCCGAGAACCGAAAGGTGACACTTGAAGCCATGCTCCTTCTAATACTTTCCCTTGCTCTCTCGTTCGCTGCCAAACCTGATCATGAGGCTATAGTTAGCTCCCCTGGGCTAGTATATAAGGCTTCTTGGTGTCAAAATGTACATGTCGGTTACACAGATTTGGTGTAGGCTCTTGGCTCTTCTCCTGACCAACCCCGAAACCTCCACATAACCTCGAGAGATGGTGAGTGTTCCAGCTGCATTCTTCAAGAAGTAAAAATTTTACAAACGTGTACAGTATGAAGCAGAACCTAAAGGGACGGTTTGAGAGAATAAAGACAATCAAATCCTCGATCTTCCACTTTCCTGATTAGGGTTTCTTGAAATAAGGCTTTCTAAGATATTGAAAATATTTCTGCCTTCCAAGATACTAGCAAAATTGTACTTCAAAAATGTTTTAAAGATATTTTGGAATAAGAAATTCTACCAGAAGTTCATACAAATACTATTTTTTTCAAATTTCCATTTATAGATATGTCTATTACTGTGGACTTTTTCAGCCCAGTTGACCAAAAAGTCAAGCTGTCAAACGTTTTTTTTTTAATGTTTGTATTTATCTCCAGGCACCCAAAAAGGCCAAGAGAAGGCAACAGGGAGAGGGTGGCAGCTCCAATGTGTTCTCCATGTTTGAGCAGAGCCAGATCCAGGAGTACAAGGAGGTAAGACTTGCAGCTCAGTCGACCTCCACACCATGCAATAGACAACAGGCTGATCCACATTTGTAGATTTGGCATTCAAAGTTATTCCGAATGCAAATTCAAGCTCACAACCGGAACCAGAAATGGAAAATAAATGCAAATGTAACACGGTAGCTGCTTCACTGGACAGTAAAATTCAATACACAATACGGTAAAAAAGTTCTGTTGATTAACTTCTGCTTTCCTGAGGGAATGATGAGAGCTGACAGGGCCAGAAGGTCGTCGTGCAAAAATGAATTATGATTGGGAGATGCGGAATTTGTATACCAAAAATCTTAACATTTTACAATTATACAATCACATACAAACACGATTTGCCAACAGCTGGCTATAGACATCCATTGTAAGTGAGTTTTGTTCTTGAATTCTGTGGTAAATGTTCAAATGCTAATTCTAAAGTATTAATTTCAACTACCAACAGAAGTAAAATATCTCACTGACTAGAGAAATCATACTGAAAACTACAGGCAGGGGGTTAAAACTAATTTTCCTGCTGGCTCAGCAAAACGGAATGTGTCCACTTTAGGTGTTAAAAAAACGTCCTGGAATACCAGCGTCAAAAATAAAACCACCTTGAGGTAGTTTACGTCGAACCTCCTCCTTCTGCTCTTCTGTTTTTAAGCCTGGAATTTGCTAAATCCTGAAACAGCTGATGCTAGCTATCCCTGCCCACTGGAATGTGTTGCTCAACAGATGGTATATACCGCTAGCAATATATCTCCAAAGTGTGAGAGTTTTATTTTAAAGCAACGTAACTAGCAAGTGATTATTTTTGAACAACGTGATACCTTTTTACGAAGAACTCAATTGGCATTTGTTTTCGTGAATGTTTTGCTAACTGATCTTGGAATGATAGCATGAGAATGAGGAAGGGATCGATGAGGTTTTTTTGGAGGGGGGTGGGCGTAATGGTGGATGTCGCAACGCTCGAGAAAGCGCAATCGATCCCATAAATGTCGCCAAGCTCATGCCATGAATTCCAAGGCCATTTTAAACACCTTCGAAAGGCAATCGGCCAGCAGCTGCTGTGTCAAAGTTGACGTGTCAGATTTCACAAACGTCTCTGGCACCAAATCAGGAAACACACGTCTTATTCATGTGGACGGTCGGACGTATCGTGAAGGCGTTTTCCGAGCTCATTTCTTACAAATAAACAAACATTATTAGTGGTTCATAAACAAACCAATTAAGTCATTTTTTTCATTCAGATTCATGCTGTAATGTCTTATTCATTTTGGAAGGCAGGTAAAATTAGCTAGATTTGCTAAGACTGACACAGGAGTGTTAATATCAGATTCAGGATTATACTCTATATCATAAATATTCTAAACAAAGAGCTTAAAATATGGGCAAAACTTCAGATGAACTTGATACTACTGAGAAGGGTTTAAAAACATGGCTATACATATCATCCATGCTGTCAAAATCCTGACATACATGCTAATAGAGTGACTTATAGCTCTTATTGCTAACTAATCTTTATCCCGTTTGACAAATGGTTTGTTTTGTTTTTTTGCTGAAATGAATTCTTATCACAGGCCTTCACCATCATCGACCAGAACAGGGATGGCATCATCAGCAAGGACGATCTGAGGGACGTCTTGGCCTCCATGGGTCAGCTGAATGTGAAGAATGAGGAGCTGGATGCCATGATCAAGGAGGCCAGTGGTCCAATCAACTTCACCGTCTTCCTCACCATGTTCGGCGAAAAGCTGAAGGGTGGGTTTCTAAATAGCATTAGCCAAATTAGCCAAGTCATTTGAAATTTGAGTCACTTGGGGGAAATTGTACAACGATGCAACCAATGGCTTTCCTTTCATTTTATTTCTAAATCTACATGCTAGACATGACTCTTTACTAACCATAACATTAGCTAGCTACGCAAAACTTCGCTAACATCAGCTATCGATATTGATTAGGTCACTCGTCACTGTTTGCTAGCCTCAAAACGATTTTTTACTTGCAATCTTAAAGGTGCTGATCCCGAGGACGTCATCGTTAGCGCTTTCAAGGTCCTCGACCCCGCCGCTACCGGCACCATTAAGAAGGAATTGTATGTGCATTTCATTTCATAACTCTTTTTAAAAAAATATATATTTAGCATAAACGCTTAACCTGAACTCTTTTTCATCTCACTAGCCTTGAGGAACTTCTGAGCACCCAGTGTGACAGGTTCAGCGCAGAGGAGGTGGGTTTTCAGTAACTAGCATAGCATTCTTTTTTTTTTTCGTTTGTTTGTTTGTTATTGATATTTAGCTAAAAGGTTTGACGCTTTTTTGCTTCAGATGAAAAACCTGTGGGCCGCCTTCCCTCCAGATGTGGCTGGCAATGTCGACTACAAGAACATCTGCTATGTCATCACACACGGAGAGGAGAAGGAGGAGTAAACTTATTTCCATCCTTCTATTGATCTACCTCTTACCTCAACCCTCACACACACAAACACAAACACAACCTCTCATGCGGTTCCTTCACTGGTTCCTTCTACTATATGGCACACTCGGGTTCTCTCTTCCAAACAAACGTTCCTCTCGCTCGCACTGCTGATAACAAGAGACTTTATCTCCATTGCTGAGATCCTGATCGGGAAGGTCAGGACGGCTTTTGGAGGTGGTGGGATCATTTTCAATAAACCATAATACCATCAACACTGCTGTTGTAAATATGCTGAAGTTTTCTTGTTTTACCGTTTTACAGTAAAATACAAATCGAGCCACCTCCATTCATGTCCTTTCTTTATTTCTCTGGAAGGGAGAAATAGAATAGAGTGAGGGGCTACAATCTTCTCCTTTCCTACATTGCACAGGTTTCTCTTTTCCTTGATATTAATTTGCTTTCTAAAATCACCTCATAATAGCTACATTTTCGTTGCCTGAAAACGCCATCGCAGTGTGGACGGAAGGCAAAAAACGGTGAAAAAAATTGGCATTTTTAACAAAAACATGGACTAACTTACCTATGACTGTCTCAGAAAAACCTAAACACTGAGTTGTACTTAGATGTACAAGTTTAAAATCACCCAGTCTCTTATCATTCCTTGTTTATTTTTGGAGAACTCAATTAATTTTTTGAGGACTTCAACACCATGCAATTCCATCTGAACGGTACGTCTTTGCTCTGTAAGCGTTATTTTAGAGCAGTGGCTCTCAGGCCTTTTCAGCCGGAGGCCCCCTTGTGGAGGCCGAATCCTTTTGTGGCCCCAAAAAAACTTGACGCAAAACCTCCTCAAACGTACAATTTTACTTAAACGTTTTAGATTGTAGCAAAAACAAATGAATTTGTACAACAATTCTGTTTGTAGTCTTATTTCTCCGATGTTGAATATACAACATTTTTTCAAGTCTAAATTTCATAAAATAGACTAGTGCATCAAATGAGGTTTTGATCATTTTATAGGTATAGGATATTTGGTATAGGAGGTTTTTAATAATTGTAATATTTTTTAATATTTGTAACTTTTTTTGATTATTATTCATAGTTTACATTGGTTGACAATCCTAACATACAGATAAAATAATTTTTTAAAATAATTTTCTAAACTAGATTCTAGAATTTCTATGCGGCCCCTCTAGCGACATCTAGTGGCCTCTCAGGGGGACGCGGTCCAGAGTTTGAGAACCACTGATTTTAGAGAACAGTCATCTGGAGTGTTCTTCATGCTAAGGGAGGATTTTTTTAAATTGAAAATAAAGAAGAACATCTGAGCATTTATATTTTTGTTTGGTCAAAGTAAAACTTCATACCGTTTAAAGGCACAAAATGAACATGTGGTGTCTCTCAAAAACCATAGAAGGTTAGATGTTTCCAAACTTTTCACAGGTGCTGTATGCAATGTTAATCATAAGTATGTTCGTAACATATGTAAACTGTTTGGAAATATAGAAATTCCTTCCAAATAAAGCGAAACATCATTTTATATCTTTGTATCCCTAAGTCCGAATCATAATCTTTTAATTTGCTTTATTAAAAACGTGTTTACCTGAGAGGCACAACATGTATCAGCTTGATATTTGGTAAATGCTTTTCCGAGTTCAAGTGGCAGACTGATTTCAATGTCCACTGTTCAGGAGAGACTACATGAGTCAGGCCTTCATGGCCAAATTGTGGCAAATAAAACATTACTTTGGAAGATCAACACGCGGAAGAGACTTGTTTGGGCCAACAAAAAAACCCCAACAAGGATTGGACATTAGATCAGTGAAAAACTGATCTGAACAGTTTTTAACAGTTGTTCAATTCAATTCAATTCATGTTTATTTGTATAGCGCTTTTAACAATGAACATTGTCTCAAAACAGCTTTACACAGATAATGTGGTGATAAAAAATGAATATGTTCTTTATAAGTGTAAGTTTGTCCCTGATGAACAAGCCGGTGGCAACTGTGGTGAAGGAAAAACTTCCCGAGACGGCATAAGGAAGAAACCTTGAGAGGTCCCAGACTCAAGAAAGAACCCATCCTCATCTGGGTTGCACCGAATGTCCATTGATTGCAGATATACGATGTTGCGGAATACAGTGATGATGATCAGAAGCGAAAAGTAGTCCTGAGTCAGTGTAGCAGACTGTTGACAGTAACTACAGTCCATATCCATCCTTAAAGCGTCCGTTCTTACTCCGGAATTTCATGGAACCACCCAAGGCGTTGATGAGAAACCGTCCCAAGCTGCACAAAGCGGCCTCCAATAAAAGAGAACACTATCCAAAGGCAGGCCTAGTTGTGTCTTTGGTAGACGTAGAGAAGGTGTACACACCCGTAGGTTCTGTAAGAGCTATTTGTCCAAGCAGGAGAGTGATGGGGTGCTGCATCAGATGACCTGACCTTCATAATCACCAGATCTAAATCCACCTGAGATGGTCTGGGATCAGAGTCTCATGATTTAAAAGACTGTGGTAAAAGTTGAAGTACTGACCACACGTTTTCACTCAAGTTACAGTAAAGAAGTTTGGGCTTTGTTGTGTACTTAAGTATAAAAATAGTTATTATTACTACCTGTTTTAGTGTCATGCTGGTCAAATCTTTTTTATCTAATGAATGTATCCAGGTTGAACATCCACCATATTGGTATGTCTCTGTTCTCAGTCATGTTTACATCACTGACTCTGTCTCATCCACTTTAACCATATACTTCTTGTTGCCCTCTACCTAGCTTGTTGTTAGCTTGGACGTTAGCCTGTGGTGTGCGAGAGCCAGGAAAAAGGTTGAGAAAGTCATGTAATGACAAGTAATAGGTTGATAGGCTGAAAAACACACAGCGAGAAGAAAAAATATTGATCATGCCACCAAATAGATTCAAACTAAAGCCTGGTTTGAAAAAGTAAAACGTAGAAAGTACAGATATTTGTATAAAAATTTAATGTGTGAAAGTAAAAAGTGGCCTGAAAAACAAATAGTGAAGTAAAGTACTGATACCAGAAAAATCTACTTAAACACAGTAATGAAGAATTTGTACCCCCTCTGTTTGGGATGAGAGAGAGTGAAGGAAGAGCAGCCAACAAGCACTTAACACCTATGGGAATCTCCTTCAAGACTGTTGGAAAATCATTCCAGATTACCTCTAAAGCCTGACTGAGAGAATGTCAAGAGTGTGCAAAGCCGTCATCGAAGCAAAAAGTGGTTATTTAACACATTCTTGTTGTCTACATATCTCTATATTTTTTCTGTCATAATATTAATATCTTTAGTATTAATATACGTGTGTGTTAAACTATTTAAAAAAAAACATTGAATAAGAATTGTGTCCAAAGTTTTGACTGGTAGTGTTCATTAAGTACAAAACTGATAGTAAATAAATGGTTTGTATGTTATTTTTTATTAATTATTCATTCAAAATGAGATCTCTAGTGTTGCGCTACAGCTAGCTTGAGCAACGTGAACTAGCTGCAGATATAAAGCCAATATTTGAAGCAAATGTTCACATTTTAGGAACTTTTCTAATAGTTGAACAGTTTTTCTAACTGTATAACAGCAGAAAAATTAAAAAGAAATAAAAAATAGTATTAATTAGTCTGTAATAAGGAATATTCCGATCACTTAGGGAAGTGTCGACTTATTGAGCCCATTGAAAGCCGATTTACATTTCTGAAAGGAACAATCATAAGAAAAGTGGTAATCATCATATAGTGCCTTATAAAAAGGTGTAATTATTGTATAGACATATTTCTGCAACGATGATAATTAGCTAGCAATTATCATTTTCGAACGATTCATCGTGCCATTTTGTACAGTGACCAGTAGGGGGCGATGCAGCCATAATTTTTAAAAGTCCTGTATGGAATCAAAAAAGTCTGTTTTCATTTTTATTATATTTTTTCCCATGAAATACGATTCAGTTTAATAATAATGGATTATTGAACGATAAGACGATAAGAAGTAACGTGTCTTTTCATCCTATATAAAAAGGTTTTAATTTGGCTTCAGCGCCATCTCAGGTGGCATTTCAGGCGTGACCTGTTCGGCAGGATTTGCAGGATTTCCGTCAGAGTTGGTAGGAAACGAGGCCGAAAACAAAACTCGAAACGTTTCCCGTAATCTGAACCGCTGCTGACGATTGTGTTTATATGAGCGCAATATTTGGCTGCTGCACGGAGCTGCTGTTAATTATAACAACGCCGGTATTATTTCAGTAAAACAAATACCACAAGAGAATAATGTCTAATGAAGTGTCTGGCACGTCAATCCGACCCGGTTGCGATAATTGAATGCCATACAATTTTGTTAACCTTATATTCAGTTTTGGGCATAATCGACTGATCACGTTAGTCTGAAATAAAAGCGACTACATTTTTAACTCTAGCGTATAAAGTTTAGAGCAGAGACGCCCAAAATAGGGCTCTGTGCAGGTGACCTTCGATTTGACCCTCCATGTATATAAGAAGGGGAAAAAATTCCTTTTTTTAATAACTAACTGCTTCATGTTTAATTTAGACGTTGAACTCAATTATATAATAAATTGGATTGTTTTTTAAGTTTCACTGAACTAGAACTTATTTTTATAACTTTTTCTTCTTCTTTCGGCTGCTCCCATTAGGGGCGCCACAGCGGATCATCCGTCTCCAGACCCCCCTGTCCTCTACATCTGCCTCTTTCAACCCAACTACCTACATGTCTTCCCTCACCACATCCATAAACCTCCTCCTTGGTCTTCCTCTTTTCCTCCTTCCTGGTGGCTCCATCCTCAGCATTCTCCTACTGATATACCCCATGTCCCTCCTCTGCACATGTCCAAACCATCTCAATCTCACCTCCCTCACCGTGTCTCCAAAACGTACTTCATGCGCTGTCCCTCTAATAAACTCATTTCTAATCCTGTCCATCATCTTCACTCCCAATGAACATCTCAACATCTTCAGCTCTGCTACCTCCAGCTCCACCTCCTGTCTTTTACTCAATGCCACTGTCTCTAAACCAAACAACATCTCAGGTCTCACCACAGTCCTATAAACTTTCGCTTTCACTCTCGCTGACACTCATCTATCACAAGAACTTATTTTTAGAACACTTTTAACAAGCTTTAAGGAGCTTTACTGAGATAAATAGGTTAAAAAAATGTGAATTTATGTTATTGCTTATAATTTGAACCCTTATACATTGAACTCTAATAAGCAAACTCCCTGAGATAGCATGAGGAAGAAACCTTGAGAGGAAGCAGACTCAAAAGGAAACCCATTCTCTTCCAAGTTCATTACAGTTTCATCATTATTTAGGCGATTGTGTTCAGTAATTGCCACTTAAATACATAATTGTCTGTGCAAATTGCGATCTTAAGCCATTGTATTAGTTAATTCCAATGCAAATCCTCCTCATAATCCTCACAGATTACAGTCAAGCAGATTACATTTGGTTTCGTTTGTCAATAGTTCAGGAATAAAATGCTCTAACAGTGAATAAATAGTGAACAAGGTGCCAAAAGTAAGTCTGTAACCTTAAATTTGAACAATGATCGCTGTCGTAATGAGATCGCAATTTCCTATACAGCGGGTGTCTAAAATGCTGTATACTGGATTTCAATTGGAAGGTGCTAGCACTTTGTTACGGCATGCGTTAACAAGAAAAGCGGGTTTTTTGTTCATCTTTTGTGATGAAACGTCTGTTTATCGCTGCTATAATTTGTAAGTGAGAGCAGGAACTAGTTTCACAAATACAGTGGAACCTGGTTATGTCGAGAACCTAAGGGGACGGCAAAAAGCGTTGAGATAACCGATGATCGAGATAAACGAAAACCAATATGGCGGCAATATATTAACGTGCTTGAAATTTCTTTATGTACATGATGCGCGTTATTAAATGAGAATGCAGGTGTTTTTGGAGGTTTTTTTACACAACAGCATTGCCGCGATTTGTTTGATTGGTCATGCGGATCGAGATAACCTGTAATGCGGATAAGGAGGCGGAAGCCGAAGTAAACGCAAACAAAGTTTATTGGGAATACTCAGGAGATAATCCACCAATACTTGTAGCGAAGCAGTAATATCCAGTGGTGCACTCCGGGAGCGCCGTCCACGAAGTTCTGTGAAAGCAGAGACAGTTCGTGTAGAGAATCCACGGATCCGCGCTATGGAAAGCGCAGCGCTGGGCAGCAACGGATAAACGTGGTGCAGACAGTGTGAACATGGAAAACATATTAGGGTTCGGCGACATAAAAAAATCGAAAAAATGCTAAGACAAAGCAGAATTTGGCGGTTCCATTCAAAAACGTCGACTTAATAGGGTTGGCGAGTTAACCGAGGTCGAGATAAGTGGGTTCGACTGTACCCCGGAACGTTTTTTTCCTTTTCATTAGCACAATGTAGGTATTTGTAGGTCTTCTTCTTCTTTCGGCTTCTACCATTAGGGGTCGCCAAAGCAGATCATCCGTCTCCATAACCCCCCTGTCCTGTACATCTGCCTCTTTTACCCCAACCACCTGCATGTCTTCCTCCTCTCTTCTCCTCCTTCGGCCTGTTGGCTAATGATACCTGCACTGTCTTAGGTATTTAACATGAACTCATAGCATGTTTGCTGAGGTATAAACGGAATAAAACACTTCGGGATGTTCAGTTACAGCAAAATCATGTGTTTTACTGTACAGTGCCACCTCAAGTGTTTCCAACGATATGATATTAAAGCCAAAATCAGACTGATCTTGTCTCATTGTCATTTTTGAAATGATGTCAGCAACAAGATATGAACATATGAAGAATTGTGGATAGTCGAAAACCACTTTCCCAGACAGAGGGGTTTAAATCAGTGGATTGTTGAAATGGTTCACCACAAATCACATTAAAATGACAAAGGAAAGTGTTTGGGAACAGTTCAGACCGATGTTAGGGTTTCCAGTCGGCTATGACAGTACATTTGCCAAAACATTTGACTTTTTCAAGTTAAACGTTATCTTTTTTCTTTGTAATTCCTAAGTTTAGAGACAGAATTTGACAGAAAGCAGCCTGACGGAGAGATTTAATTCATCACCTGAAGTGATTTTAGATTTTGGGAACAATTCTGATTTCATTGTTTAATGGTGAAAGTGACAACAAAGCAGGAAAAATGGTGGTTAATGGAAACCGTATTTCTAGCTGGAGAGGTTTTAGTCAGTTGGATGTTGAAGTGGTTTACCACAAGTCACATTAAAATGACAAAGGAAACAAGTAGGAACAGTTCCTGAGGGTTTCCAGGTGGCCATGACGGTACATTTGATTTAGCAGATGTTTTGTTTATGCTGAAAGGACTTGAATTGTAGAGACTTAGGAGTTTGGGATGAGGGATTAGGGATCAGGAAGGTGTTTTATTGAGGTTTTTATTTGACAAATAGACAAATAACAGTAACCTCAGAGCAGGAAAAATGGGTTTTAGTCAGTGGAATGTTGTAATGGTTCACCACAAGTCACATTGAAATGACAAAGGAAAGTGTGTGGGAACTGTTTGGACTAACGTTAGGTTGTCTATCAGCCATGACAGTACATTTGCCTGAACATTTGACTTAGAGAGATTTACTTCCCATGAAATGTATTTTTTTCTGTCAGAAAGCACAATGTTGATGTTTTTATAGCTAATCTATGGGAAGTCTGTTTTGGACGCTTTGGGATGTGGTGTTCATTTGCAAAATCAGTATTTCAGAATTAGATTAAGGGAAAATCAGACATTCTGATCTCAGTGTAGTTTTTTAAAACGATGTCGAGTCAGTGAAATATGAAAATGACTTTCCAGGAGGCACATTTGCATGAACATTTCACTTAGCGGACGTTTTGTTTATGCTGAAGGACTTGAAGTTTACAGATTTAAGGATGAGGGATTAGGGGGTATGGGAAGTGTTTCACTGAATTGTTTATTTGGATGGGGGGGGGGAGGAAAAAAGTCCAAGTTTGACAGCAAACGGCGTGACTGAGAGAGATATTTACTTCCGGGTTTGTGTCAGCGCTGCCGGGAGCAGGGCTGGTCCGCGCGCTCCGCGTTTCCGCATACTTTATTTTTATATTCCGGCAGCTTCACCTGCGCGCGATCGTGCGCATGCTTATACATAATAATAGTTGTATTAATTACAATAATATTCCTTCTAATAAACGGCCAGGTGCTGGATGTCAGAGCGGTGTTTCGTGTCATTCATGTCGCCGTAAACCACTGCTCGGTACCGTGCAATCTTTCAGCTCCCATGACGTGACGAGGAACGGATCGCTCTTTCGGTGCATGCAGGTTTTTTTTTTTAAATACATATATATCTCTATAGAAATATACAAAATATATAGATATAGAGCACGTGGACGCCATGATGGTCCGCTGCTGCTGCACGCCGATGGGACTCGCGGTGTTCGCCGCGCTGCTCCTCTGCGCGCGCGCCTCGCAGGGCGACAAGGAGCCCGTGTACCGAGACTGCGTGAAGCAGTGCGCGCGCACCAACTGCACGGGAGCCAAGCTGCGCGGCTTCCAGTCAGCTCAGCCGCCTTACATGGTTCTCACCGGTAAGTCTCCCATCCGTTCACGCTATATCACCCTGCTGCACTACCGCTACCCCTCCTTAATATCGATTTCTACATATTCACTCGTTCACGACTTCCGGTTCTCATCCTACATTTTCGGTCGTGTTTTTTTACCGTATTGAGTCTCGTTCCGCCCTCTGTGCGCCACGATTGGCCAGTGGTCCTGCTCGTCAAGCAATACCGGCTCCTGATTGGATGGCGAAAGAAACAGGTTTTTTGAAGGCTGAACGCATGATGGAGGATGTAAAGGAAGTTTACTATGCACGTGCATGAGGTTGCTTATGTCTCTGTAAGGGAAAAAAATATATGTGCATAAATATATGGAAAACTTTGACTTGAGGTTTTCAGGATAAGTAAGATGGTTTATATTTTATATATTTATATATATATATATATATATATATATATATATATATATATATATATATATAAAATGCAAAGGGAGCGAACAGAATAGAAATCCGAATCAAATCGATATTTGGCTCAAATCTTTTGCATACTTTGTACACTTGCACATTAATTTTTGCAGGATCTGAGTCAGATAAAACAGTGATACCAAGCAGGTGTGAATGATCATCAGTTTCATATGTAGGTTGAAATCCTTTAGTCATAAACAGAAACAGCTGTGTAGGAGCTTCAAACCGGGCGAAGGTTTTGGAAAAGGTCACGTTTCACATCACAGGTCATACACCGTGGCAAGACTTGATCCCATTATACGATAGAGGATGGGACGGAAAATAAAGGAAGTTCAAAATAATATCCACATGTACGAGGTTGCTTTTGCGTCTGGAAAAAAGTCCTCTGCTCACGAACGTAGGGTCGAATATAACGTATAATGGAGAAGTTTTTTTTCCAGAAGTGGTCTATCTTTGAGAGCCAAAAAGCAGGCAACTGGTGCTCTTGACTGATGGGACAAAATGTCAAATATATAGCAGTAGAAGGAGGCCAGTTGTTTGCCGAAGTGCTCGCTATCGGTACAAAAACAATGGTTTGCAGGCAACAGTGAAGCATGGTGGAGGTTGCTTGTAAGAAGAACAAAGAATCTTGGAGGGGATTGTTTGGCCTCCACAGATTCCTAATATCAAAAGCATCGAGTCAGTCTGGGATTACATTAAGAGACAGAAGGATCTTTTTGTTTAGAATTTGGGTGGGGGTATTTTTTTCGATCTGGGGACGTCCTGATCAAGAAAATAACAAAAACCAAGGAACAACAAAAAAAAAAGTTGAAAAAATACGACTCTTTCTTTAAACACAATCCAAGTGCCCAGAGAATTCAAACAAAGAAAATAATGCGATTTTTTTAAATCGATTTCTGTCAGAGAAGGATGGTGAATCGTGTATGTATTTTTTTCTTCGATTATGCTCAATGTGGTGCCATATTAAATCGCGTATACGTCTTCAGTTTGTGTCTTTCGTTCGCAGGTTGGACGTGTCGGGATGACTGTCGTTATCAGTGCATGTGGACCACGGTTGGACTTTACCAGGCCGAGGGCTATCGAGTGCCTCAGTTCCATGGCAAGGTCGGTTTTCACACAGTACTGAATGTAGAGTTGGGAAGATCGGATCATTTCAATGACTTGGTTCTTTGAATCTCGTGCATTTATATGAACAAATTGTTTTCTTTTCTTTCTTTTTTTTAAGTTTTCAATAAGCAGATTCTCAACACGTACACATTCTACGTCTTGAATAATTCAAAACGAGTGTTTCCCTGCCAAGGTCGCCCCAATAATTCACTTATATTTACATTTTTTGTTCTCTTACATTTTGCAAAGCTGCTTTGAGGCATTGTGAAAAGCGCTATAGAAATTAACTTGAACTTTTCTGATGAACTTGGAAACCCAAAACCTGTTCCAGCATGTGGATGCCCCTGCGCACAAAGTTTACATGTTTTGGAGAGGAGATCTCCTGCTATAGAGCTCTGATCTCATCCCTACTGAACACCTTTGGGATGAATGTGAACGCTGACTGCACCTCAGGTCTCCTCACCTACATCAGTACCTGCCTTTCCTAACACCCTTGTGGCTGATGAACACAAATATCCATAAGCACAATCTGGTGGAACATCTTCCCAGAAGAGTGGAGGGAATTATAAGAGTGAATTGGGACTGTATGTGGAATGCGATGCTCAAAAATCACATGCTATACTTATGACCAGGTGACCCAATACTTTTGGCGATGTAGTGTAGATCTTAAAATTAATTCTTAATAGTCTTGAAAATGATGAGCATGATTATAACATGAACCATCCGTCCAATCAGAATCCAGGATTCATCCATGTTTACTACTATTGGATACTCATGAAACCT
The DNA here is from genome assembly GCF_014805685.1 of Silurus meridionalis. Classification (NCBI taxonomy): domain Eukaryota; kingdom Metazoa; phylum Chordata; class Actinopteri; order Siluriformes; family Siluridae; genus Silurus; species Silurus meridionalis. The sequence continues at coordinate 2,558,641 of NC_060890.1, read as the reverse complement.
ATTGTTGTGCTGACCCCTTGCAGTGACTTCCCACCTTCAGGATGTGTATTAATGGAATTTGGCTTCGTGTGTATCCGGTGCCTGCCAAATGTTTGGAAACACCCGGTCCTTTATTGTTTTCGGGACGTGTGAATGTCCCTTTTGTTTTGATGCAATATACTAGTGGAAGTTCTGTGGAGTGAATCTCCAACCAGTAAACGTTTAAGTTTTTGCAAGGGGCATGGCAAAGTATTGCAGCTAAATGTTCGTGAAAACGAACTGTCCAATTGCCAAAAGCATGTAAACATTCCACCGTCACCCCCCCACCCCACTCCTTGGTACGTAACTCAAAATACACTGCGTTATAAATAAATAAAAAAAGGAAAGAAGAAAATTCTTGGAAATCAATAAAAAGTCATTATCAGAGCAGCGTTACCTCATAAAATGCGAGCGCCAATCAAATTGCAGCTGTAGAAATAAAGTCTGGTTTAAAGGGGGCGGGGCATGATTATTTTTTTTCTTCTTCACATCATAACGTGCGAAAGGACATTCGCCGTGTTGCGATTCAGTGCGTTTCCAAACCGATACGATCGAGTGACGCGTGCAAAAAAAAAAAAACGTTTCAGGTGACACGAAGCAAAACAGGATGTAACACCCATATATGGAGGATGATGAAAAAAAAAGCTTTTTGGGACACATCGTATAAAATGTTAAAAGTTTAATTAGACATGTAAGTGTAAAGTGTGTGTGTGTGTGTGTGTGTGTGTGTGTGTGTGTGTCAGTGGCCGTTTGTGCGCTTCCTGTGTTTCGAGGAGCCAGCATCAGCTCTGGCATCGCTGCTCAACGGTCTGGCGTGTTTGCTGATGCTGCTGCGCTACCGCAGTGCCGTCCCACGCCAGTGCCCTATGTACCAGACCGTCACCGCCTTCTCACTGGTGAGAGCCCTTTTAGTGTGTGTGTGTGTGTTTGTGTGTGTGGGGTGTGTGTGTTTGGGTGCATGTATAGGGTGTGATTGGGCTGTATGTGTCTGGTGTGTGTGTGTGTAGGGTGTGTGTGTGTGTGGACTGGATAGGTGTGTATGGAGTGTGGATGTGTGTGCATGTGTAGGGTTGTGTATAGGGTTATCTAGGGTGTGTGTCTGTGAATAGTGTGTTTGCTGGTTAAGTGTGTACGAAGGCATGTTAATGGGGCGGCGTGAGGGTTTGTGTGTGTGTTTATCGTTTGTTTGGAATGTGCGTTTTTGTTTGGGGCATTTTGGGTACCAACTTGAAACCTACTGAACAAGCCACGCCCACAAGACCCAACCCTGGGGTGCGATTTGACTCTCACTAGCATTAACACACTACTACGAGTTTTCCGATCTCTGCCGCAATGGTTCCAGTTTTAGAGTGCCTACTATTTTATGGCTAATCAGATTCGATCCCAATTAATAGGCTAGTCAACAAGAACACATCCCTTTATGTCTTCAATTGTGCACGATTTGTTTTTCTCGCCCCGCCCACTTGACCATGCAAAGTTTAATACCGGGTTTAATATTGAATATTTCTCTTCTCCCTGCAGGTGTCGCTGAACGCCTGGTTCTGGTCCACAGTATTCCACACCAGAGACACATATCTAACTGAGGTACCTAATTTGTTCGGTTGTATAAAAAAAAAAAAAAAACATAAAAATAATACAGGCACCTGATTTTTTTTTTCCAGACATATGTGGTTCTTTATCAAACTTTTAGTTGAAGGCACAAAGGCAGCTTAATGAAGATATGCTTTATATGGGTCGGTGTGGAAGAAGACAACTTCTCTGGGTTTACCAACTGTCTGATGCCTCCTTAGTCTTAGTCTTCTCACCAAAGATTAGACACTCAATTTTCACCTCATCCATGGCTTTACTGAAATTCAAGAGAACTGCCAGAATAAGTCCATGTTTTCTTTTTAGCGCATTAATGTTTATTTTCTTCCTTATGTTTTTGCCATATTTTCTTTTTGCTGCGTCTTTTTTTATTTTATTTTACATATATATATATATATATATATATATATATATATATATATATATATATATATATATATACACAAAAAACATTTCAAGCTAAAAAAAAATCTCGACGTGAAGATTTCTTATCTTCTCATATGGGAATTATTTAGAAAATATTCAGAATTTAGTTATTTAGCGTTACATTATAAATAAAATAAATATAGGAATATATATAATATATATACACTGGAGATCAAAATTAGAGAACAATTTATAGACAATTGAACAATTCTGAAATAATGTCATCTTCACTGCTCAACAGTTGAAGGAGTTTTTGTCCTGTCTATACCATGCTACCAGAACACCTTTTCCACAAAATAACTAAGGCATTTAAAAAAAAAAAACATTATTTTGCAGAAAACACACTGATCAAAGTTAGAGAACAACAATTTCTGTAGCATGGAAAAAGATTCCAACAAAATTTTCTGAAGGTTAACAACAGTCAGCAATTAGTAGGAAGTGTACAGGCCTCTGCTCTAATTGACTTCAGCACATCTGCGGCCACAGGACACAGATGTCACAGTCTCCTCCACAGTTCGGTGACTGTAGTGGGTTTCTTGGCCATAACTTTGTCACCAAGGATTTTCCAGAGGTTCTCTATTGGGTTGAGATCAGGACTCTGTGCAGGCCATGTCATTATTTCAATGTTTTCAGTTTAAAGGAACTGCTTTACCCGTTTTGCTGTGTGACATGGAGCGTTGTCCTGCATGAACACTGCGGGCTGATTGGGTGATGAACGCATGGAAGGAACCATATGTTGTTGAAGAAGGTTCTGATAAACATTTGCATTCACTCTGCCATGTAGCTGTATAAGAGGCCCAACTCCTGCTGCAGAAAACATGCCCCAAACCATGACACTTCCTCCTCCACTTTTCACTGACTTCTTTACACACTTTGGGTTCAGTCTTTCTCCAGTTTGTCACCGAACATCATGTTTCCCATCGGACCCAAATAAATTAAACTTGCTTTCATCACTGAAGAGAACTTTGGACCAGTTCTCCTCTGTCCACACAACATGCTTAGTCTAGCCTTTTGATTCTTTCTGCTAATGAGAGGTTTGGTCACTGCAGAGTGGGCTTTCAGTCCAAATGCTCTTAAACGTCGAGACACTGTATGACGAGACAGATCCTTACCCTGTTCAGCGCTGAACTGGTGAGCAATTCCAGCTGCAGTGTGGAAACGATTGCCCATTGAGATCATCCGCAGTATCCTGTCCTCTCTTGTATTTGTCTTCCGTGGACGACCAGCCTTCTTGGCGGACTTGAATGAGTTTGTGATGTTGTAAAGATTCAATATTCTTGAAATCACAGATTTGGAACGACCAACTTGTCTTGTTATGGCTGATAGGGTCATCCCTTTGGCCTTCATCCGGACAACCTGCTGCCGGGGCTTTCAGTCACTTTAGAATGGCCCACCATCTTGCAGAGTCAGTGAAACTGGAAGTTAGGCTGCCAGTTAAATAGGGGTTTACAGATAATCAAGGAAATTAGCACCAGGTGCAGATTAACACCAATAACTGGAAGGTATCTAAAAGTGTCCTCTAATTTTGATCAGTGTGTTTTCTGCAAAATAATGTTTTTTTTTTTTTCAAATGTGAATTTGTGGAAAAGGTGTTCTGGTAGCATGGTATAGACAGGACAAAAACTCCAACTGTTGAGCAATGAAGATGACATTATTTCAGAATTGTTCAATTGTTTATAAATTGTTCTCTAATTTTGATCGCCAGTGTATATATAAATAAATAGAAATAACAAGTGCGCTATTGGCGACCCCTCAGAAATCTTTGGCGACCCCTAGTGGGGGGTGACTACATTCGCTACATTTCTAGAAGAAATAATCGTCATTCTTACTCTTTATTTTCTTGCTCTTTAGGATTTGAGATGTAAAACGCTAATAATAACACCAGTACCTCTAAACGTGTGGAGTTTATCATCACGGCAAATACGGACCAACATGGAACAAGATTTTTGGAAAAGACCTGCATTTTAATAGGCAGGTTTCCACAAACATTTGGCCACACCGTATATTTTGTAAGGAGGACGAGGTATTTTAAACACGAAGCCGGCCTACCTTTTCTCGTTTCACAATACCGTCCGTTTGTTAGCAAACTCGGCAGCTGTGGTAACTAGCTAGCTAGGGAATGTTAGCGAGCAGGTCCTACTAAACTGGGAGAGCAAACGGAAATTGCCTAGAACATGAAATTCTGATATTATTTTTAATGTGTTTTATTTATATATTTCTCTTTAACAGAAGATGGACTATTTTTGCGCGTCAGCGGTCATCCTTTACTCCATCTACCTGTGCTGCGTCAGGTAAATATTTGCAAAGCTTTAACATCTCTTACAAATCGCGCTAGGATTTATGAAAGTGTGTGGGATTGCGTTGTACTTTTTCTGACATAAATGTTTTTTCTTTTAAATAATAGTTTACAAACTGACCCACAGCTAGCTACTTGATTAGCTAGCTACCAAATGCAAGTATGCTAGAGTCACATATGATTTCATGCTAATATACCTAGCTAGATTTAGCTGCGCATAAGTTTGAGCGGAACATTTTATAGAGTTACAGTTCTGTGTTTTAACGACGGCGTGTGGTGTTTAGGACGCTGGGTTTGCGGCGGCCCGGCGTGTCCAGCATCGTCGGCGTTCTGCTCATCCTGGCCTTCACCTCCCACGTCTCCTATCTCACCTTCGTCAGCTTCGACTACGGTTACAACATGGCTGCCAACGCAACCATAGGTCAGTGAAGACTTTGCACTTGGTGTTTATTTGTGATTAGATGCCTGTGGCGGTTAAACTGTCACAGGAATGAGACTTAAGAGTTCCTAGACTTAGACCTTGAGCAGGTTAGCTAATTAGCTAGTTTTATGGGAGGTAACGGTTGAGGTTGATGCAAGTTTTTATATTTGCGTATTCGTGTTTACAGCTAATGCTAAATCAGATTTGATAATTAAAATCTGAGCTTCTGAGTTTCCTGTAGAATTTGCAGGAAAAACACACAATTAGCCTTTATTTCAAATCATTCGATGAGGTGAATATCGACGCTGCTGCTACAGCCAAAGGAGACGTGTTGAATTGTGCTCATTGAGTTTCCTGCTATAGTAATTCCATTAATTCTCTCTCTGTAGGAGACTCCTGTCTGTGATGCAGCAAAAAGCTAATTAGCAAATAAGCGCTAACCCAGTGAGTGGAATCTAATCCAAGAATACAATCTAATCTAGGAAACTAAATTTAATTTAATGAGTTGAATCAAAACTAACAAGGGAAATCTGTCTTAGCGAGTGGAATCTTATCTAACGAGTGGAATATGCTATTGGTCGTAGAGGTCGACCGATTAATCGGGTTCGCTGATTAATCAGCACCGACAGGTCACTGGAACTATCAGCTATCTCTGACAATCTATATCCACCGATAGTTTTTCCGGTCCGCTGTCATTACCAGAGCGGTCTCTAGGGGCAAATCTCTGACATCATATGCCGTTCGTTTTTACAGCTGGGACTGCACGCTGCACCAAGAGCGCTATATTATATTTTATTTTTGATACCTGGTATATTTCTAGTACATTTCCGGTATTTTCCAGGCATGGTGAACCTGCTGTGGTGGCTCGGTTGGTGCTGGCAGAACCGGAGGACGTTGCTGTACTGGTGGAAGTGTGGCGCGGTAGTGGTGCTGCTGCACGGCCTGGCGCTGCTCGAGCTCCTTGACTTCCCACCGCTTTTCTGGGTGCTGGACGCTCACGCGGCCTGGCACCTGGGCACCGTCCCCGTACACTTCCTCTTCTACAGGTAAACACTTCAACACGACACAACAACATCTCCAGGGGATAAATCTAATGGATATGGGTTAGTTTTCTCTAATCACAAATCACAGGTTTAGCGTTTCTCTAGCTTCTTTAAATCAATTAAAAAAATTGAACTCTGCTAACAAGAAATATTTTATCCCCCACCCAGTTTCCTTATAGACGACAGCCTCCACCTCCTCAACACAGAGAAGGCCGGAGTCAAGCTGGACTAAGAGGAATGTGTGTCAGAGCCCCGCCCCCTCCTCCACAATCCCTCCAGTCAGGACGAGTCTGTGAATTTCGAGTTTACGAATTGAGTTTACACTTTTTAACCACTCAGCTACGGACGGCTGTAAAAACAGTTTTGCTTTTGGTTGCTTTGTTCACCTGTGGTCGAGTTATCATATTTTTTTTTCTGCACTATATTTTTTTCCCCAGCGCGTTGCCTTGCGGAATTTTGTTGAAATGGTTTGTTTCCGCGTATCATTATTTCAAACGGAGTAAATCCGAGTGGTCACTTTTTAGTCATTGGACTTTTCAGTTAATTTTTTTCCCCCTCATTAGCATTCGAAAACGGCAATTCTACACGTTAATGTTTTCAATGGGAAGACTGCAAAGCCTGCAATACCTGTACCCATTCCAGGGTCCACCAGCAGAGGGTTATGGTTTAGAAATCCAGGTTAACGTCCGGCTGCATCCCAAACTGGGTCCTAGCGCACTGCAAATGGTGCGTCGGATCGCTTTTACCCAAACGAGGCATGTCCCGTCGATTCTCAATTTAATTTTGCACAGAAACTACACGTTTTTAACACCAGATTCTAATTTGAATCTGGAATGACAGACGTTTGTGTAGACGGGTTTACGATATTAACTCTTGTACATGCGTCGATGCGGAGACAATTAAAAAAAAATTTTAAGCTCCTCCCCCTCGCCACTGGTAGGACTGTTGTCAAGGCTGGTGGTAACACTATATTATTTTGGCATGCTTGTAGCTTTTGATAGCTAAAGACCTTTAGATTATTATTATTATTCAAACGACCCCCAAAAAGCGCAATGGACACTTTATGAAGTAAGTTTTCATACAGAAATCCCACCAAATAATCCCGAATCAGAGAGGCCTTAAACTCGGATGCGAGAATGAGCATAAAAAAAAAAAAACACGATCGTATAGTGCCTGGTGGAGTAATATCGGTGCCTACCAGCAGAGGCCAGAAATGGACCAACCTCTTAAACTATTGTCAAAATAGTTTAATTGATAAAATACCGTTTTGATGTCTAGCGCAGTGCAGCTGTACACTTTTGTTTTTGGATTACCTTCGGCAGTTTGGATCGTATTTTTTAGCTTGACTTTGGTTTCTGTGCAGTATTTCGAACACGTTGAAGGATTTCAAGGGAGACGAAAGGGGCGTTGACATCGTATAGAGGTGCAGTTTGAAACATATTGTCGAGCAGCTGCAACGTTTGAATGCCTTTTTTCTTTTGCGCTGCTGCATTTGCTTTTTTTTTTATATTATTACATCGTTTTCAAGTGTTTTTTTCTTTTATATTATTATGACGCTTTTCCGTTCATGAAGTAATTTCAAGCACCTGGAATGCCTTTAGAGGAAAAATGATAGGATTTGAAAGTGTGTGTTTGTGTGTGTGTCTGTGTGTGTGGTGGGTTTCTGCACCTATGCCTTATCCCGTCTTGTCCAGTGTACACTTGTGTCTTGTTGGGTGGGACTCGGTTCCCATTGAGGGACGCGAGTGCTTATTTGCTCGCCAGAGAATTAACACCGGTGTCAGCGTGTCTTTGTTCCAAATTGCCACTTGTGCACTTTTGTGTGTGTGTGTGTGTGTGTGTGTGAGGGAGAGGGAGAGGGAGAGTGTAAGCATGTTCAGCTGGCGGGTAAATATAGCTTTAGATATTTTGGAGCACAGGGGCTCGGAGTGTGTTCATAACAGTCACCATGAGAACGCAGAAACGGCGCGAGGAGTCCACCAGGTTTTTCTGTTTCACCAAACAACTTCGATCAGCCTGGAGGTATCCTGGGCTCTGTCCAGACGTTTTCTCTTGCGCTAAATCATCACGTTCTGAATCTCCGTATTTACGCTTTCCAACACCATGTTATCGTGGGAGGCGGGGCCTCACGGGCAACTTCCAAAAACGCCGTCCTCTGTAACCCAACATTCCAGAACATGACCTCCACTAGATATGGACACAAGTTTTACACCTGACCATGAGTTTATGCACTTTTCCGAACATCTTATTCGAAATTTAGTTCCCATTTGCTGTTATAATAAGCTCCATTTTTTCCGGGAAGATGTTCCACTCGATTTTGTGGAGATCTGTGTGAGATTCATACAGCCACAAGGGTGTTAGTAAAGTCAGGTACTGATGTAGTTGAGGTGAGGGGGCCTGAGGTGCTGTCAGCGTTCATTCCAAAGGTGTTCAGTGAGGTTCAAGAGCTTTATAGCAGAAGATCTTTCACACCGACCCATGTAAAAAGCATTGTCATGCTGGAACATTGTTCGGGTCTCCTAGTTCAAGCGAAAGGGAACATTTCATCCTACCACATTCAAAGACATAATATACAATCATGTGCCTCCTACTACAGTATCTCACAAAAGTGAGTGCACCCCTCACATTTCAGCAAATTGCAGTATTTCTTCTCAAGGGACAATACTATAGAAATGAAACTTGGATATATAAAGATCCCGAGGCTATAAGAAGTTCGGTAACATCCTGAAATTGAGTTAAAGTACAGTGGCCAGGGTCATACAGAGGTTTTCAAGACGGGTTCCACTCGGAACGTACTTCACAAGGGTCCATCAAAGAAGTTGAGTCCTCGTGCTGAGCATCAGGTGCAGAAGGTGGCAAAAAAAACAGACGCATCAGTGCTGCAGCGTTGCTTTAGAGTTTGAAGAAGCGGAAGGTCTGTTTGTCGGTGCTGAGACCGTACGCCGCACACTGCAACAAGTCGGATTGCAGGCCATGGTCCCAAAAGGAGCCTCTTCTGAAACTGGTTTACAAGAAAGTCCACAAACAGTTTGCTGAAAACGACCTGTCCAAGAGCAGGGATTACTGGAATCATGTCCTGTGGTCTGATAAGACTAAGATAAACTTGTTTGGCTCAGATGGTGTCCAACATGTGTGGTGTCACCCTGATGAGGACAGAGAAAATTGTGTCTTGCCTGCAGTCCAGCATAGTGGTGGTAGCATCATGGTCTGAGGCTGCATGAGTGCTGCTGGTACTGGGGAGCTGCGGTTCATTTAAGGGGAAACACGTATTCCAACATGTACTGTAAAATTCTAAAGCAGAACACGTTGCCCTCTCTTCAGAAACCAGGCCGAACGGAAGTTTTACGACCCCAAACACACCGCCAAGATGACATGCTGAGAAAGGTGGAGGTGATGGAGTGGCCAAGTATGTCTCCAAACCTGGACCCTATTAAGCACCTGTGGGGATCCTCAAGAGAAAGGAGGAGGAAAAATATGTATAACATCCAGCAGCTCTGTGAAGTCATTATGGAGGAGTGTAAGAGGATCCCAGCAACAACCTGTGCAGCTCTGGTGAATTTCATGTCCAGGAGGATCAAGGCAGTGCTGGATAACGATGGTGTTCAAACACAATATTCACACTTTGGACACGGGTATGACATGTTCTCTGAGGGTGTACTTACTACTGTTGCCAGTTATTTAGACAATAATGGCTGTATGTTGAGTTCTTTTTAGAGGACAGTAAATCTGTCCTGCTGTACAACCTGCGCATTAACTGATATATACTGTATATCCCAGTTTCATTTCTATTGTCCCTGAGAACATATAATGAAATGGTTACTGAAATGTAAGAGGTGTACTTACTTTTGTGAGATACTGCACGTGGTAACAATTTAAGGAAAAACCACATAAAGCTGGAAAAGTCCCACTTTTACTTTCGCCAATCTAATCTATGTTTGGCGTACGTGGTTTTCAGATCGATCAAAACAATGCTCCCATTTGTTTATAGATCATTCAAAACACAGACCCTGGCCTTTATCACGCAACGTTGTAGTTAGAGATAGCTAATTTTGTTAGCCTCGTAGCGCCGTAGAAGGAGAACTCCACACCTTAAACGCGTCTCGGCTAAATGGCCAAGTCGTTCGGATCAAAATCGAAACCTTGTGGACGTTGTCGGACATGACACTTTAGAAACGCAATGACTTAAGGATCAAATGAAGGTTAAAAACGAAAGGTGTTATTTTTTTAATCCTAACAAATTTGATATCGCGAAAGCCCGATCAAACGATCGTCGCTAATCAATGCGGTAGATACGACGTATTGTAACGTTCCTAAATCCCTTATTTTCTGCTCACAAAATATGATTTTTTAACCAGTTCAATTGCTAGTTAAATTTTCAAATTTCAAATCTTTTAATTGATCGAGCAGACACATGGGCCTTGTATTGGAGCTAGCTGGAGCTAGCTTTTTTTTTTTTGTATGTATATAAAACTAGATTCAAGATTAGCCCCTGTAAATCCATTTTTATTGTGAATCGGTACTATGAAATAGATTGCACACTTAATTTCGGGGTGGGTCAGGGTAGGTTTTCTAGAACGTTCCAGAAATTCTATGGTATTCCAGTTGCCGATGATAACAATCTAGAATGAATCTGATCAATCTAGATACTAATCTAGACTGATCCACGTAATGCTTCAAGATCAGTTTAGGTCTCCACACCGAACCAAATTCATGCCGACCATGTTATTTAGCTACAGCTGAACAATTCCAGATCAAGGATTGATGAAGGAAGAAGGAAAGTATTTCTCAGTTTCTCATTTCTGAAAATGCTGAGTTACAACTCGAAAGTCCCAACCAGCCAGAAAGGAAGCTTTAAGGAATCATGTTGTATTTTTTTTTTCCTCCACCCTGTGCACAATCCATCGCTTTCTTTTTCTCTCTTTTTTTTCTCTCTTCTCCTTTCACTGGTGTGTGCAATGAAGCTTTAAGAAAGAAATAAAGTGGGTCTGTATTAACGCCTGGTGTCGTTTTACTCTTTCCTGCTGCTGAAACGGAAAACTCAAATGTCATGCGCACAAGAAATCTTGCCTAAAATGTTTTATTTATTTCAATCCTACATATTGTTCTAATTTTTTATAGACTATGTAGGGTGTACGGAACATTATGGCATAGTCTATGTACTGTCATTAAAAACTAGCCACCAAGATTTAAAACGCCATCAGATAAAAGCAAAGGACTCGAGGCATTTTACAGCCCATCCAATAGAGGGACTCATTCTAGGCAATAATGAGGCGGGAATACAACACACACACACACACACACACACACACACACACACACACACACACACACACACACAGTGTGGGAGGAGGTTGGAGAGCCTTGTGAAAGGAGTGTATTCTTTACCCAAGTGTTGAGACACAATCAGGCTTGTGATTAGTGCGTGGCAGAGCATGCCATTGTAAACTGCTGGAATGCAGTGTGTGTGAGAGAGTGTGTATGAGTGAAGAAGCCAAACCCGTCCCCGAGCTGTCATAAACAAGCCTGAAAACAATCTGCGACTGTGCATGAGTAATACTTAATTAAGCACTTAATTAGGCGAGTGCACACTGTAATAGACTCAACCAGCCAGTACCGACTGGGTTGCCCTCGGCCACGTTCCAAACGCCACGCTGTTTACACACACACACACACACACACACAGAGCTCTACATATGGCATAAGAACTAGAGATATAAAGTCTAGGAGTCATGATACGTAATGTGAGTGAAGTATAGCGCAGGGAAAACCAAATGACTCAGTATTAATGCATGTGTAGTTCACTATATAGTGTAAGCACCATGACAGGGGGTTTAGTGAGCTAACTTTAGTGCACAAAACACCAAATGATTCCATATGAAATATAAAGTTTATTATATGTGTCGGCACCATGGCACAGGTTCTGCACTAAACACCAAATGACTGTAGATTAAATGCATAAATACAAATATGGTTCATAACATAGTGTGGGTGCTACAACACTGGGTATAGTATATCTGAATATCGTGCACTGTGTGCCGAATGACTCTGTGTATCAAATGCAGATGTAGTCCACTATATTGAGTAGACACCATGACACAGATTTTGGAAAGCTAACAACAGTGCCCAGAACTCCAAATGACTCTGTGTATCAAATGCATATATGCAAATATGGTTTATGAAATCTTGTGGGTGTATACCAAATGACTCTTACTTTACAGTGGAAGCACCAAAATGCACTGGAATACAAATGACTCTTACTGAAATATATATATTGTTTACTATCTAATGAAGGCACCAGAATGCACTGAAATACAAATGATTACTAAAATTTATATAAAGTTTACTATCCAGTGGAGGCACCAGAATGCACTTGAATATGAATGACTCTTACTGAAATTCATATATAGTTTACTCTCCAGTGGAGGCACCAGAATGCACTGGAATACTAAATGACTTACTGAAATTCATATATAGTTTACTATCTAATGAAGGCAACAGAATGCACTAAGATTACGAATGACTCTTACTGAAATTCATATATAGTTTACTATCCAGTGGAAGCAACAGAATGCACTGGAATACTAAATGACTTACTGAAATATATATATTGTTTACTATCTAATGAAGGCAACAGAATGCACTGGAAAACAAATGACTCTTGCTGAAATTCATATATAGTTTACTATCCAGTGGAGGCACCAGAATGCACTGGAATACTAAATGACTTATTGAAATATATATATTGTTTACTATCTAATGAAGGCACCAGAATGCACTGGAAAACCAAATGACTCTTACTTAAATTTATATATAGTTTACTATACAGTGGAGGCACCAGAATGCACTGGAATACTAAATGACTTATTAAAATATATATATTGTTTACTATCTAATAAAGGCAACAGAATGCACTGGAATACAAATGACTTACTGCAATTCATGTATAGTTTACTATCCAATGAAGGCACCAGAATGCACTGGAATACAAATGACTCTTACTGAAATGTATATATAGTGAAATTCATATATAGTGAAATTCATATATAGTTCACTGTACAGTGAAGGCACCAGAATGCTCCCTAGGCAGTGCACTTGTATACAGGGTTCGTTCCAAATTTCTTTCTATGGTGAATATAATGCACTTCTCTATTGCAGTGCGGTTATAGCAGGCACGAGCAGCAGCAGCAACAACGACAACAACAACAGAAAGAATTCGTTGAAGAGCGCGGAGACGCGCCTTGCGGGAGGGAGACCGGGCTCGCGAGAGCGCGCCTTGCCGAGGAACGCGCGTCCCCGCGGCCGAAACTGACAAGTCGCTCTCTCAGTCACGCGCGCGCTCGCGAGTCGGCAGGAAGTTGTCGAGATTTGGAAAGGCTGAAGGAGAACACGGGAGGAGGAACGAGCAACAACGACGCGGTTTGTTTTATGTTTTCGGGAAAGTTTCGGGAGTTCCTACGAGGTGTTTAGGATTCGGAAAGCGGTTCCGCGGACTCATAAGCGCTCGGAGGCGGAATATGGACTGAATGGTGGCCGAAAAACCCCGATGGAGGCGGCGAGAAGTTTTCGGTTCGTCCTGCTGCTCTGGCTTTGGGGAAGGACGGGAGTCGCGGCGAGAGAAGGTGGGTCTCCGAGGAACATCTCTCACCCCCCTGAACCCATCAGTTCGAACGAGTTTGGAAGGAAAAAATAAATAAACGTACAGAGAGAAGGTTTAATGTGATGTGAGAAACGGCACCGCGTTTTTTTAAATTGTATATAAATATTTATATAAACAATCGCTACATAGTTTCAGCGTGTCTCACTAATAAGGCTGCGCCGATATATCGCGCTCTCTCGCGTATCAGTATTGCGATATAAACTTTTCGGTACGATATTTTTCTAGCGATAAAGTTTATTTCTGTAGTGCTTTTCACAATGGACATTGTTTCAAAGCAGCTTTACAGAACACGCAAGGCGTTATTTCCATGTATTGGGTGGGTGGGTTGGATCCACAGTTCTTGGTGTGTTGGGAAGGTTTGGGGTGGTGGTGATGGTGTCCATGTTCGGTGGGGGGTTAGAGAAGGGGGGGCAGAATCAGCAGCTTTATTTATATTGATGCATATTTAAAAAAAGTGAAGGAAATAAACCCAAGCAGAAGCGCTCATTTAAAACTCCACAACTCAAAATGTCGAAAACACAAAAACCTGTAGCTTTGAGAAAAGCGTATTTCTGGATGCGTGGAATAACCAATCATAGGCAGCCGTCAGATATTTTTTTTTTCTCCAAAATGATGCATACATACATTCTACCATAATGTTTTTTCATTCTAAGAAATAGGAACGCTTTGTGCAGTTTCAGGACGATCGATCAGACCATTTTAGTCGGCAAATAAAACTCAAGTACATCGGTAAGACGTGCACACGAGCGCACAAACACACACCGACTTTTTCCTGGTAGTTTCAAAGGTCACGATTGTGTCAGGGTTCTGATTACTCATGGAACAAACTTGGAATGTTGCACACTCGTGTGTGTGTGTGTGTGTCTGTGATATCGATTGTAAAAGAATAAGCTGAGGCCGCGTAGTGGCTCGCCAACGTCTGTAAAGAAGAGGCTGGTTATATTTTCCCACTGATCTGTTATTCGAATTCACAAACCGCCGCATTACCCAATCTTATGACTTCCGCAGAGCTACGGCGTAACTCGCGCCAACGTTGCTGCTAGATCTACAACCCAGCACCGTTTATAGGCACAGGGGAACCAGGAACGATCGTTTAGATGAATATGTTTACAAACTCGATTTCAGGCGATTTTGCAATAATTATTAAATGTGTTCAATCGGAGCATTGTGACGGGAGGACGGAGCCTTTGGACTGCAGGTTGTGTTCCCGGGGTCATGTTGACAAATCAGATACCGTTCTCCAGTTCTACAGTAACCAAACAGACCCCAATTTCCAATTCCCGGCTCAGTTCCACAGTAGTCTGTAGACTGGAGTTCCCACCCATAATTTCACTGGAAGCATCATCATAATTTATTCCATTGAAGCTCCAGTGAAGCTAGAATTACAGTTCTCATCTCTAACAGTTCAATTCTAAACCGTTGGACCACAGTTCCTGTTCTCAAATTCACAGCAGCCAAACAGATTCCAGATCTCTACAACCAGAGCTTTATTCTGGTAAAAGAGGACACTGTTATAAAGCCATATAACTGCAAGGGGTCTGCAACCTGCAACTTTAAGTAGAACATCACCCAGAGCATCAAACTATCTCTATCTTTTTCTTCCCAAGTCTATGCATCCAGCCTTCTACATGATGCAAAAGAAAACCTGATTATTCAGACCAGACTATCATTTCTCCATGGTCCAGTTCAGATGCTCAGGTGCCCATTGTCGGAGTTTTCGGTGGTGGACAGTGGTCTGCATGGGCACTCTATCAGAACCAGCATTTACCTTTTCAGCAATTTGTGTGCTGCTGCTGATTCACCGATTGTCTTTCCTTGGACCACTTTTGCCATCTACTAACCCCTGCATACTGGAAAAACCTGATGTTGGCACCCAGATCTTTTAAGTTTCCCCATTTTCCTTCTTCTGAAGTACACATTAGCTCCAAGAATAGACTGTTAACTCGTCGCCTGATAATTCCCACCCCTTGACATGTGCCACTGCAACACGGTAATGAATGTTATTCACTTCAACTGGCAGTAATTACAGCCTTCACTATAACCATTTAGACCACAGTTTTTGTTCCCAGTTCCACAACAAGCAAACAGATCCCTTCTCCATTATTGCTACAACCAGTTAGAGCTTCGCTAGTGTCTTCAGCTCCATGGTAACCAGTCAGTCTACAGTTGCCACCCCAAGTCTATTGGAACCAACCGACAGTTCTTTTTCCTAGATTGACCATTTGGTAAACAGTTCTTGTTCCAGGTTCCTATTTTTCCATGTTTTCCATCCAGCAGTTCCATCCTTCAGAAGGAGAAAAGAGGAAGGCCAAGGAGGAGGTTTATGGATGTGGTGAGGGAAGACAAGCAGGTAGTTGGTTTGAAAGAGGCAGATGTAGAGGACAGGGGGGTATGGAGACGGATGATCCGCTGTGGCGCCCCCTACCGGGACCCCTAATCTCACAATATCTTTGAGTCACACGTTCAGGGCATAAGAATCTTCATGATTGAGAAATGTCCACTTTTTAAAAGCGACAAGATCTCATGCGTGTGTGAGTCTTTTTGCATTACAAGTGATATCTTGTTCCGTGGCCGTCCCGCAACTATTACGGCAACCCTAAACTGATAAACAGCATGCTGTTATGTTGTTTAATACATAATTGGTACTTAATTGCTGTGGTGAAAGAGGAATAAAACATTTAAGTCTCGAACTTGTTTGCGTCCCAAGCAGGAAATGGCGTTTTCATTTCTTGTGAACTTGTCATGCTTTAGGAATACGTGCACTGCTGCTGCATTCATGGTTCATCAAGCTTTGTGTGTGTGTGTGTGTGTGTGTGTGTGTGTGTGTGCGCGTGCGTGCGTGCAGCCATCACCAGCACGCTCACACACCGCAGCCGGTCTAGATCCTGTTCTTCCTGTCGGTTGAGCAATACTCGTTTGTTCAAGGATTGTGTGTGTGAAAGAGCGAGTACACAATGCGATGCTGCTCCGCGTATTTTCTATTTCTTCCTCCAAGTCTAGCGCGTAAACCCGCGAAGCGAAATGCGCAATAAAAACGACTTTATATTTCAATCATGTTTGATCCAGCAATGGATGATTGATGTGAAACAAAAGCAATAATCAAGTGTTTTTTTTGGGGGGGGGGTTTGTTTATTGTTTTTTTTTTTTTAAAACCACTGATGTTTGTGTAGATGCTAAATTATTTGATTGTTCGATCAGCAGGAACAGCAATGACATCAGTGTGTATGATGTCATCAAGCCGTGTGCCAGGTGAGGGTTCGTCAGGGTTCAGAGTGTCGATTTACATATTTTCTCTCTCTCGCGCTCTCTCTCTCTATCCGTCACTCCATCATACACATTCTGTACATTTTAGATTCCTCTGTAGGTGCATGAAGTTATATATGAATATTTATCAGTGGCGGGTACCTGGGCCTTCAGTAGGAACGTACTTATTCCACCTCTCAATACCACCACTACCACGTCGCAATTATAGAAACCATCAATGCAATACAAAAACACAATATAACAACGCGTGGCATTACAGAGAGGGAGGCATTTCACATATAAAGGGTGAATACTATTTTACTAAAGCAACATCCAAACCTCTACACTACATCATCACCTCACAAGAGATGCAGACTCATAATGTGCAGAGTTCCTCAGAGGCTGGTACCGTTTGTATTCACTGGTCTGAAGTGGCTAACAAACCCTTTCCCGGGCCGAGACAAGCTAGCTTCAGGGTTGGCCTCACGATGTCTAGCTTTTCTGGTGAATTTCGCCTTGAAAATGGATTTTGAAGTGTGTTTCAATCAGAGGACAGAAAAATGCTAACGCTATACTGGGCCTGAGCGTCCTTTGAGGCCAATTTGTAATCTGATTGATTAAAAAAGCAGACCCATTGCTAATATAGTCGAAGGTACAGTTGTGTTCAAAATTATTCAACCCCCACTGAAATTGATTGTTTTGGTCGGTTTGACATTGATTATGATCATTCAGTCATCCTGCTTACAATTAAATCAAAGAGGCACGTGTAGGTCAGACAAATATAACATAACATTTATAATGAAATAACCACAAATGTCTTTTTTTTGAGCTCACATCATTATCAGTTTTATTCAACCCCCAAGTGACATTCAATCTTAGTACTTAGTACAACATCCTTTTACAGTTATAACAGCTTTTAAACGTGAAGCATAGCTTGACACAAGTGTCTTGCAGCGATCTACGGGTATCTTCGCCCATTCATCATGGGCAAAAGCCTCCAGTTCAGTCACATTCTTAGGCTTGCGCACTGCAACTGCTTCCTTTAAGTCCCACCAGAGGTTCTCAATCGGATTTAAGTCTGGTGACTGCGATGGCCACTTCAAAATGTTCCAGCCTTTAATCTGCAACCATGCTCTAGTGGACTTGGAGGTATGCTTGGGATCATTGTCCTGTTGAAAGGTCCAACGCCTTCCAAGCCTCAGGTTTGTGACGGACTGCATCACATTGTCATCCAATATCTCCTGGTACTGAAGAGAATTCATGGTACCTTGCACACGCTGAAGCTTCCCAGTACCTGCAGAAGCAAAACAGCCCCAAAGCATGATTGACCCCCCGCCATGCTTCACAGTAGGCAAGGTGTTCTTTTCTTCATAGGCCTTGTTCTTCCTCCTCCAAACATAGCGTTGATCCATGGGCCCAAACAGTTCTAATTTTGTTTCATCAGTCCACAGAACACTATCCCAAAACTTCTGTGGTTTGTCCACATGACTTTTGGCATACTGCAGTCGACTCTTCTTATTCTTTGGGGACAGCAAGGTGCGCCTGGGAGTTCTGGCATGGAGGCCTTCATTACGCAGGGTGCGCCGTATTGTCTGAGCAGAAACTTCAGTACCCACATCTGACAAATCTTTTCTCAGTTCCTCAGCAGTCACACGGGACTTTTCTCCACTCTACGCTTCAGGTAGCGCACAGCAGTCGAAGTCAGCATCTTCTTTCTGCCACGACCAGGTAGCGTTTCAACAGTGCCCTTTGCCTTGAATTTGCGAATGATGCTTCCTATGGTGTCTCTTGGTATGTTTAACATCTTTGCAATCTTCTTATAGCCATTGCCCTTCCTGTGAAGAGTAATCACCTGTTCTCTTGTCTTCCTGGACCATTCTCTTGACCTCACCATGATTGATTAAAAAGCAGACCCATTGCTAATATAGTCGAAGGTACATCGCCAGCACTACTGATTATAAAGTCTCTGAGCAGATTAGATTGACCTGGCAGCACATTGAGGCTAAAATCTGATTGGACAAAAAAATCTTACATACACATACTGGAAGCAATGCAGCCAAGAGTAACACTACGAAATGAAGAGAATAAACTGTTGGGAATAAATTAATACAATTTTATGAAACAAATATTAGAATGTAGGTTGTAAATGTAGGTCAGTGCTTCTGATATTGTTTAGGCCAGAAGAGAACGCCCACCACTTCATTCATGTTTTATTTGTCTCCTTGACATTTTTTAAATAATGTTTTCATTAAAAAATGTTAGTCATTTAAAAAAACAAAAATCTGCCCTTTTGACTTTTGTAATTATATAAAATATATATATATATTTTTTTTATGTTTATTTGTTCAATGGTCATTTTCATATTTTTGAACTTGCAGATAGCACCTTGCATTTTTTTCAAATGAGCATGCCCCCCTCTTCTTCCTCTTTGTCTTCTTTTTCTTTAATAATACAGTAATAAATCAAAATAAAAAATTGTTTTAATCAGAAAAATTTAGACTTTTATTAGTTTTCAAATTTGCACATTTTAGCTTATGAATATTTCTTGCTCTTTTAAGTTTTCATGCCTTTTTTCCTTCTTGTCATGATTTTCATTTAATTTGTATTAAATATATAATTTTAATGTTTTTATCTGTGCATTTTTATTTTTTATTTTATTGCTATTTATTAATCGTCTTTTTTTGAGTATAATAGCTTCAATCCATTTTTTTCATCAGTAAATCAGAATATTTTACAGAATCCACACAGAGAGGTTAAGAGCAGTGTTTACTCTGTCTGTAGAATGTTGTGACGCGGTGACCATGAGACAGACTCGTCCGGAACATCAACATTTACCTCAGATGTTTTGGTAAATTAGTAACTAAATGCTCCGAACGACGCCGTAATCGAACTCAATATCGAATGCCAGCAGTGGGAAAAAAGTGTCAGTCGGTGGTTCATTAATACCACGTAGATGAGACGCTGTGGTTCGTAGCATTAAAACCCGATCGATGGCTTTTCATTCCTGTCAGAAATCTGTGGAAATCGAATCTGCCGCGTCGAAGGTTATTTATAAATCCGAGATGTCTGAGACGTTTACACCTCGTGTAGTCAGCTGTCCTGATCATATTTTCCCTTTCTTTTGCCAAGTTAGTAATAATAGCTTTTGTTTTGTGTGTGTGTGTGTGTGTGTGTGTGTGTGTGTGTGTGTGTGTGTGTGTGTGTGAAATAGCTGTGATTAGAGTACATGTTTACCTCAGCGTGATAATTCTTTTCCACTGAAGATGTAGACTTTGGCCAGAGCTTGACCGAGAGACAGACATGAAATGAGACACAGACAGAAAGAGATAAAAAGATAGAGAGAGGCCTAGAGAAAGAAAACCATATAAAGAGAGAAAAAGAAAGACAGATATGGGCAGAGACAGACACATTAAGGGGCTAGCATACCGAGGGACAGAGATTCAGAAAGACAAAGAGATGAAAGGAGAGAGAGAGAGAGAGAGAGCGCGAGAGAGTGAGAGAGAGAAAATGACCAACAGAGAGAGAAATATACACAGAGGGACTATGAGACTAAGAGAGAGACACAAAGACAACTAGGAGAGACAGACACACTGAGAGACTAACATACAGAGACTAGAAGAGAGAGACAGACAGACAGACAAGCACAACAGCCCGGAATAGATATTGACAGAGTGATAGACTGCGAGTGAGACAGACAAAAAGACAGACATATTGATACAGAAAGGGACACACTGAGAAAGACAGACATATCTAGATAGAGACAAAGAGACAGACTGAGAAAGAGAAGGCAGTGAGAAAATACATTTTGAGGCAGACAGAAAAGACAGACTGATACAGAAAAGTGAGACCAATAGAGACATAGTAACTGAGAGTGAGACCGATGGTGAGAGGGAGAGAGACAGACATCCAGACTGAGAGAGAAAAGGACAGAGTGATCCAGAAAGAGAGAGATAGACGGAAAGAATGAGAGTGAGACAGACAGTGAAAGACATAGACCGAGAGAAATAGATGGACCTAGGGATCGGAAAGAGGAAGACAGACATGTGGAGATGGACAGGAGTGAAATTAGAGCGAGGGGACAAAAAGACAGACAAACAGAAACACAGACATATCTAAATGAAGACAAAGAGACAATAAAAAGAAGACGAGGCGGATAGAGAGAGAAACAGTCCAGACAGACAAACAGAAAATGATAGAGATAGACATAAAGACAGAGCAATGGACTGAGAGTGAGACAGACAGCGAGAGATAGACGGGTTGAGAAAAAGACACAGACATCGGATAGAAAGAGATTGGCAGAGCGATGCAAAAAGAGAGACAAAGGCAGAAAGACTAAGAGGGAGACAGAGAGAAATAGATGGAGGTCACGACAGAAAGGGCTGGAGATGGACAGGAGTGAAATTAGAAGCAGGGGGACAGAAAAAGCCTGGGACAAAAGAAGGGAGTATGTGAGAAGAGACACAGGAAGTGCCTCGGATTCTATTCAAGGCCACCGGCCAGCCCCTACACACACTGATAGCCCTGTGAGGGAATGCTGGGATGGGGGATGGGGGGATGAATATTAGAGAGTTAAAGCACAGGGACATTTTCGTCTTCGTCCCCTACAGGCCTTGTCCATGCTTAGGTGTTGATGTAGTTAATGTGCATTTCAGTGTGTGTGTGTGTGTGTGTGTGTGTGTGTGTGTGTGTGTGTGTGTGTGTGTGTGTGTGTGTGTGTGTGTGTGTGTAATAGAGAAAGAGATCTTCAAATAACAATAGCTGACAAATTGATGTTCAGTTTAAAAAAACAACAACAAAAAAAAAAACTGGCACTGCCAGTACAGCAACATTTCAGATTCTGAATCGGAGACGACGAGTTGTTTTTCTCTGCCGACATTCCTGCCGAGAACACGGCATGGTAAACAAAGCCGACTATTTCGTCTACCTGGAGTCCTCGTTTTTTTTTTTTTTTTGGGGGTCTCGTCATACTTGTCCAGATCATCATCTCCACCCACCATCTCCACTTAGGAGATGTATATAGTTCCAGCTGTTGTGCTGCGAAAAGTATCGGCACCCCCTGAGCAGTCCGCAGCCGTCACATGACCGCAATTCCTCAGAGGGCAGTTTTTTAAAAAACTTGCTTAAAATGTCTAATAAGGAGGGAAGGAAAGAAAAAAACATGACCCTTGGCTGAACTTAATCGTAGCCCTCATCTTCTTTAGCGTCTCCTGTTTTGTTTTGTAAATCCGCTTATAATTTACCTGCACTTATCCCATGGACTGAGCCTCGGTCTAAATTACACTGTTAATTGTCCGGAAAAGTAATGCTCGTTAGCGTCGGATTTAGCTTAGCCAGCGTCTAGGAAACAGGTTCTTGTTTTGAGCCGAGGATTAATCACGATTCCGGGTCACTTTACATCTCTAATAATGCAGTGTGTGTTCGTGTGTTGATCCTGCAGTATGTCTGGGCACGGATATGAAGCTGGCATTGCCCTCCAGTCTGGAGAACCATTACGAGATGCTACGACTCCTTTACACCGACTGCCAGGTCGTCTACGGCAACCTGGAGATCACACACTTAGAAGGGACACCCGATCTTTCCTTCCTCAAGGTAACAGTAGAGTTGTTACCCGTTTACAGTAACAGGAGACAAAAAGTTTTCCCCCTAGGTTTACGGTGTCAACTGGTCTTACACTTCTACCTTTTTTTTTTTTACACCACAGTTTCCTTTACACTTCCAGATGTTATTGACACATCACAGTCTTCTTTACACTTTAGGCTTTTACACATCACAGTTACATATATACCTCTACATACATTACATGTCTCAGTATCCTTTACACTTCTAGCTTTACTTTACGTCACAGTTTCCTTTATACCTCTAATTTTGCTTTACATGTCACCATTTCCTTTCCATGTCTAGCTTTCTTTAAAATGTCAGTTTCCTTTATACATCAAAAACTTTACATGTGAAAGGTTTCTTTACAATTCTAGTTTTGTTTTTTATGGGTTTTTTTTACATCAGTTCCCTTTACACTTCTAGCTTTCCTTGACGTGTCACTGTTTCCTTTACATGTTTAGCTTTACAGGTGACAGTTTCCTTTATATGTCTAGCTTAACATGTCACAGTTTCCTTTACATATTTCGCTTTACTTTACGTCATATTTTCCTTTACATGTTTAGCTCTAATTTACATGTCATATGTTCCTTTACATGTTTAGCTTTACTTTACATGTCACAGTTTCCTTTACACGTCTAGCTTTACATGTCAGTTTCCTTTACATGTTTAGCTTTACTTTACATGTCACCGTTTCCTTTACACGTTTAGCTTTACTATACAGGTGACAATTTCCTTTACACGTCTGGCTTTATTTTACATGTCAGTTTTTTGTATACCATAGTTTTCTTTACACTTCTGTCTTTCTTACATGTCATAGTTATTATAATTCTAGCTTTTTTGTCACTGGTGGTCTCTTTACATTTCTAGTTGTACTTTACATGTCAGTTTCCTTTACACTTCTAACTTTCTGACATCATAGTTTTTATACCTTCTTTTTCTTTTTACATTTCTAGCCTTTTTTACGTCACAATTTTCTTTACACTAATAGCTTTATTTTACGTCACATTTGCTTTTACACCACTAGCTTTCTTTTACATGTTAGTTTTCTTTAAACTTCTAACTTTATTTGACATGTCTACTTAAATTTACTTAACACTTTTACCTTTACATGTCCAAGTTTTGTTACACTTCTAACTTCGGTTTACACATCACAGCTTCTTTTACACTTCTAGCTGTTTTTACACAGTTTCCTTTATGCATCTCATTTCCTTCTACCATATGTCACAGTTTCCTTTACACTTCCAGCTTTGCTTTTTTTTTTTTTTTTTTTTTTTTATATACACGTCACAGGTTCTTTTTCATCTCTAGTTTCTCTTTAAATGTCAGTTTCCTTTACACATTTTCTTTAGACAAATTACATTTCCTTTACATTCTAGCTTTCCATTACGTCAGTCTTTTTTTTTTTTTTTACACTTGTACTACATGTTCAAATTACACTCCCAGAGTTTACATGTCACACTTTCCTTTACACCTCCAGCTTTTTATTTTTACGTCATAGTTTTTATGTCTAGTATTTTTTGTCATATCTTCTTGCAATCCTTTACATGCCAGAATTTTCTTTATACTTCTTTTTTTCTTTTTTTGTTTTTGTCATAGTACCTTTTACACTTTTTACATCTTTTTTCTACATATCATTGTTTTAATACTTTTAGCTTTTTTTTTAGGTCACATTTTCATTACACTTTTAGCTTTACTTTACGGGTCGCAGTTTTCTTTATTATTTTTCGCTTTACTTTACACGTCACAGCTTTCAATACTTCTAACTCCTCCTCCTCCTTTTACAAATCTGGATTTTTCTATTTCTTTCTCTCTTTGTTGCCAGTTCTTCAGTTCGACTTTGTTTTTAGCTTACCATTAAACCCCTAGTGCTCTTACACATTTTGTTCACAATGAAAACATGTTCCAGAACACGTGAGATAAATATATAAAAATGCAGAAGAATGTTATGTCATCTCTGTCTTTTTCTCCGCAGGGAATAGTGGAGGTCCAGGGGTATGTGCTGATAGCCCACATCTCCGTGACGATTGTTCCCCTTGAGAACCTGCGCATCATCCGAGGCAGTCAGCTTTACAACTCAAGCTACGCGCTCGCTGTTCTGGACAACGACGGAGTCACACAGCTGTGGTTCAGGAGCCTTACGGGTACAGAGCGCTCAAATCGTCAGTTAGCTAACACTACACCGGGTACAACACTGCCCTGAGACTAGCATGCTAATTAGCTTTGGATTGTTCTCTTTGTTAGAGATTTTACTGGGCGATGTTTACATCTGGGGAAACCCCAAGCTGTGTTTCCCCAACCCCAAGTCAATCACCTGGCAGGACATCATGGCCGACCAGAATCTAGACGGAAAACTGCAGCACCTTCAACCCTCAGCATCGCACTGTAAATGCATCACATGACCTAAATTTCCTTTAGTATAGCTCGATGCTAGTATTATAGTATATTGTGTTTATTTATTTTACAGGTCAAGCATGTCAATCATGTGAGTCCAGAGGCTGCTGGGGCCCTGCTCAATCAGACTGCCAAACACGTGAGCCATTTCTCTTACTCTCTACACACAAACGTATCGGGACAACTCACTTTTCCAGCCACATGTGGTTCTTCCCCATTTGTTGCTCCTCAAAACTTCCCACACACTTGAAGGCACCCAATTGTATAGGATGTCTTTGGCTGTGGTAGGATTACATTTTTCACTTAAAGCATACCCCTGTGCACAAAGACAGCTTCATGAAGATCAATCAAAATCTAGTGGAACATTTCCCAAGCAGAGTGAAGGTTCTTATAAGAGCAAATTTGGGATAAGCATATAAAAATCTTATGCAAAGTTGTCCACAAACTTCTTTTTTTTACAACTTCTTTCCATTTCTAGCTAACCGGTCTGTGTTTGCGTGTTTTCAGTGACCAACGTGCGCTGCACCTCAGGCTGTAAGCGCTGTAAAGGTCCCGCCGCGAGCGACTGTTGCCACGTGCAGTGTGCTGCAGGCTGCACCGGCCCCAAAGACTCCGACTGTCTGGTGCGTGTTTTCTTTCACAGCCGTATTTTTGCCAGTACAGGTGGTCTCCAGGTTACGATGGTTCGACTTACGTTTTCTCGATCTTACGATGCGATATGAAAATAAATGCAACGGCGTATGCTCCACCCCTCACGAACCGTTTGTAAAGCTCACGAGCTTTACAAGTATAGCTTTTCTTTACACATCAGTTACTTTTACTTGTATAGCTTTACTTTACACATCAATTTCTTTTACTTTACACATCACCATTTCTCTTACACGTCTGGCTTTACTTTACATACCAGTTTCTTTTACCCTTCTAGCTGTTTTTGTCACGTTTCCCTTTACACATCTACCTTTTTTACGTCACAATTTCCTTTACATGTCTTAGCTTTTTACATGCCATGGATTTCTTTACACTTTCAGCTGCTTTTTTCTTAAATGCTAGCACTGCTATACTGAGAAAAAAAAAACTTTCCAGTTTTGTTAAATTTCTAGCTTTCTTTTTCACAGATTTCTTTATACATCTAGCTTTAAATATCAGGTTTCTTTACACCTGTACACTTTTACTTTACACTTTTAGCTTTTTATAAAAAAAATTATTTATTTTTTTTAACGGCAGTTTCCATTACACTTCTGGCTTTTTACATCATAGTTATAGCTCTTTTTATGATTGTTCTTTACACTTCCAGCTTTCGTTCACATGCCACAGCTTTCTTTGCACTTCTTTTTTACTTTTATTTATTTATTAAATATTTTTTTTTAACGTAACAGTTTCCTTTACACTTCTAGCTTTTGAACCTTAAATTCAGTTTTTTCTTTTTCCTTTCCCTCAGGCTTGTCGGCACTTTAACGACAGTGGCACATGCAAAGACAACTGCCCTTCTGCCTCCATCTACGACCAGTTGGCATTCCAGTCCAAACCAAACCCCAACAAGAAGTTCAACTTCGGTGCCACCTGTGTGAAAACATGTCCCAGTAAACTGCCTTTTTTTTTTTTTTTTTAACCTCTACCCACTCTATATACAAACACTGAAGAGAACCGGGAAACTTGAAATAATACTCTTCATCATGTT
The DNA here is from genome assembly GCF_014805685.1 of Silurus meridionalis. Taxonomy (NCBI): domain Eukaryota; kingdom Metazoa; phylum Chordata; class Actinopteri; order Siluriformes; family Siluridae; genus Silurus; species Silurus meridionalis. The sequence continues at coordinate 2,532,283 of NC_060890.1, read as the reverse complement.
TTCTGCAGATAACTATTTGGCCATGGCTGTAGCTTGCACATCGTTTTGCCCCATAGCAAATCAGGAGGTCACCGTTGTCCAACCCGATGGCCAAGAGACACAGAAATGCGAGAAGTGTGAAGGAGAATGTCCGAAAGGTACAAGTGTGTAATTAAGTGTACTTTTTTCGGTTGGTTTGCCTGATTTGAATACTGCAATGTGGTTACTGCAATTGCATACATGTATTTGAAAGTCTCTCGCAAAATTCTTTAAACAATACCCCACAATGACAACGTAAAAGGAGTTTTTGAAATATTTGCACATTTATAAAAAAAATTACAAACGAAAAAAAAAAAAACCACATAATAAAAATGCACATAAGTATTACCAGTCTTTTCCATGACACTCAAAATTGAGTTTAGGTGCATCCTGTTTCCACTGATCATCCTTGAGATGTTTCTACAAATTGATTGGAGTCCACCTGTGGCAAATTCAGTTGATTGGACATGATTTGGCACACACCTGTCTATATGAGGTTCCACAGTTAACAAAGCATGTCAGAGCACAAACCAAGCCATGAAGTCTAAGGAACTGTCTGTAGACTGGATTGTATCAAGGCACTGATCTGGGGAAGAGGACAGAATTTTTTTTTGCAGCATTGAGGGTCCCAATGAGCAAAGTGGCCTTCATCATCCTTAAATGGAAGAAGTTTGGAACCACCAGGACTCTTCCTAGTGCGGGACACCCGACCAAACTGAGAGATCGGGGGAGAAGGGCCTTAGTCAGGGAGGTGACCAAGCACCTGATAGTCACTCTAAAAGAGTTCGTGAATTTGTCTGTATAGAGAAGAGACAACCAGAAGAACAACCATCTCTGCACAGAGTGGCCAGGTGGAAGCCACTCCTCAGTAGTGAAACTCAGTTGGAGTTTGCCAAAAGGCACCTGAAAGACTCTCAGACCATGAGAAACAAAATTCTCTGGTCTAGAGGAAACCAGGCACCATTCATCACCTGGCCAATACCATCCCTTCAGTGTAGCATGGTGGAGGCTGCATCATGCTGCACGGATGTTTTACAGTGACAGGAACTGGGAGACTCATCAGGATCAAGGGAACGATGAATGAAGCAATGTACAGAGACATCCTTGATAAAGAACCTGCTCCAGAGCGCTCTAGACCTCAGACTGGGACAATGGTTAATCAACAGGCCAATGATCCTAAGCACACAGCCAAGATAACACGGGAGTGGCCACGGGACGACTCTGTGAATGTCCTTGAGTGGCCTACTGAACATCTCTAGAGAGATATCTAAAAATGGCTGTGCACAGACGCTCCCCATCAAAACTGATAGAGTTAGAGAAGTTCTGCACCTTCAGACTTGTAGATTTCAAACCAACTTCTTTCAAGTTGTCATTATGGGGTATTGTTTGTAGAATATTGAGGAATGTAATCTATTTTGGAATACAGCTGTAACATAATAAAGTGTGGAAAAAGTGTAGCGCTGTAAATCCTTTCCAGATGTAGGTTTTAAATTTCATTTAATTAGTGAAACATACAGACACCCTGATTATACATCTATGTGTGTGTTCCGGCTCAGTGTGTTACGGTCTCGGGATGGGGAACCTCCAGGGCATCCAAGCTGTAACCTCCTCCAACATCCCTTCGTTCCAGGGCTGTAAGAAGATCTATGGCAGCCTGGCCTTCCTTACACACTCATTTCAATGGTAAGTGGGATTCGGGGTCAAGAGCTGAACACCTTTAAGACCTGCCCTAAGGAGTTAAAAAACTGTTATGAATAGATTGCAGGTAAGCGGAGTGTAAAAGTGTACAGTAGAAGTCAAAGCCCGATCTCAGAGAGGATTAGGCAACACAGAATCTCAGTGCACAGGCACAAACATGAATTGCATGGAAGAGTCTGAAGAAAGAAGCCACCTCAACAGCTAATGCATGCAAACAACGTTTTAATACGAGGTGGCTGTTTACCAGAATGTACTTTATTCATCTGTGATTACACACCATCACCTTCAAAATAGTCCCCTTGCACAGCAATACAGCGTTCTTTTGGAACATGTCCTGAAAGTCTTCTTTTCGAATCGTGTCAAGCACCTTCTGCGATTTGAAGGTCTCCTGATCTCCTGTCATCTCCCGGTGACATTCTTCCTCTCTTGAAGTGCACGTGCCACTCAAAATGCCATGAACGACTAGCTATGCAAGACGATTGGATTTAAGTAATTATCCACAAATTCTGAAAGCAAATGTGATCCAGAAAGTTTAGACTGTCAACTGTTTGGCCTCTGTGATCCTAAGCATACCTGACGTGAGCTCCTGTAAGACAAGCAAGCTGAAACACAAGCTTAAGGAAAAGTGGGTGAGAATTTCTAAAACAAGAGGAAAAAGACATTTGTAAGTTGTGTCAAAGATGGTGTTGAAGCGCATTAAGAGGAATCATACATTTGGGGACATGCAGTAAGAAAATGATCAACTTTAGGCTTTTAATTAATAAAATAAACCTGTGTGTTTTACATACAGGGACCCGCAGAGTAATTCATCCGGTCTGCAGCCGAGTGACCTTGAGGTGTTCCGCACTTTAGAGGAGATCACAGGTAAATGTTTGTGTTACAGTGTAGGTGTTACAATGATGCAAGTTAAATTACATTGTAAGCATTACAGTTAGTGTCAAAATTACAGTCACAATGTTAAAATTATGTTAAAATGATGCAGTTACAGTTACATTGTAAGTGTTAGTGTTACATTCACAGTGTACATATTGCAATGATGCAGAATTACAGTGTAAGTGTTACATTGATGCAGAGTTGGAGTTACATTAAAAGTGTTACTACAGTATTGGTATCCAGTTGTAAGTATTACAATAATGCAGGCATATAGTTACAGTGTACGTTTATCATTTACAGTGGTTACAAAGTTATAGTGTAAGTGTTACAATGATAGTTACAATTAGTGTAAATGTTGCAGTGTTACTGTTACAGATTTACCATGTTAGTGTAACAGCATAAGTGTTACAGATTTGTTAGTGTAACTGTTATTGAACTGTATTTATAATTTGTGTTAGAGATATACATTGCTAGAGTTCCAGTGTTAATGTTACAGATTTACAATATTAATGTAGCAGTGTTAGAGTTACAATGTTATTTGTGTTACAGTGTTACAGATGTACAGTTAAGTGTTACATTGTTGGTAACAGTTACAATGTTAGTGTTGCAGTGTAAGTGGTACAGATTTACAGTGTCAGTGTTACAAAGTTGGAGTGTAATTGGTACAGATTTGCAGTGTTAGTGTTACAGATGTAAAATGTTACTGTTATAGTGTTATTGTTACAGAGTGACAATGTTAGTTTAACGTTGTTGTTACAGATGTACAATGTTTGTACAACAGTGTTAGAGTTACAATGTTATTAGTGTAACAGTGTGTTACAGATTTAAAAAATGAGTGTAACATTGTTGGTGTTACAGATTTACAATGTTAGTACAATAGTGTTACGGAGTTCCAATGTTATCGTACGATGTTAACAGAGTTAGTGTTACAAATGGTCATTGTTCTTCTTATTTATAAAATATAAAATGCTTCATTGAGTCATGGTTGGGTTTGTGTGAGAACTCGGCACTCACCGGAGATGTTTCCCCCCAGGTTACCTGTACATCGACGCATGGCCAGAGCGCCTAAGCGACCTGAGCGTGTTTGAAAACCTGAAGGTCATCAGAGGACGAATGCTTTACAAGTACGACTGCTTATTTCTACATATAGTTTGACATCATGTTGGCAAAAATGGTCAAAGTTCGTTCGAGTAAACTGCTGGTCCAGTAAGATATTTTCTATAAAATATATAAAAGGGTCTTTAAGGTTTGTTTTAAGGTAAGTTCTGCATGAATAGTTGAAATGTCAGTAGAAGGTCCTCACAAGGATATAGTAAAAAAAAAAAAGAAAAGAAAAGGGTGTGTGTGTTTTATTGTATGTGTTGGTAATTAAAGTTAATGATTAAGCTGTATGGCTGTTTTTTGTTAAACATGACTGCTGCGCTTAGCAGTGTGTGTTCACCTCCTCTAGTCTGAAACACGCTATATGAACAAAAGATATTCTACATTTAGCTCCAGTTTTGCTGTTATAATAACCTCCACTCTTCTGGAAAGATGTTTTCTTAGATTTTGTGGAGATTTGTGCACATTTGAGTATCAGGATTCAGGAAATGACATGTAAGGTTAATAAACTGTTGTTGTTTTTGTCTGTCTCTTTTTGCTCGTAGGGGTGTGTTTTCCCTGGGAGTGCAGTCTCTCCAAATCGAGTCTCTCGGCCTGCGTTCGCTGCGTCGCGTCAGCGGCGGCCTCGTGCTCGTCTACAACAACTCCAAGCTGTGTTACACCTCATCCCTTCCCTGGGCAGCTCTGCTCTACTCGAGTCCAGAGCTCAACCTCATCAGCAACAACAACCGAGACCCCGAAACCTGCGGTAACACACTCTCTCTCTCTCTCTCAGACACACACACACGGGGTCACGTGTTCACTCATACACTTAGGGTCGCACACACACCAGAAAAATCTACTTAAGTACAGTGACGAAGTTCATACATTACTTTCCACCTCTGCCTATAGACCATGCGCGTGTGTGTTTGTGAAATTCAGTGGCGGAGGGTCACGCGTGTGACACGCTGTGTGCAACGGAAGCTGCTGGGGTCCCGGGCCGAGACAGTGCGTGTCGTGTAAGTCGTTTCAACGCGGCATTGAGTGTGTGGAGCAGTGCAACATCCAGCACGGGTGAGTTTTCCTGCTTTTATTCAGCGATAAATTACGGATTATGTTTTGATCATCGACGAACAACTTTTAAGTGTGTGTGTGTGTTTGTAGTGCCATAAGAGAGTTCATCGACGGATCCTCTTGCATTTCCTGTCATTCGGAATGTCGGATAATCAACGGCTCCGCCTCCTGCAGCGGCCCAGTAAGACCCTTTAAGGCATTACATCGATGTGTTATAATTTCCTTTATCATTTACATTCATGCTTCAGTGGCAGATTGGTGGTGCTGGAATTTGAACCCATGACCTTATCCACTAAGCTACCATTAATTCAACTAAACAGTTTTTTTTTTCTTTTTCTTCTCCTCTTGCAGGGAGCGACCAATTGTGTTGGGTGCATGCACTTCCAGGACGGCGACACGTGTGTGGAGCGCTGTCCTAGCGGCGTGAAGGAGGAACAGCACACCGTGTGGAAATACGCGAACGAGAGTGGACACTGCATTCCCTGCGCCACCAGCTGCAACGTCTCGTAAGGAAACACTCGAAAATGCAATTCTATACCACAAGAGGCGGTGTTTCGTTGGGGACAACCCTTCCCGATCGTTCAGTTTGGCCGGGCGGCTCTGCTGTAGGAAGAGTCCATTGGCGTAAATCCTAGGGGTTCGACTTGGCATAATATTAACATTAACGGCCACAGTTAGCATATTGTTTATCTGTGCATTTACTAAATGAGCACTGTGCTACCTCCGAACTGACCAGTGTATTTTTTTTGTATAATCAATTTCTATTCTGTTCTTAAGTGTCTAAATTAATTTTAAATAAAATGTTAAACCTTGTTTTAATTCCTTGTTTTGCTTTGTCAATGAACCTAAGAAAAACTTTAAAAATACCCATAATGACGAAGTCTCCTAATACAATTATAATGATATAAGCAAAGTTTTTCACTGTTGGGACACTGTGTCTTTATAAGTACAATTTGACTGTATTATCTGTGTCCCCTTCAAAAATTGCTCATGAGAAATTTTATATTTATTGTCCCCCCTACTGTTAAATGAAATTTACGCCCATGGAAGAGTCCTTTTCTGTCCCCTTCCCCAGTTCTGTGCCTCGATACAATCCTGTCTCGGAGGTCTACAGACAATTCCTTGGACATGTCCAATCAACTACATTTACCACAGGTGGACTCCTATCAAGTTGTAGAAACATCTCAAGGATGATCAGTGAAAACAGGATCTCAATTTTGATTGTCATGGCAAAGGCTGTGAATACTCATGTACATGTGATTTATTTATTTTATAAAAGATTAGCAGTAACACCAGACTATCTACTAAATGATTTGAGTAGATTTCAGAGTTAATCAAGAATTGTACATTTATTTGCCACTCAATAATTTATAAACAAATGTCAAATTTCGAAGTGACAGAATTAAGTAAAGGTTACACCTAAAAACATCAGTAGCACAGAAACCTGAGATCTTAAATTTTTTGGTCTGTTCTACTGCTCAGGACTGAGATCATATTTCCAATCACACTGAGACCTTTAAAAAATTCATAAACTCCTAAGCTCTAATAACTACAGTCTGCAATTATAATAGCTTGAATTCTTCTCCTGAAATGTCTAAGTCACCTTTCACTGATCCGGGCTAGATCAGAACGTTTATTGTTATCCGAGATTGATTATCTATTAATACCTTTTTTTTTCTCTTCCTGATAGCTGTACGATGGACGATCGAGGATGTCCAGTTCCACAGAAAACTGGGTAAGCATGAAAATATCTGGACAAATACCTCAGGAAGTAGTAGTGTCATGTTGGAAAGGGAACAGGAAGTTGTTATTGTGATCTCCAAAAAAAAAAAAAAAATAAAAAGTGGTTTTGTGGACAGGCTCGGGACGACGATAGCGGCGATCGGCGGAGTGGTCCTCTTCCTCATCCTGCTGGCTCTGCTCATCTTCTACCTGTGCCGGCAAAAGAAGCTGAAGAAGAAGGAGACTATCAGGAGACAGCGGCAGGAACACGAGGTCTGAGACGCGCAAAGAATGTTGTTGCTAGGAAGTATAAACCTATAATACGTTATCAATAAGAAAACAAAGTCCTTCTCGAAGGACGAATAAAAATTGCAGCTTGATGATTGTAACGCCGCTTTCCGTCGGACTGCTTCGCATTGCGTCGATGCTGCGGTTCCTCAGATATGTGAAAAATTTCGACACCTTATGCGAATATGAAGCCTGACAGCACTTACTAGCATACTAACACTTAGATCGGTTGCTTTACGCTTAGCATCGACACTTCCCCGCCAAAATGTTTCCTCAGAGAACATTGCAGATCACGAACTTGCTTTAAAAGAAACGGGGGGGGGTTTTTGCGCAGTTAACAAGAACAGGAAGTATTGACCATATAAAGGGACACCGGACAGGTAATATAGGTGTGTGGAATTTAGGGAGTGGTTTAAGAATGTGACTCATCATAGTCGTTTTTTTCCTTCCAGGTAATTTCTTAGGTAATGTGTAAAAAAAAAAAAAAAAGCCTTCGGCAACAGAAAGTGTCGGTTCAAAGAAATTAAGATTTGTTTTTCCCGCATGTAGCTGGTGGAGCCGCTGACACCGAGTGGGGTGCAACCCAATCAGGCTCAGATGCGCATCCTGAAGGAAACGGAGCTGAAAAAGCTGCGCGTCCTCGGATCCGGCGCATTCGGGACCGTCTACAAGGTCAGCATGAGCGACTACTTGAATTAGCAGTTCTGTGTGGAGAAGTTGTCGTTTAACAGACTTTAGATTCAGCTCCAAGCTTTGAAATATCTGTGTTTTGCCATGCAGGGCATCTGGACCCCGGATGAAGAAACCATGAAGATCCCGGTGGCCATCAAAGTGTTGCGCGAGAACACGTCCCCTAAAGCCAACAAGGAAATTCTGGATGTGAGTAAGGGCCCTGTAGAAAAGCCTTCCTACCTTATATCAAGGCTGACTACAAAGAAAAGGCCTTTTTGCTCACATTAGTAGATATCCAGTTGTTGCCATGGTTACATGTCACACAGGGCGTCGCGACTTTTTTTTTATCAAAACTTTTTCCTTTGTATGCAAGTCTGGGGGTTTTCATATTTCTTTTTTTTTTTTTTTGGTCAAGACAAACCAAAGCATAGTGTATACTGTTATTCTATTGTTGTTGCCATGACTACTAAACGAATGTGTGTATTATATTAAGCCGAAATAATCAAATGTATAATAATAGCAAAATGGCAAATGTTTTTTTGGAACATCCTGTTCCACATTGAGTCTCCATTTGCTGGTACAATAACCTCCACTCTTCTGGGAAGATGTTCCACTCAACTTTTGGAGTTGATTAGGGTTAAGGTCGGAGCTCTATATGGCTTAAAAGGTCTCCATACTTCTGACCATATAGTGTATTTCACTTTAGTGACTGAGGTTATACCTGAGATAGGATGTTGGTAGAATGGTTATACCAGTGTGTGTGTGTGTGTTTCCGTAGGAGGCGTACGTGATGGCAGGCGTGGTCAGTCCATACGTGTGCCGCCTGCTGGGAATCTGTCTGACTTCCACGGTGCAGCTGGTCACTCAGCTCATGCCGTACGGCTGCCTGCTCGATTACGTGCGGGAGAACAAGGACCGCATCGGATCCCAGTACCTCCTCAACTGGTGTGTGCAGATCGCTAAGGTGAGACGACTACACAGCGCCGCACTCCCAATCTGTTCGAATGCCTCATGTGGAACTACATAGATGAATAATCATCTTGCAGAATACGGTGGCATCAAAACTTTCGCTCTGTTAACAAGAAAGTACTTTATTTATCTACGTTTACACGCCAAGCACGTATTTCAAACGTCTCTGCCGCAGATTTGCCGAGTTCCACGTGCAATTTCATGTTTGCTCTTTGTTCCAACGCGATAAAACGGCAGACGTGGTAACGCACTTGGTCGGAATAGCGCCGGTCGGCACCATTAGTCTTTTTGATACGCCTCCGTACATAGAATTAGTGCGTCATATTTACAATACGGACACGACTTTTGTAGACACCATACACCCCATTCCACATTTAGTCCCCATTTGCTGTTATAATAACCTCCACTCTTCTGGGAAGATGTTGCTTCATTAATTAAACCAGGACAACAAACCTGTGTAAACATCTGCAGGGAATGAGTTACCTGGAGGAGGCCCGACTGGTCCACAGAGATCTGGCAGCCCGGAACGTTTTGGTGAGAAACCCCAACCACGTGAAGATCACAGATTTCGGCCTGGCGCGCCTCCTGGACATCGACGAAACCGAGTACCATGCGGACGGCGGAAAGGTTTGTGTGTGTTGGGTTTTTTTTGCTATTTAATTTTCCTGGGTTTTTTTTTTGCTAACCACGGCCTCCTGCAGGTGCCCATCAAGTGGATGGCTTTGGAGTCAATCCTTCACAGGAGGTTCACACACCAGAGCGATGTTTGGAGTTATGGTCCGTATTAAACAGCACAAATCCAAAATTTTTATGCAAAATGTATAAAAAGCAAGCTGTGGTAATAAAAAGTAATTTTGCCATTTTTCACTGATGATTCAGGAGTGACTGTGTGGGAGTTGATGACCTTCGGCATGAAGCCGTACGATCTCATCCCGGCACGGGACATTCCTGACCTGCTGGAGCGAGGAGAGCGTCTTCCCCAGCCTTTCATCTGCACCGTTGACGTCTACATGATCATGGTGAAATGTGAGTACTTTGTGCTCGGCGGTCAAGGACTTTTCATCAGAAGGTTGTAAGTTCGAGTCAGCGCCACTCTAGAACATATATGTGGCCATATGTGGTTCTTCTCCAAACTGTTACCACAAACTTGCAACTAAATGGGCACAATTTTTCTGGTCCACAAAATTTTGGTAGTGTGTATTTTTTGATCATGAGGTCTTCGAGATCTGGTTAGGTTACAGTGGTCACAACAAGGTTACAGTGGTCATGTGATGTGATCGGCAGGCTGGAAGATTGATCCCGAGTGCCGGCCCAGGTTCAAGGAGCTTGTGAACAATTTTAGTGCAATGGCACGAGATCCTCCACGCTACGTCGTCATTCCGGTGCGTGCGATTAATACCGTTACCGAAAATTGAAATCGACTCGCGTAGACGAGAGCACATATACAGCAATTAATGAATGTACGAATTATTTAACTCCAGAATGACGAGCAGATGAGCCTGACGAGTCTGGTGGACAGCCAGTTTTACCGCACGCTGCTCGAAGAAGAAGGAGGGAACGTGAAGGAACTCCTGGACGCCGAGGAGTATTTGGTGCCGCAACCCGGATTTTTTGAGAACCAGGCCAACGGAATGACGAGACATCACTCGCACAAGGTCAGAGCGGTTTTCTGTATTGTAATTTCCACTCGAAACAATCTTGAATCGTATATATGTATACATTTCGTTTAGCGCGTTCGTTCTTTCGATTCCGATCCTACACTATTCTTATTAAATGGCTTCCTGTGATCCCGTCAACAAATCAGAGCACAGATCAGGGACTGGAGATGGATGGCATGGCGAATGGCCGGAGCACGTACACGTCGGTCAGCACCCTGGGGCGGAGCCTATACCCAACACTTCCTGTCGGCGCTACGGCCAACGGAAACTGGGGCGGCTCTCAGTACCGTTCGCTGGCTCGAAGCCAGTCCTATTGCTCAGCTGGCGGCCAATCAGACTCCGTGTTTCTGGACGGGGGCAGAGATGAGCCTCCATCCAGTCCTGGACGCTACAGTAAAGACCCTACTTTCCCTGGGTGCATGGACGGAGACATGGAAGTGGACGGGCCGATGCATTACCCGTCACACTCGTTGCCACGCAAAACACACACGCAACCCGGTGAGTCACGATGCAAGTCCAACATTATGTTATCAACACATAATCACTATATTCACTATGAACTTTTTTTTTATCGTTCCTTCTTAGAGTACGTGAATCAGAATGTCCAATCGGAGCGGGCGAATACGCTGCCGCGTAAATCCACAGAAAGGCGTTTACCCAACGGCCTCAGCGCAGGCCACAGCGTGGAGAACCCCGAGTACCTGGTGCCAACATCTCCCGCTTTCGACAACCCGTATTACTTGGATCTCGTAGCTAAAGTGCCGGGCGGGGCATCAGCGGGCGGAGTCACATCACCTCCCAGGCCGATCAACGGCTATGTGACGCCTACAGCGGAAAACCCGGAGTACCTGGGATTGGCTGAAACCTGGAGCGGGCAGAGAGAGCGCACCTGAGATGGAGTTTAGGGGGGTGAGGGGGTCAGGGATGAGCGAGTAAGTGCGTCCGTATGCCATGTGGCTGTCGGATCGCTTTAAAAAAAGGCATCTTGAATTAAATTAATCACAATTTTTGTGTGGACACACTTGTAGGCAGTCGGATGGCCATAACGGTGCCACTCTCAATTCGAAAATAATCGTTTATTAATTAATAGTCATGTCGGAGTATTTTTGCCGAAAGTGGCAAATCTTACGAGAGTCCTAATACATCTGAAGCAGTGAATAGGATGCATGGACGAATTCCTGGACAGTTTTCTGCGACGGACGCCAACATACCGAAACCCCTCTCCAATTCTCTCGTAATCCAATATAGCATCCGCTGTGTGGACATCGTTTCTTTTTTTTTCTTTTTCACCCGTTACATCAGCGACCAATCGAAACATTAATCAATGCAAGACGTCCACGGGGAAACCGGACAATCCAATGAATGGATTATGCAATTTTTTTAGTACGAGCCAACGGGAACTTCTTTCTTTTAAGACAAAACAAATAAAGCACGTGAGAATGTACGACCCGAACGGCGCTGGATCACTACTTTCTTCAAAATCACTACTGATTCGGTTGTTCATTACAGCTTTGGTCTTCCAGAAATGGCAGCTCAGATCTGGTGTCATTAGTGCTGCTGTATCTGCTGTTAAACTCGGACATCTGGATGGAGCAGCTTTTATAGCTACACGTTAATATGAGACTCGGCGACAGACGCGGAGGAGGACAAGGATTTTCAACGCACGCGTCCCGTCGCGAGGAATGTAGCTCTCAACAGAATGTTTCTCCGTGCCATTTGAGCAAACGTAGCAACTTCTTAGCTTTCAATCGAACATGATCGTTCATTGTCATGGTCGTTGCCTAGCAACAGTGTGTAACCCGGTGTGTCAGACTTCAGCTCTCATAATTTCAGACAAGAAATAACTAATTGTGATATAACACTAACATGTGCAGAGAACAAGACAAGACCATTTAGGTGCTTTTTTTGTGTGTGTTTAATTTAAAATAATTATTTTCTTTCTTTTTATCGGCAAATCTCTTAACTATCGTACCTTTAATTATCGATCGTTTTTGGGTGGAAATACCTTTTTTTTTTATTTATTAACAGTAAACAACTTCTCCAAAACTGAATCACAACTGAGGAAAGATACTGACGAAAAAACAGGGTAATATATACTATATGGACAAAAGTTTGTGGACACCCGAACATAAGATTTGTACGTGGTATAATAACCTCCACTCTTCTGGAAAGATGTTTCAGCCACAAGGGTGTTAGGAAAGTCAGGTACTGATGTAGGTGAGGTGCAGGCAGCATTCCAGTTAAATCCAAAGGTGTAGAATTGGGTTGAGGGTCAGAGCTCTATAGCAGGAGATCTTCCACGCCAACTTGCGCAACGCATATCTTCATATACAGGAGGAAAGTCAACGCTGCTGCACCCGAAGACTTTCTCTTCGAGGAAGAGAGACATACGACTGGAAAAAATTGGGTGTCCCAATACTTTTGACATTATTGTGTATATAATTATTTTTTTTTTTTTTTACATTTTTAAAAAAAGAAAGGTCTAAATAATTTTCCGACCAAAACAAGTCAAAGTCCTCAGTTCACTTCTACCCACTTTTATCTAGAAAAGATTCTAGATTGAACAGAATCTTCAATTTGGTGAACAATTTACAATCTAGAATTTAGTGTACGTGACTTATTATTAAACACACACCATATTCCAATCCAATATCGCTCAATTCTTCCGTACTTTCCGGCCCTAATCGAATTTTCTCCCATTTCTCTCATGTGTTCATTGCGAGTCGAAAACCTTTTTTTTTTTTGGACAAACAAGACGGTTCTGACCACTGAAAATGTAAAAAAAAAAAAAAAAAAAACACATTTTTGGTAAGGGGTTTATTTCACAGCAATCACAAATCATCACATCGAATCGACCAGATAAGGGAAAGAAAAAAAAACATTTATACAAAACTCTTCTCGTGACTTTTTTAGCTTTTAACAGAGCGCGTAACCTTTTTTACTGTTTTTTTTGTTGTTGTTTTTTTCCCGTAAGGGAAGCAGATTTTGTTGAAGCACTGAAAAATGTTTACAGTGGCAGCGTGAAGAACTGCAGCTGTAGATTTCAGAAAAAAAAAACTAAGAAATAAAAGAAAAAGGGCCAGGGGTGCCATGATGAGATTTTATTATTTTTTTGTCTAAATAAAGAGCGTTTCGAGTTTTGAAAAGGGGTGGGCTTTATGGGGTGGGTGGGGTTTTCTTAATGTATATGCGAAATGAAATTAAAATAATTAAGTAAGACGGCACGTGGAGTCCGGGGCCGAGAAGAAACTCGAAGAACACAAACAAACAGAAAAAACAATTGATATCGAGAATATTGAAGGAGTTGTTTTAAAAAAAAAAAAAAAAGGATTTTTTTTGTGATTTTAAAGAAAATCAAAAAAGAATTTTTTTTTTTTTTATTCAGTTTTTAATGTTGTGTATTTTACTGTACTTTTGGATTTGTTGCACTCGACATCTGAAAACTGCCAGCTGTGTGTGTGTGTGTGTGTGTGTGTGTGTGTGAGAGAGAGATTGAGAATGTTGTGTCTCAGCTTGTGTCTTTGTGTGTTCAGGCCCTGCTGTGTTTTATTTTGGTTATTGAGAAAAACTGTGTTTGTGATTTTTTTTTTTTGTAAAAATAATCAAAAATTGTATCAACTGGTGAAAAAAAAAAAAGAAAATATATTTGTATATGATGCAGACACTGTAGGTTCAGGTGAGTGGGACCTGTTTTTATTTTCTTAAGATAACGAATTTTATTTCTGTTAACGAATAAACGCCTACGCGGACCAGACGTGGACGAGGAGCATCAACAGAATGAAAGAATCGGAACAAAGTGGAATCCGGAAAGAAAGAGGAAATATAAGGGGTAGGGTGAGAGTGAAAAGAAGGAAAACCAAGGAAGAAAGGAGGAATGAGTTGGAGGACTGAAAGAAAGCAAGAATGAAAGAAAGGAATGAAACAAGGAAAATTTGAACGAAAGAAGATAAAAAACAGAAAATTGTCAAATGAAAGAAAGAATAAAGGAAGGGAGGAAGATGTGACAAAAAAAGGGGAAAAAGAAATGCAAAGATTGAGAACAAAAAAAGAAAGATAAAACGGAAGACAGAAGAGAGTAAAACTAAAGAATTGAAGGAGGAAAGGAATAAAAGAAAGAAGTAAATGAAAAGAAAAAACGGGCAAAATGATAGGATGGAGTGAAAGTACAAAAAAGGAAAGAAATGAAAGAATCAAATGGGGAAAAAAGAGGCTGAAATTCAAAGTCAATCTTCACAAAGCTGCTCCAGTTACATAATCTAATAAAATAAAAAAACTAAAAGACCGAAGAGAAATAGAAATAAAAAGTAAATAAATGACAAAAGAATACATTTGGCTTCAGTAATACAACTCAGTATATGATCTAGCTAGTTAATTTAATTAGCATAGATAACCCACAGCTGCGGTTTCATGATTTCACGTCAGAAGGTCATCAGTCAGGCTCTCGGCTCCTCCTGCTCAGACGTCACATTGTTCCAAACCTGCCGTACATCGATCCTGTGTGATATCAGTGCTGGGTTACTTTGCACTTTCTGACCAGACGCAAGCTTACTGCCAATTCTGTACTGAATAATTAGTGTTTCCTATTTTCCTCCGCCTGGTACCCATTCCTTCTTTTGCTTTTCCTTCCATTCTGATGAAACCTAAAGTTTCACTTTTCCTCCAGCAATTCGATCAAAGCCAGGAGCATTCACCTTTCCAGAATTCTCTGTTGAGGCATATTTTCAGACACTTATTTCCATCATAGTCTCCGATTGATGGCTAAGCCAGGATCCGAGCCGTGTTTATAGATTTTAGCCGGGCCTAACGAAGAATCTAAATTCCCCGGCAGAGAGGAGAACCTCGGAGAAGCATGAAGCCATGTCGTAGCTGTCGCAACCGGTGTCTTTGAGCCTACACGTTTGGTGCTTTCTTCATTCCTGTCCGTCGCCGTTGTATGGACGGCGCTTAGATGGGAACCCATAGACGTTGGTGTGAACTCAGGCCTGGCCGTGCTCTGAGGAGGTAAAAGTGAGGTACAAGCTATGAACTTCACATTTCTGTAGAGAAGAAAAGTAATAGCTTCGGTCCATTCTAAAACGATCTGCTTTAAATATAAAGAGCACGTAGTGGATGTACAACCCCAATTCCCAAAAAATGGGACACTGTGCAAACTGTAAATAAAAACAGAATGCAATGATTTGCAAATCTTAAAAATCCATATTCTATTTACAATAATCAATCAATAAAATCAAAAAACTGAATGTATATACCATCCGTCCACATCTGGGAACTGAGGAGACCTGTTGCTGAGTTTTGAAAGAGAAATGTTGACCCATATGAATCTGATATTGAATTATAGCTGCTCAGCAGTTCTGGGTGTCCTTTGTTGTGTTTTTCATTTCATGATGCGCCAAATGTTTCCAAATGGTGAAAGGTCTAGACTGCAGGCACTTTTCTAAAAGTCATGCTGTTGTAATAGATGCCGTATGCAGTTAGCATTGTTTTGCTCAAAGATGCAAGGCCTTCCATGAAAAAGGATGGAAGCATTTGTTGCTCTAAAACCTGCATATGCCATTCAGCATTGATGGAGCCTTTTTAAATGTGCAAGCTACCCATTCCACAATGCACCACCATACCATCACTACCAGAGATGCAGCTTTTTGAACTGATAACAAGCCAGATGATCCCTCTCCTCTTTAGTCTGGAGGATGTGGTGCCCATGGTTTTCAAAAAGAAATTACATCACGTCAGACCACAGGACCTGTTGCCTCAATACATTTTAAATGTGCTTTGGCCCAGAGCATTTTAGATCATGTTTAAACAAGGTACATTTTCTCAGTTTAAACATTTTATATGTTTTCTATGTTCTATTGTTAATAAAATATGGATTAAAAATGCATTTTGTTTTAATGTATATTTTACACAGTATCATAACTTTTCTGGAATTGGGGTTGTACACTTGCTCCTGAATCTGCTCTATAACAGCCCTAGATGTATTCAGGATTTTCTAGAGCTTCTATAACTTCTATGGGTTTAGGAACCAGCAAATGGTATTGACAGATGCAATGGCTACAATTGATGAAACTGTAGCATACACAGTTTTGTATCTTTCAACCTAATCTTGGCTTTCTACTTGGCTGGGTTGTGTACATGGCAATTTGGATTTGAGATCAAAAGATTAATATGAGCCCAAATTAGAATGTCAAAATTCAATTAAATTCTTAGTATAGCCCTTTTGACCATGGAAATATGAAATAGAATTTTGATTAAGGTAATGTATAAAAGAATGCATAAGTTGAATGCCAATAAGTTTGTTCCTTATTACTGTTTATCCCAAATGATTGAGCTGGTGGCGACAGTGGCAAGAAAAACCTCCCTGAGATGGCATGAGGAAGAAACCTTGAGAAACTCAAGGTTGGCGGCATTGAATTTCCACTTGTTACAGTTCCATCATTGTTTAAGCTACAGTTCAGAGATAACTTAAATGACTGTTTATTAATTTCCTGATACTTGCATCTAGATTTGCTAAACAACTTAGCACTTTTTTTTAAAAAGCTATACGAAAATCTATGTGTGTCTAAACAGATAGTGAAGCTTTTGAAATGAAATCCCTTCAGAATGGACTACAGCCAACGGAATTCAAATGAACCTGGTCTTCACCTGGATCATAGTAGTTCTGCTTTCCACTTGCATGGGGTACAGGTTGTAGAGCACTGGAGCACTAGTTCCGTAAAGGATCAAAGGGTCTGGGCAGTGGCTAACAGGTGACACTGAGCTGTATGCTGGGGGTACAGGGGTAGTCTGTCTCTGAAGGAGCTGGAGAATGATGTTAATGTCTGCAGTCATTCTTGCCTCCAGTCTAGAAGATGAGATGTGACATTGATGCTTTTAGACAAACTTGCTTTTACCAAGGCAGGTTCACAGGTCCTGACAGTGAAAACCTATCTAGCATTTCATTTCAAGTTATTTCAAGACTGTTATTTTAAACCACTCTGGAGCCCCAAATCCAGGAAATCTTGACATTCTGCAGAGAAATGGGTCCCCAAGACTATAGTGGATGGACCTCTGAGGAAAATAACTATAATGAGAAGAATGCACAGGAAAGCTTAAGAGGGATATTTCAAAGGATATTGTAGCTAGTGTGGAGAGGAAATATGACTTGGAAATATCTGAATTGCAAAAAAACCAACTGTCCATTATCATTTGTTATTATTTATCAAGTAATGTGAAACAAAGTCACACATTTTTACCAATGATGCAATGGGCAAAGCAGCAGCAACAGGATGAATTCTATACCTTCTGCTACTGGCCAAACCTAATCAAGTCAGCGAATGGTGCTTTACTTTGCACCAGCTAAATGATCCCAAACATATCAAGCATTTACTGAGCCCCCAAAATTGTAAAATGGCAGGGCCAATTTTATTGTTTTTATTGTTTCTGAAGAGAAATATGAGCCAATACATTTGAATTAAAGTTTTACAGTTCCTTATATCCTGGATTTGTTAAACAACTTAAAACAGGACACCTCTGGTGGTAGGATATCCCTTTTTTTGGTGAGCAAAATACCAGAACAGGGTGTCTTAAAATAATTAGATTTGATGCATCAGTTTGGCAAACAGTGTTTTTGGATGCTGAATTCATTCTGCTGCCAGCCTCATGATGTACATTGTCAGTAAAGGCTTCCCCTTTAAAAAGTAGTCATGACACCGCCATTTTCGACTGATGAAGCTTGTATGCTTTGGATCATAAGCAGATCCTTTTTTAAAATCTTTTTCTACAATATGGCACATTACATTTAAATTTATGGTATTTGGGGGATACCCTTTTACAGAGGGGTTAAGGGCCTTTTTACGGGCCAAGCAGTGGCAGCTTGGTGGTGCTGGGATTTAACCTTCTGATCCAAAGTCCAAGACCTTAGCCAATGAGTGCTTTAACCACTACCTACCACCTCCTTGGTACAGGTTGTTCCTGGTGTCCCACTGTTAGTGGCTCATCTCTGAATCCTATAGCTGACTAAGATTGTGTTTCTGCCCTGTGGAAGTTGTTGGGGAGGTCACGGACTCTTCTTTTTCTTGCAAACCAACTCTTATTATCTGCTATTGTTTTGACTGGCTTGTTTAATGTCAGTTTGTTGAGGTTGCTTCTCTTACACAGACTGCTCTCTTCTCGTAATTTTGCTTAAATCTGTTTAACAATAAATGCAGTCCTTATGGGCGATTCTTTGACCCTAAATGTCTTCAATGAATTAGCCTTTCTGTTCAAAAACTTTTGGAGAGGACTATACAATTTTCAAGGGCAAGCAGTGGAATGTTCTTTATATTCTATATAAAAAAACACAACTTAAAATGACACAATATAGAGTCAAAATCCAAAGAATTGCCAACTTTACTTACTTAACTTGTCAACTTTACTTTATTGCCAGACATACACTATATGGACAAATGTTTTGGAACACTTGGCTTTCTCCTGCAATAGATCCAGCCCTATTAAAACCTTTGGAATGCTGACTGCACTCTATGCACCCTGACCTCACTTATGTCAGTACCCATCTTTGCTAAAACCCTTGTATCTGAATGTGCACAAATGTCCACAAATCTAGTGGAAAATCTTCCCAGAAGAGGAGGTTATTATAAGAGCAAATGGGAACCAAATAGGATGCTCAAGAAGAATATTCAACTCTTGGCCAGGTCTCAGCAAACCTTTGGCGATACACTTTTTTTATAACTGACCTACCTGTTAAGTTGACTTTGCAGTAACTCAAGTCTTGACTCAAGCTCACTGGGACAGTCTTCTGCTAATGGAGGTGGATGATAAGATGCTTGCACTGAACAGGACCGGTAAGGACGGCCTGCATACTGAGTGGGCCAAAGATCTGACCAGTAATGGTACAATCCAGAAATATGAGCTCCTGCAGAAAGGATAGATGGGAATTTGGGAGGGCCAGTAATGGAATGAGCCTTAAAGCAACCGAAGCTTAAGTGATATTTCCTCACAGTCAAGGATACAAAGATTTACACAAAAGGTACATTTTGACCACATGCTTGAGGATTGAAATAGGTACCTCTATCCATGCCAGACTCTATGCCCATCCCAGATTTGCTGTTGGGTGGAATCACCCGTAGTGCAGATGGAGGGTAATCCTGGGGGTCTCCTTCAGGAGTGTATACCCGGCTATGCGAAAAAGGTGGTTTGTTGATGTTCTCATTAGACTGGGTTCTGGATGAGTCACAGCAACACAATTCATCCCAGTGAGTGTGAGGGCCAGCAAAGCATTGATGACCCACACTTGTACATGTTTGAACTGAACAGGAATCATCATGATCCTTTCCATCTGTTCAGGATGCACAAAACAAATGTGTTTTTATTAACTTCATTGAAAAAGATGGTACCTTAGGTACCCTTTACTCGATGCAGTTGTCTGCTTACCTGGCCTGTTGCGTCTCTCGGGTGAGTTTTTGTGACATCGTGGGTGATTGATATGGTAATGGCACCCATTATCCTCACTGTGTAAGGTGTGAAGGACCTGATCTACCTGATTACAGAGAAAATCTTTGTGAACTTCAAGCCAAAGCTTTGTATGGTCCACAAAGAGTAACTGTGTTTTGTGTACTTCTCTGAGGTTGAAGGTGATCTCCAGATTTCTCCAGAAGCTTTCTGCAAAGGCTGGGTACATATCCAGGACCTCCAAGAGATCCTCTCTCTGGATTTGATGGAGATCTGAATATGTGAGTGTCCTCACATCTGCATTGCAGTGGCCAGGTTCGGTGTACAAGTGAATGGGTTCGCCAAAGATATTGTTCTTTCCTTAACATAAATAAATATTGAAGAAATAATTTGGAACTGGGAAATAAGAATTAGTCATGAAGATCTAACTGTTAGCCTTGAGTACTGACTTTTACTGAGGTAATACAGTATTTTACCTCATGTATCTCTACTTTTACTCAAGTACATGGTTTATCTGTAATCTGTATTATGCTGTAATTATTAAGAACTTTCCTCAGCAATCTTCTACACACGCGTCAGTTAATGACTTACAATACAAAAATGCTATACTTGTAAAACACTATTGTAGAACTAGGACATTGCATGCTCTGATCGCCTCTGTTCTGATCTCCACACATTGCTCACCTAGTATTGCGAGCACAATGTCATTGCAGGACACCTGAATCGAGCCATGGGAGATGAAGTACAGGGTCTGGAGAATATCACCATGATGGTAGAGAGTGTCCCCTGGTGGTGAGTGGGTGGTTTTTAAACGCATGGCAAGAGCTCGGAGACAGGCTTTACTGGCTCCTTTGAAGGCCTTGCAGTTCTGCAGCAGGTTGCGGTTTAAGTGCAGACAGATATCAGCCTGTAGGCATTCAGGAAAGCCTTTCAAAACCTACAAAAAATATCAAGAGTTTTTTTCTCTTCCAAAAAAAGAACAAGCAATGCATAGCCACCGAATGTATCTGTTTGACCAATAATAATTCTTGGATTTAGGTTTGTGTACATGGTGTTTGAGGTGCACATGTTCTCACTGCATTCATATCGATGCCGTTGGTGTAGGACCAAGCATGCTGGAAATACTCCTCCAGCCTTTGCCTCAGGCTTTGAGGTATTTGGTGGAAACGGATGAACTCTTTGACCCTCAGCAACTGCGTGTGGTAGCGCGTGGTTCCAGAATAAAGACGCTGTATGATTGCCGAGACGTTCCCAAATATGCTGGCATACATAAGGGCTGGAATATTGGAAGAATAACAAAGAAATCTTTCTTGAAAAAAAAAAAAAATGGAAATACTGAAATAATTCCTCTGTCCCTCCATACTTGGACTAGTACCAAACAAGTAGGTACTAGCATTTTTTTTTTTTTTACCATTTTAGGTCCTATGATTTTAAGGCTTAAAATTCACAAAAAACACAAAAGAGAATGCTTCTTCATGCATCTGTTTTGCCACCAGACTTAAGCGCTCACAAGTTTCATCACGAGAGTTTGTGTCGAGTTTCGAGCATGCGAAAAGTGATGAAACATTTTTCAGTTGTCATAGTGTGACGAGTACCGAATTTGACGAATTCTGCAGCTGATAAATACAGAGGTATTACTCTACTCTAGAACAGCATGTAATGATTATTCATGGAAACCAATTCACCTTTCTGTCAAATAAGCCTTTTTTGCCCTAAAATTATTTTCTAACCACTTTTTTTTACAGAACTATATTGCAGCTTTCTAGGTATTATCACTGGAATGGTACCTTCATGGATG
Source organism: Silurus meridionalis (assembly GCF_014805685.1). Taxonomy (NCBI): domain Eukaryota; kingdom Metazoa; phylum Chordata; class Actinopteri; order Siluriformes; family Siluridae; genus Silurus; species Silurus meridionalis. Next base: position 2,511,010 of record NC_060890.1, on the reverse strand, counting down.
GTAGTACCTCTCCATGGAGTGTACCTTGTAATTTGAACCTAAAGGACATACATTATGGGCTTAATCTACATTTACAAAATTCGGCAGATTCCCCTTTTCCAGAACAACTTACACATTTTTCATTTGTAGAACTGAGCACTTGAGAGTTAAGGGCCTTGTTTAGGGGCGCAGCAGTGGCAGTTGAAAAATGCTGAGATTTTAAATCATGACATCTTACAGTAACCACAAGGCTACCACTTCCCCTTTGTCTACATTTTCTGTATCTTTGGAAACTAATAATTTAAGGAGAATTGTCTGTAAATTGACTAGACCATTCCATGGCACAAGGGTATATCCTTGGTATTATTAGGTAGAAGTGCATTTACCAATTGTAACTTCTTGGGGAACAGTTGTACCTTAGAGGGGACAGATACTTGACTCTTAAATTTGAGGAAACTATTGAACTAGAGCATAATTTCCAAGGCAACAAGATTGTACCCAAGATGATGCATTCCTTGTATATTTAAATAGCAAATACAGGATATAGTGTACTGTTAAGAGTACACTACTTTAGAGGGTACAATTCCTGTACCTTCGGGAATAGACAAGCCAATTTGACCCAACAATTTCAATATTAGACTGCAACTTTTAAGGTACAAACTCTCATCACATAGACACATAGAGAGTCTAAGATATATTTCCTTTAAAAATGTTAAATGTGAAGCTCTAGGATGGCCCTTGGATTTGCCAACATAATCTAGCTGAATTTATATAGAGGAACTTACAGCCAATAAGCATGACACAGATGGAGAAGATCTTTTCCGAGTTGGTGTTGGGTGAGACATTCCCGAAACCCACACTGGTCAGGCTGCTAAAGGTAAAGTACAGTGCAGTGACATACATATCTTTTATGGAAGGTCCAGAGGTGGCGTCACTGTCGTTATAATACTTCCCAAGTTGATCAGCCAGGTTATCCAACCAGCCAGTTTTCATGTAGGGTCTCTCGACGTGGCCGATGGCATACCAGATACACGCCAACCAATGAGCGATGAGCACGAACGTACACATGAGCAATAATAGGACTGCAGCTCCGTACTCTGAGTACCGGTCTAACTTCCTGGCCACACGAACCAATCGGAGCAGTCGTGCAGTCTTCAGGAGGCCAATCAGAGTACTTGTCGTCTGAAGTTAAATGATAGCAAGCATGGTTGAAAGGGAAGGAAAGTACACGTTATGCATATTTTTCAGATAGTATTTTAAAACATTTTCCAGATACTATTATCTATGTTTATTAAGTCCTTATTGGGGTCAACAATTATGTATACAGTAGTATATACAGCACATACTATACAGAGAGGTGCAGGGAACTAGGACTTGATGACCCTGGGGTGTCAGGAATTATTTGGAAGCAGTGGGAGCTTGTTTAGAGCCCCTTGCTGTTAGTTAGAATGGAAAAGTGGCATGGTGCCCAATGATCGTTCACTGTAAAGCCTTTCATATGAACGGTTATAGTGTGAGTGCTGTGAGTGAAAAGGGAATTTCACTGTCATTGCCAATTAGGACATCAGGATCGTGTCCTGTCTGCTCTTGCACTTAAAACATGGGTGCGTCATTTCAAAGAAATTGCTCAACACGGCGATGACGTGTATTGGAAAAGAGGTGGAAAAGAGTGGCGTGGGCTACTCATGATGCAGCTTAAACAGCCTCGATATTCTTTGGTGTATAGGATTTCGAACACTACCTGGTGACTTATTTTTTAAGGCTGAAACCATTTTTTTTAATGAGCAGGCGGGACACGATCCTGACGTCCTAACTGGTAATAGCATAGGAAGTCCCTTTGTGCATCACTCACATTAGCATTTTACCGTGAACGCTTGTTGCGCACCACTCCACTGCTTCATTATAACTGATGGTAAGGGGCTCTAAATGAGGTCACAATGATTCCACACAATCAACGAAGTCCCAGGAATGCCTGGTTCCAAATTTTCCTGTTTTCCTGCACCACCATATGTACGCAAACTACACCGAGCAGGCATTACATTATGACCACCTGTCTAATATCATGTTGGTCCCCCTTTTGCTACCAAAACTGTCCTGACCTGTCATGCATTAACAGCATTAACCTCTACTGCAGTTTGAGTTACAGGAGCTCGTCTGTTGGATTGGACCACATGGACCAGCCTTCGCTCCCCACATACGTCAATAAACGTCCGCCATCCATGACCCTGTCAGCGGTTCACCAGTTTTTCTTTGGACCACTTTTAAAAGATACTCACCACTGCAGACCAGGAACATCCCACAGGAGCTGCAGTTCTGGAGATGCTCTGACCCAGTCGTCTAGCCATCACAATTTCATGCTTGTCAAAATCGCTTAAATCCTTCCATTTCTCCTGCTTCTAAAACATCAACTTTGAGTGTTCATTTAGTGTGCCTAATATATATACCTACGAACAGGTGCTACGATGAAGAGATAATCAGTGTTATTCACTTCACCGCTCATAATGTCATAATATTATGCCTGATTTTAACGTACATTTAAAAAATGTACTTGTGTGTCAAATAATCCCAGTAATAATAAGCCAATTTTCAGTAATAGTCAGCCAAGCGTAATATCCATCCAGATCATTTCTCACCTCATCTGACCCAGATTTAAAGATGAGCAGGTCAAAAGGCAGGGCAGCCACTATGTCAATAAGAAACCAGCCTTTAATGTAGTGGATGGCAATGTGTTTAGGATGCGTCACCACTTCGTCGTTAGTATCGACGTAAGTGGTGCGAAAGCTGATCACGATGTCCACCATGAACAAAACGTCTACGATGGCGTCGACGATGTTAAGCGGGTTGCAGATGTAACTGCACACATGCCGCTGATCCTCCGTCAGGTCGTTAAGCAGGAACGCAGCGGAGTACGGGGTGAAGATTGCAGTGTAGAGCACTAGGAGCAGGATGACCCAATCCCATGCTGCTTTAAAGGGACTGTAGTGCATCATAATCCATCTATGGACATCCGGATTTTGGAGCTGGTACTCAGGGAAGACATTGGTGCCCAGTGACAGTGTCTGTATGAAGAAAATCATACAAAGATTTTTACAGTACAACAGACGCAAAAATGCAGATCATGGGAAAGTAAGATGACTAAAAGGGTTTTTGGTAGTGGTGAATGGTGGTGACTCGATAAAATATTACTCCAGTAAAGGTACTCCCTTTTAACTTTCACAACATAAAACAACATGGAGCTACATAACAGAACACAGCGGTAATGACCAAAGTAAGTGTCCTCACCACATAGAGTGCACTGTGTGCAAAAAAGCTGTTGCACAGTCTGAATGTGAGACCCCAAATGCTTCAGAGCCTCTTCCCTGAAGGTAGGAGAGTGTGTGTGAGGAGTATATGTGGTCGTCCACAATGCTGTTGGCATTGCAGATGCAGTGTGCTGTGTAAATGTCTATGACGGAGTGGAGAGAGGCTCCGATTATCTTCTCGGTTGTCCTATCTTTCCTCTGTAGAGTCTTGCGTTTTAAGAGGAGGTGGTAGCTCAGTGGTTAAGGCATTGGGCTTTGGATCAGAAGATCACAGGTTCAAATCCCACCACCACCAAGCTGCCACTGCTGGGCCCTTGAGCAAAGCCCTAAAACCCTCCCCTGCTCAGTTGTAAGTCGCTCTGGATAAGGGCGTCTGCCAAATGCCGCAAATGTAAATGTAAGACAGCGCAGTTCCCATACCAAGCAGGGATGCAGCTGTTCAGGATGCTATTAATGGTCACTCTCTAAAATGTGGTCAGAATCGGGGGAGGGAGATGGGCTTTCCTCAGCCTTCTCAAGAAGTAGGGTGCTGCTGGGCTTTGTTGGTGATGGATCTGGTGTTGAGTGACTAGGTCAAATTCTTCACCAGATGAACACCAAGGAATTTGGTGCTCTGGAGGATCTCCATGGAGGATTCATCAATGATTAGTGGAAAATGGCCGCTCTGTGTTCTCCTAAAATCAACAACCATCTTTCTGGGTTTTGTCAACGTTCAGAGACAGGTTGTTGGCTCTACACCAGGCTGTTAACCGTTAAACATTCTCTCTGTAAACTGACTCTTCGTTCTTGCTGATGAGACCCACCACGGTCGTGTCATCAATGAACTTGATGTGGTTTGAGCTGTGCAGTGTTTTAGTGATTATCTCGTGTAAATCCCATACTGCAGTGCCCATGTCCGCTTGAGGTGAAATATAAACGGCACTGACTATGACCGAGCTGACCGAGGTAGATAAAAGGGCCGACATTTGATTGTCAGTAGTTCCAGATTTGGTGTGCAGAAGCGTGAAAGGTGAACGATGCTCATGCTGTCGCACCAGCGGTTGTTTAGCATCAGACACACTCCACCTCCTCTTGACTCCAGTGTTCTGTCCATTCAGTTAACCGAGAAAAACTCACCCGGCTGCAGAGCAGAGAAGGTCCCAAATGTCCCCCTGGAACTTGACCCTTGCCCTGAGGTTGTCGAGCTTGTTTTTCAGTGACTGGACGTTGGGTAACAGAATACTGGGTAAGGGAGTGCGGTGTGCCTGTTCCTGATGCCGGCTCGTTTCCCTCACGGACGCCTTTGTTCTCCCTCAGGATCTCGCTTGGCCAGCATGGGTCCGGGTTTAAAAACGGCGAAAGGTGAGTGGATTGTACACCAATAGATATGAGTGTCTCTGTCATATCTAATGATGTCCATCTTGTGTAGATAGAATGGTAAATAAGTAAATAAAAGTATAAAATAAACAAAAAAAAAGAAAATGTAGTCAAAGCAGTCGTGGCGGCAGCCGACCTTACCGGCGCCATCTTGAACCATTTCCACCATGTGGAAATCATTCTAGTATTTGTGAAAATGGACAGGAGAGGCCTAAACACTATCAGAAGCACTGACCTACATTTACAACCTAAATTCTAATATTTGTTCCATAAAATTGTATTCATTTATTCTCAAAAGTTTATTCTCTTTATTTCGTAGCGTTTCTCTTGGCTGTGCTGCTTCCAGTACGTGTATGTGGATGTTAGATTTTTTTGTCCAATCAGATTTCAGCCTCTATTTGCTACCAAGTCAATCTAATCTCCCCAGAGCCTTCAGAGTCAGTAATGCTGGCTCTTTTTACCTTAGTCTCCTTAAGAATATAGCTCTGTTTATTTAACCAATCAGATTTCATATTCGCCTCACAGGGCAGCTCGCTGGCCCAGAATAGCGTCAGCATTTTTCTGTTCTCTGATTGGTTGGTCAGAGGGAAACTGTTACAGCAAAGTTTGATGGGCAAAACACATGTGTAGCTCTGCACACATTAATACATCTAATTTAGACTTTTTTACGCCTAAGGAGGAAGAGAAAATGATTTGGTCTTGGGCATACTTAAAAATAGATTTTGAAGAAAAGCTAGACATCATGAGGAGGTCGGCCAACCCCGAAGCTAGCTAGCTTGTCTCAGCCCAGGAATTGGTTTGTTCACCACTTCCAGACCAAATTGCAATGGAAAAATTATAATGCTGTACAATTCAACAAGGTACAGACAGTTCACTTTTATATCCTTGCTTCAGACAGACAGCAAAGTCCAGACAGTCGTTTCCTGTTCTATTATCAGGAAGATGCATCTCTACCTCTGCCATGTTAATCTTAATTCTATGAGTCTCTCAGGACATGCCTCGGTCTCCGTAGTGTTGCGATACGTCATATTCACGTAGCAGCGGTGCTGATAAAACACGCTCGAGTAACAGTTTATCGATCTACATATCAAATATTGGTCACAAATTATCGCTCAATTTTTAAACAATAAAAGTATCACGCATCTACTAATAATTATATGCCTATTTTTACCGACGCAAATATGTAAATAATGGCACGTCGTGATACAAATGCCAACTTGCACACTTTTTTTAATCGATGCATCACAATCTTTCCATAGAAAGATACAAGGGATAACAAGTAAAAAAAGGTTTCTGTAGAGACGAGAACCTAATTTTTGTTTATAAGTTTGTGGTTAAAATGTAGCCCAAAACTAGTAAGTACTGGATGAAAATAATCTTCTACGGTTGTTCAACAATCCTCATCACTTTAGAAAAACAAGGGAAAGTGGGCATTAGCTGACATTAGGGATCGATTTGATTGCAGCCCCTATATGGGAGTATCTCTGTCCTAATGATGTTTCCGCTGGGGCATATTCTCTGCAACGCTTCAGTCTCTGTGGATTCCGACACACCAAATAGGCAGCGATTGATTTCTTTTCATGAACATCTAGATACCTACTTTACAGATGTAATGAAAAATGAAGACAATTTTTGGATTAGACATATACTAATACTGCCAAAAAAAGGCTTTTGGTTGACAGGTTTTGGTTTATGGGGGTTCTGCGGAACACGATTATTAAATTTTTTCAAAACAAAAGAGATGATTGTTGACCCCCCCAGTCATCCACTGTGGTGATCCACTTTCCACTGCATATTAATGACGCAAATGTGGGGTGAATCAAAATCTCTTAAGGTTCTTGTGCATGTCACACACTTTTTAAACACTTTTTATATACATTTTATAAAACTTTTAGTTAACATTTAACTTCTAGTGGTTGCAAGTCTTGGAATGTTTTAACAGTAGCACTGTAATGTCATGAACATTTTTTACTTCTGTAATAATCTCCCAACATAAGAGAATTTCCCTGCAAGTATTTAATCATAAAATCGGAGGAGGTTGGCATTTGCTTTTTATTTCCTGACCATTTTTGTGTGCCAACTATAGCCACATATAACTGATTTTTTCTATTTCTATTTCAGTTCTTTTTTAAAAGAATGGAAAGCACAAAAATCAAACCTAAAATAATGGCATAATTGCATTATTGTTGCTCAATGGGTTCTTGAATGTAATTAATTTGCACTTGGCCTTTCAACATCGGAGTGTTTATGCCAGTGGCGGGAGGTGCATTTGGTACCTGGGCCTTCAGTGGGGACGCACCCAACTTAATCCACCTCTTAATTCCACCACTACTACGTTGCAATTATAGAAACATCAATACTATACAAAAACGCAATATAACAACACGTGGCATTACAGAGAAAGAGGCATTTTACATATGGAGGGTGAAAACCATTTTACTAAAGCAAGAAACCCAGTTAAGACTTCAAACCTCTACACTACAACCACAACTGTGCACCTACTGTATATGGATACAGGATCCAGGATATTTGGAGAACTAATACAGATACAAATATTGGTGCCCGTAGCTGAAGTGATAATACGTGCTGTGATGTTCTTTTACCTTAGACATGGTGACGAGCTCAATGTTTGGGGGCGAACCCCTGGAGATAGAACGCCTGGGACGGCTGAAGCTGAGGGAGAAAGCTGGGAAGCGGTTGGCAACTCCACACTTCATCTGGTCAGGGTTGGCAGGAGTGCTCAGCACACTGAAACTGCATTGTCACAAGGTGAGAGGAAGTTAGGACAAAAACTTGATGATGATAAAGTTTTTTGGAATTATCTCTAGATAACTTGTCTTGGAAAGTAAATAGCCAGAGCAACATTTCAAAACCGCAGCCCAGGAACTTTTTTCACGATTCTAAAAGATGTGCACAAAGGAAGCAGTTCAGAGACTAAACATTTTATCAAAGGCGCAATAGAGAAGATTTGGGAAAGAAGAAGGCATGCGTGAACATGATCCAGGAACGCCACCAAGCACCTTTTCATGGTTTTCTCTTTGCCTCAGTACATTTTAAATGAGCTCAGAGAGAGTATGGCAACATTTCTGGCTCATGTTTTTAAGCATAACTTCTTCCTGGCATGACATTAACTGCATCCCAGGTCTCCTCGCTGCACTTACATCAGTTTTGTCCATATAGTGTTTATACAATAGGAATACCTGACTATCTACTCCAAACTTTTTTTTACCCAGTGTCTTACTGTCTTCATTTTTATTTCAATTCAGTACTCATGTACTTTTGCTAGGTAAAATATCACACACTACCCCAGACTTTAAATTTAGAACTTTGAATAAATCTATAAATTCTTCTCTTTCTCGTTCTTTCTCTTTTCTCAATCTCTTTTTTGTCTCTGTCCTTTTTTAATCATTCATTTTAGAAGAGTGGAGGATATTATAACAGCAAATGAGGACTAAATATGGAATGGGATATAAAAAAAAAAGGAAAAAAAAGCAATTTTATGGTCAGGCGTCCAAAATGTGTCCATATAATAATAATAATAATAATAATAATAATAATAATAATAATAATAATAATAATAAAATTCATAATACAATTAATATATAATGTAAGTAACGAATTCTCAAAGCGACTATTTTGAATGTTAATTTGACATACTGATTTACTGATAAACATTCGGGCTCCATCTATTACATTATTATTATTATTATTATTTATTGATTAAATTGTTTAAAAAATGTTAATTATTGTTTTTCTTTATTCACCTTCATCTTATTCACCTTATTAGATTTTTATTTATTAAATTATATTTTATTCCTCTTATTAAAGTCTTTCTTCTTTAATGGTTTTATCATAATTTCACTTTTTAATCCTTAAATGTTTTTATTAATAAAAAATTATATTTGTGTCTATGGTTGTATGTGACATCCATTTAGAATTTCAATGGTCTTTTACTTATGTTTGTTTCATTATTGCACTACATCTACTTTTCACATTTGAGTTGGTTTTATATTGAAAAATGTTTTTTTTTTTCCGAAACAATTTTTGATTTCTTTATTTACATTTTACACTTGACGATAAACAATACGTCCACCACTATGTTTAAAGCAAGAACCTGGGATTATAAGTTTTGCTCTTACCGGAATAATGTCCTTCGCTCCGTTCGTCTGGTTTTAAAGGAGTCCTTGGTGTTTTTTCAGCTCGGGTCTTCTTGTGACTGTGTGACAGCGCTGTGGTCCACATACACATTCATTCTCTTTACCGAGTACCAATCAATCCCTCGTTAACAGATCGAAGAGACGGATGGCGCGGCCATTTCCCATAATCGCATGTTATGTAACGAGCGACAACAAAAATAAAGACCGAAAACATGTCTTGGTTGTGTAATAAATTTGAGGATAGAAAAAAGCTGAACTATTGGCACCTGACCAATCAATTGCGGCTACAGAGCGGTTATTGTGTCACGGTATTGACTGAATGGCCGGATGTGGGTCTGCATTTAGAGCAGGGGTTGACCTTTTAGATTTCACGCCGCATGAACGGGCCTGCTTTTAATGAGATCTGAATGAAGAAACATCACTGACAGGTTGTGACTAGTCAATGCTGGAGACATTAGGTGTCTCTGGAGAGATTTTGCATTACTGAATAGTTGTGAGTTGACAGTGTTATAGTTTTCTCTCTGACTCCATTTTCAGCTTTGTATTACTGCATATATTTTCACATTTAGTCCCAATTCTCTCTTCTAATTCCCTCCTCTCTTCTGGGAAGATGTTCCACTAGATTTTGCTTATAGATATTTGTGTTCATCAGCCACAAGGGTGTTACAAAAGGCAGGTACTGATGTAGGTGATCAATGAAGTGTAGCTTTGCGGATGGATTTGGACTGTAAGTAATAACAGTTTACGGTGATGTCTCAAGACCTCAGGTTGCATTTAATCAACACCTCAACAATGATGAACTGTAAAAATGCTTCGAGACAATGGCCATTGTTAAAACTGCTATACAAATAAAAATAAATTCAATGTTTGATCGTTTGTTCTATTGTCTAAGCCACAATTTACCCAACCTGAAAATTCTGACGCTTCAATCCAGAACAGGGTACATAAAATAGCAGACAACAACATAAAAAAATATTTGGTATCTGAGTCCATAAAGCTAATGTAGGTGAAATTAAATTTAAAATTATAGCTTACAATAATATTTAGATTTCTAAATTGTAATTATAAATGCAAGCAGCATTTTTAGGGGCTGACCACCCAGGAAATCCCAGCCAACACAGACAACTTTATTCAAAGGGATTCAGAAGTGAATTGTGATGTGTGACGAGAGATGTGAGCATTTTATTCATATTATAAGTTTTGACCAGAAGGTGTCAGTGGAGAGAAATCTCTTGCAGCCTTTCGATTCCTGGCTTTACAAATTCGGACATTGTTTTCTAAGTTTGGGACAATAAATGTATCCCCAAAAAAAATAAAATAAAAAGTAGGCTCAGATTTGACCTAGTGGTGGCACTAGAGTGTTGGCAGCACTGGGCCAAAATTTGGTAAGAATGTTCCTCAGACCCCTCCCAATCAGTGTCCCAAAGGCCACAATGGACTGCACTGTGTGTGACTGTCTGCCAGAGACACCCTATCAAGTAGATGCAGTTTTGGTGCTTGTCCCCCTAAGAAAATTGTGATGACTGGTCATAAAAAAAAAAAATTAAAAAAAATACTGTCATAAACATGCCTGACTAATCACCATTACCGAATTCAAATTAGTCTTTTATTCATAAATAAAGCTTTATTTTTAACACAATTAACAAGACCTAGAGATGTAGACCTTTCCCCTCGCTCACTGAGCTTCAGTCCTTCACATTTATCTTATGAAACCTCCAGTGTCCTTGTCCATTCCCGTCCTACTCCAGCACTTCAATGTTGTCCCACACTCGGATTACGTCTGGGTAGTCGTTTAGAGCCTCGAGCAAGGTGGCGCTGGTGTCCAGCAGGTCCTGTGGTAAAGCCGCAGGAGTGTTGGAGATGTACTCCAACCCCGCCGCCAGAGTGCGGACCCCGAGAGCTTCCAAAGTCGTCCGCACTGCTTTAATCGAGCTCATGTCACAAATGAACTGTGGAGGAAATGGAAACGAGATTGTGGTACACAAAAGTACACTTTATGGACTATCGTTAGGAAAAAAAATCGAACCAATCATCTCATCCATGCCTGCATAAAACGGTTGATCGATCCCTTATGTGTCAGTTTGAATAAAAATTATCATGAACCACAAAGCTTTTTTCAAATACTTCCAATAAAATTGCACAAATGAGGACACGTGTGTTGTGGCGAGTTCGAGTCTGGAGGTTCTCCATCATTACTTCCTTACTGTCCACCTCTGGTGTTGTCCCACAGTATATGTCAGCCCAAAACCTGAGCCATGAAGTTCAATGAACTCTCTGTAGACCTCTGTGATCAGATATTTAGACTTGTACCTCATTCAGGGTTCGTACACATTTTTACTGACAAAATTCCATGATTTTTCCATGATTCTGAGGTAAATTTTTAATGATCAAATGTTTTATGAAATGTCAGTGTGTACGTTTTAACCTCTTAGTCTTCAGCGTAAAAGGGACAAGAGGAACCATGACAAACTATAAATCATTCTAAACGTCTAAGCCTCAAGCATCGATTTTAGATCACGGTTTTACAATGAAAAACGTATAACGAATGTATCTGCTGAATTTGCGTGAGCGGTACACAACAACAACATGCATTAAAAAAATGCAGTGCAGTGGAACCTCGATACTCGCGACCTCGATAGTTCACGACTTTTCATTTGGAACCGGACTGAGAGTAACTCACGAAAGATCTGATAGTTGGCGAGAAGCCGCGAGTGGCTCGATAGTTCGGAGTCATTTCAAAACAGGGTTTGTACATAAAAAATGTTTGAAAAAAAAAACGATTTTATTATTGTATTGTAGTAAAGGAAACATTTATGACAAGTAATCCACAATTTTTGTTGAGTTTATACACCATAAGGGGGCGGGGCATGTTCGAACCACGGTAAAGTGCGGGATTACTGTATATGGGCTCAGAGTTTACGGGCCATTCATCAGCTGAGAAAAATAAATAACTTGCTTTTAGAGATCGGAATCAAGTACAATTCTGGAAAAGTTATTCCGAAATAATGCACCCACTGAAGTAAACTGTGTGACGTAAACAAAACAATAACCATCTAAATGACAACATTATTGTTTCGCTGGACCAAAAATGCTTTACGCCATGTTGTTCAGCGGACCCTTATCTTTTCAAATAAACCGGGATCTTCGGGCAGTGGATGCATGCGTGACGCCTGACATGCGTGTTAAACTGTTTAGAATGTAAATAATGATTCAGGCTTCCATCAAATAACATAACAGACTCTTTGCTTCGACACGTATGCCACAAGTCTGTTTCTTAAAATAAGGAGTTCACCACAATCCAAAGCTCGCTATCTTGCTGTCTGGGAGCTTAGTATGAAAAAGCTGGATGGTGTCTTCACAAGAAAAGAGAATGAATGCCCATAGTACCTCTGCAGTTAGGACTTCGTTTCTGGACATGGCACTCAAAACGTTCCCTTGTTTTATAGCCAATGAAGTCACAGTATGTCGAGAATTAGATCAAGGCAAGAATGTAAAACCAAGGTTAAACATTTTAAATGTTCCTATGAAAAAAGGGTTGGAACCACCAAACCTGGCCTCAGTAACCAGAGGTGACCAGCAACCCAATGGCCAGTCAAACAGATTAATCCAAAACAACCTTTACAGTGACATTACTAGATGAATGAAAAGCACTTGAGGAGCATCTGAACATGAGGACATGGGTCTTTAATCTGATGAGACGACACTACGTTTCTTGAGTCAAATTTGAAATCAGAACAACTCACTAACTCTGTGATCGGAGGGAGAAAAAATTACACTCTACAATATGTAGGTTTTAATGAAATGATTTTCTAAAATAAGAAAGCTCTGGAAAATGAAGACTAATAAAATGATGTTCTAAGGTTATTAAAAAAAATATTGGAAAACATTTGAGGCTCCAGAATATGAAGATTCTAACATGAAGGTTCTAATCAAACAAGGTTCTAATAGGTTCAAATCAAGTCAGGTTCTGGAAAATTAATAAGCTTCTAGAATATGAAGGTTCTATTGAAATGAGGATCTGGAATATAAAGGTTCTAACAAAAAAATGGTCTAATAAAATGAGTTTCTATATATGAAGGTTATCAAAAAAAAAATAGGCTCCATAATATGAAGGTTCTAATCGAATGAGGTTCTAATGGAATACGGTTGGAATAAAGTCAGGTTCTGGAAAATAAAGGTTTTAGAATATGAAAGCTCTAGAATATAAAGATTCTAATGGAATACGCTTCTAGAATATGAAGGTTCTAATAAATCAAGTTTCTAAAATAAGAAAGCTCTGAAATATGAGATATAAAGAAAAAAATGAAAACAAATTTAAGGCTCCAGAATATGAAGATTCTAACATATCTATCATATGAAGGTTCTAATCAAACGAGGTTCTAATGGAATACGGTTCAAATAAAGTCAGGTTCTGGAAAATGAGGTTCTGAAATATAAAGGTTCTAACAAAAAATGGTCTAATAAAATGAGTTTCTAGATATTTAGGGTATCAAAAAAATGTTAGGCTCCATAATATGAAGGTTTTAATCAAATGAGGTTTAAATGGAATACGGTTCTAATAAAGTCAGGTTCTGTAAAATGAAGATTTTAGAATAGGAAAGCTCTAGAATATGAAGATTCTAACGTTTGAAGGATCTAATGGAATACGCTTCTAGAATATGAAGGTTCTAATAATACGAGTTTCTGAAATAGGAAAGCTCTGGAATATGAAGGTTCTATAAAAGGTAAATAAAGGTAATAAAAGGTTCTTATCAAATAAGGTTCTAATGCCCAATGCATGACCATAAAACCAAGATAACTCTGTAGTGGCTTCAGAAGAAGTGTCTTGAATCGAACAGAACATCTGGAGAATGAGCTAAAGATGGCAGCTCAGAGAAGCGCCCCATCCAGATTAATCTTGGGAAGACCTAGTTTACCAGGAGAATTTCACCAGGAGTGGAAATTCTGTATCGAATTCACCATAAGATTCAAAGCTCTAATTGCTTCTGAAGGAGCTTCTAGAAAGTATCTCTGTGTTTATTGTGTATGTCGTTCAGACCAGGGTGTAACCTGTAAAATCGGCTTGTCCTCCTCATCCTCGGCTTCGTGCACGTCTTCAGCCCCTGACTCTATCGCCAGCTCCAGAGCCCGTTCGGTAGAAACTCTATCTCGAGCTGCCACGATGACGCCCTTTCTGTCAAAATGATGCCGGGCTCCTTCGCACATCGCCCCCCTGTGGACAAGTATAGATTTCACTAAGACTACATCTATCCAGCAGGTCAAAACTCAGCGGCGACTTTTCACTGACCCGTTTTTCATCAGGATGTGTTTGATAGCCTGGTGGGATCGTGTATTGTTGTCCGTCAGAACCTCGATGAGCAGCATGGAACCTCCGGGGCCTCGCGCCTCGTACAGGGACTGAGTACTCGCTTTAGATTTTTCCTACAGGACGGAAAGAGATGACTGATACAGATGTTTAAACCCTTTTTAATTGCATTCATAGCAGGTTTTGGTTCATTTTTATTTATCAGTCGTTTCCCCCAGAACTTTTTTTTTTTTAAACAAATTGATTCCTTACCGCTCCTTTAATAGCTGCCTCGATGGTGGATTTAGGTAGACTTTTGTTTCTGCACTGCTCTATAAGCTGAGCCAAACTGACATTATATTCCGGATTTGGTCCTCCCTCTAAAAGCACACACAAACATTTGTGAAAAATGCTGCAAAACAGGAATGCTTTTAAAAATCAAAAGGTTTAGTATCTTCATTTTTTTTTAACAGAAGCTGTGTTTGGAAGGCAGGTAGGTTGTTCCAAACATCTTGGAGAACTAACCCCAGACCTTCTGTATATGTGAAGACCTCGGTTGTATGTTTAGGGTCGTTGTCCTGCTCCGGAACAAATCTAGGGCCAATCGGACGCCTCCCTGATGGTACGGCATAATTGAGGTGTCTGTCTGTATTTATTAGAATTGAGGACACCATTAATGATGACCAAAATCTTCAAATCCGTTAGCAGAAATGCAGCCTTAAGCTTGCGAGCAACCTCCACCATGCTTCACTGTTGTCTGCCGAGACAGATTATCGGTCAGGGTTCTCTACATTAAAGATTAAGTTGTACGTTTGGGGTCGTTGTCCTGCGGCAAAACACGTTTAGGGCTGATCAGACGCCTTTCTGATGATATTAAGTGATGGATAAATGTCCGTCTGTATTTCTTAGGACAGAGGAGACCATTAATCCTGACCAAATCTCCAACGCCATTATTAAAAATGCCACCCAAACTTGCAAGCAACCTCTACCATGCTTAACTGTTACCTGCAGAAGCTCGTTATTTATCAGGTTTATTGGTACGTTATCCGTTTATCATTTGCATTTCCTATTTTATCACGTGAATAACTTTTTAGCTGATAGTAACGCACTTTTTACATGATGATGAGTTTTATTTATTGGCTCGGTAAGCACCTCTTACTGCCACCCTGATCAGCATGGCGTATTTAGCGATCATACGCGCACGAGCTGCATCTTTCGGGATCTTGACGTCTTTCACTTTGGACCACTTGTTGTGTCCCGCGCACAAAACCGGACCCACGTGCACCGTCCGGACGCTGAGCGGGAGCGCGCTGAGCCGCGGAACCTTCAACAGTCTATGAGCGCAGCCGGACAGAAAAGGACGTAACACCACTCCGGCTGCCATTGCCCTTGAGTCTAAAAACGAGAAACAAACCACAGAGGCTGATTAATTATTATTTATATTTTTTTATTAGCCAGACAGTTGCACTAAAACATAATGTAATTTTATATACATACGTGAAATTATTTTGGCTTTTTTTTTAAGTTACGTCCAACCTACAACTTGGGCCACGTCCCAAACCAAACGCTAGGGTGCTAGATAGAATGGTGAACTAATACCCTACTGTAGGCTTAAAGTATTCAGGACACTAATGGTCTGCGATTTGGGACGGAGCCATCGCTTGTGCACGGTTTATGTACGCTTACGGTGCTTATAGCAAACCGTACGATATTAAATATCGACTTCTAAACTGTATCTATTGCAATATCTTAAAAAAAATTGGATTTACTTACGAAATTCTCCCGTTACATTTCCCCAAAGAGAATATTAAACCTCACGAAGGACCTTCCAACCCGAGCCCTCGCTACAGCGGCACTCGACGTCATTTCCGTTTCGTTTATACTCGTCATATTACGAGTTTTATATATTTTTTTATTTGTTTGTATTCAAACGATAGTCATTGCTAAATTTAAAAAAAAGCAGCACACGTGAAATATTTGAGGTAATAATCGGTACCAGTCAAAAGTTTGAACACACCTTCTCCTTGAGTGGTTTCCTTTCATTTGTATTAACATTGTACATTAATACTGAGGGAAAAAACGTGAAAAAAAACGTGTCAAATACACCAGAATATGTTTTATATTTGGAGACTCTTGGCATTCTCTCAGTCAGCCTCATGAGGTAGTCCCCCAAAATGTTTTTTCCAACAATCTTGAGTGAGTTTCCCAAGATGTTGAGTGCTTGTTGGCTGCTTTTCATTCACTCTCCTGTCCAAGTCATCCCAAACCATGCTAACTGGATTTAGATTGGGGGATTGTGGCAGCCAGATCATCTGATGCAGCATTTCATCACTTTTCTGCTTGAACAAACTGCTCTTACAGAAGATAGAGGTGTGTTTAAGGTCGTTTTTCTGTCGGAAAACAAATGAAGGTCCTACTAAGTGCAAACTGGATGGGGTGGCATGTCACTGCAAAATGCTGTGGTAGCCATTCTGATTATGTGTGTCCTCAAATTTGACTAAATCACTAAAAGTGTTACTTGCAAAGCACACCCACACCATTACACCTCCTCCTCCATGCCCGGAAAAACCATCCTTTCACCTTCTTTACAGCTAACAAAGACACCAAGAATCCCAAATTTGGACTCATCAGATTAAGGAAAGTTTTCCATTGATCTAATGTGCATTCTTTGTGGTTTTTTTTTTTTTTTCCCAAGGCTTTTCTCCTTGTTGTTCTTCCAAGGTAATGGTTACTAATGGTGACTCACACAGTTGCCTCTGAACATGCTGATGTTGAAATATGTCTGCCACTTGAACTCCGAGAAGCACTTTCCATGACTCACACAGTCGCCTCTGAACATGTCGATGTTGGTGGTTGAAACATTGTCTGCCACTTGAACTCCGTGAAGCACTTTGAGACTGGTAAATTCTAATAAACTTATCCTCTGCAGCAGAGGTAGCTCTTGGTCTTCCGTTCCTGGGACGGTGCTTATGAGAGCCTGTATCATCATTGATTGTTTTTGAAAACTGCACTTGGGGATACATTAAATGTTTGCGTTCAGTGACCTTCATTTCTTATAGTAATGATGTGTTTCTTGCCTTAATGTGGATTTGTACAGCAGTTGTAGTAGCACTAATATGGCTATTGATTCTGTACTCACTCTTTCCTCTGCACAAGACAACTGATGGTCTAAAGCACATTAAGAAGACAAGAAATGTCCGAATTTCATAAATGTATACATGTTCTTTCATAGTTTAGATGTCCTCAGTATTAATGAACAAAGTTAAAAATAATAGAAATAAAGGAAAACCACTGAAGAAAAGGTTTAAATGGTTTTGTACATTTAATTCTTCTCTGGAGAGAATAACTGGAGACTTAACATTCAAGTGGTTCCATCTGATTGTTAGTTCACACATAAATATTTGTCAATTTCCATATAGAGCAATCGATGGAGTATGTTTCACTCGCATTTCAACTTCTCTGTAGCTCAGTATGCATCTCTAGACTTTAGGTTTGATTTGTTTGGGGAGTTTCTGAGATCTGGCACCACCTACTGGTCAGGGCAAAAACTCTTGGGAAAAACTTCTGGAGGAAGAGGAAACCAGGGTTTTGGCTGAAAATATTCTGAGAAGTCATGATGCACTCTGGACACTAGGGCTCATTTATCAGTTCTTTTTATTTTTATTTTGATAAAGTTGTTTGTAAATATTTCCATTAGCCAATAAGTTTTGCCAGATTGGAAAAAAGCTTCGGCAGTGCTAATTCATTTTATTGAATGCTGCTCGCCTGTGTTTACCCTGCGGCTTATTTGCATATAGTGACGCCCACAAAAATCCATAAAAGGAAACACTCACAGATAGCTGAAAGCATGAAACGAGAACAAAACAGTTAATTATGTATGTATGTATGTATGTATGTATGTATCTATCTATCTATCTATCTATCTATCTATCTATCTATCTATCTATCTATCTATCTATCTATCTATCTATCGATCGCACATTTTCATGGGTTGTATTAGGCAACACACAGTTCTCCAAGTTGCTGTGTTGGAAGCAGGTGTTCATGGTGTTCCCAGCAACAGGCTCATTGATGTGTGAGGAAAGGAGGCAAGTCCATCTGTTCTGTTTGCTAAAAAAAAAAAAAAAAAAAAAGGTGAATGCTGGCTCCGATAGAAAGAAGTCAGAATGGTTTGGTATGGAGCAAAATATCTAAAGAGTGGTTAAAGAGTCCATTCTGACTTCTCTACAAAACCCAAAGCTCCTACAAAGGCCACGTGAGCATCAGAACTGGACCACAACGGAAGGTCCGATTAATCACTTTTTCTTCTACATCGTGTGGACCGGTGCGTGGATGACGGTGTGAAGAAGAAGTGACAGTGTGATGCTCCGGGTGATGTTCTGCTGCGAAACCTTTTGTCCTGGCATTCTCGTGGATGATACTTTGACGTGATGTAGCTCAACAGCAGTGTCCCCTTTCAGCAGGTTCATTCTTCCTGCCCATCCACAACAACTTTTCAGTGGTTTAAGGAGCATAACATAGAGTTCAAGATGTTGGCTCAGTCTCCAAATTCCTCAGCTTTAAGTCTGATCAAGCATCTGTTGGACAAACAAGTCAGATCCATGGAGGCTCCACCTTCAACTCCAACCACTTAACTTACAGGGTCCTAAAGGATCTGCAGGTAACATCTTGGTGCCAGATGCCACAGGACATTTTCAGAGGACTCGATTTTTTTAAGTGAGTGGGTTCTAGAACATATGCAAGGCTCTGTTCACAGAGTTAGCATGCTAGCTTGAGCTAGCATAGAGGACCCTAATAAAACATTTTCTGGAATTTGGGAAAATTTGTTTTATTTTAGGAAATATGAAAAAGGTATTTTATAAACATAAAGGACAGAAATAATAGAAAATCATCTATCTCTAAAAATAAATAACTACAAAAATTTGCCCCGAAGTTCAGCAGACACACAAATGTTCCAGACAATTTTTTTTTTGCAGGAAAAAAAAGCAGACAGAAAGACTGAGTGATACAGAGTCAGAAATGACTGGATAGAAAGAAAAGAGAGACAGACACAGAGAAAGGGGAGGGATTGAGTGAGAAAGACAAACAGAACAAGAAGAACAGAAGGTAAAAAATGGAAGGAGAAAGATGGAATGAAAGACAAAAAATCCCCCCAAATGATAGAAGGAACAACAAAAAGAAATTGAGGGATAGAAAGACACAGATAGAGGTATGGAGTGACAGATAGAGTAAAGGGGGAAGAAAGAGCGAGGTAGAGTAAGAAAGACAGAATGAGAGAAAGCCAGCAAGCAAGCAATAGAAGTGGGGAGAGAAGTTAGAGAGAGAAAGACGAATAGAGGGAGAGGGAGGGACAATAAGACAGAAAGAGGGATAGAGAAGAAAAAAAAAGAGAGCTTGTTTTATCATGCAGTAAGGGGTTAATAGGGGGCTGAAGGTCCATCTCTTTCTCACACACACACACAAACACTGAGCTGTGAAAGCAGAAGAAGCAGGAGCAGTGACTCGAACGTCGCACCAGGAGACACAACAGAGAGCCTGAGACTGAGTCTGTTCAGTGTGTAGGACGCTGCAGAGACCCTCATGATGAACGAACATGTCTGAGCACCCGGTGCCCACCTTGGCATTCTCCACAGGGAAATGTTCTTCAGGTTGAAGAACCAATGAAAGTGTGGAGCTAATGGAGCTCTCTACAGCAATCGTGTTCTTCGGCGTGATGATGACGGCGAAGGCACTGGTGAGTTCCTGATCTTCAGCTCCTACGTGTGCATGTCAAACGTGTGTCCAAAAGGACGTGTCTAAAACCAGCAGAGAAAAGAAAGAAAAAGAAAGAAGGGGAGAATGACAGATATGTAATGAGAGAAGGACAGAAAGAAAGATAGAGAGAGAAAAGAAAGAATGAAAGAAAAAGTATGAGGGATAAGCACAAAGAAGGACGGTGACAAACGAAGAAAAAAGTGATGGAGAGAAAGAAAGAAAGAATGACAGAGATATATAGAGGAATGGGCAGAATAAAAGAAATAAACAGAGAGACAGAGAGAGGGAGCGAGAGAAGAATTTATAGATTTAATAAATGTTCATCATTTGATTGTATTGTTTCAGGTTTAACAATAAAAAACAAACAAACAATGACTACAAAATACGATGCTTCTGGAGCTTCATACGCTGCATAAATTAACAAATTAATGAATAAACAATGAATATTTATAAGTCTTGGGTAGTGTGGGATATTTTA
This sequence comes from Silurus meridionalis, assembly GCF_014805685.1. Taxonomy (NCBI): domain Eukaryota; kingdom Metazoa; phylum Chordata; class Actinopteri; order Siluriformes; family Siluridae; genus Silurus; species Silurus meridionalis. The sequence continues at coordinate 2,490,700 of NC_060890.1, read as the reverse complement.
CCAAGCAGAAGAACAAGAGTACCTGCTGTATGTATCACGATATGGACAAAAGTTCTTGGACATCAGACCATGAGATTATAATGTGTTTTTTGAACGAATTTTTAACAAATTCACTTTTGCTTGCGTAGATCTTCAGACCGCCAACTTTACATGTACTTAAGTAAAATTTCATTGAAGTAACAGTACTTTTAATTGAGTAGAATATTTTACTCTTTCCACCCCTGAAAGCAGCTTTTTGGACAATGTCCCTTGTTAAAAAAAAAAAAAAAAAATGCTATAGAAATAGAATTGAATTGAATATATGCTTCTGAGGAACTTTCCGTTGTGGCTGCAAATGTCCACCCAAATCAATTTCCTGTTAAACGATACTGTGATTTTGAATATTTTTAATTGCTATAATACTGATGTTTGTGTAAATGGTGACGATGTTTTAGAAATCAGAAGAAACCCCAGAAGAACAGGATTTGTTATGGTAATACTAGACATGAATATTCAAATTCAAAATTCTAATTCTAATTTTATTAGAATTTTATTCGAATTTGTCACAGACACTCATACAAATACACATTATTATTATCATTATTATTATTATTATTATTATTATTATTATTGTGATCCTGAGCCATATATTGTGTAAAACTTAATTGTGGCAATAAAGCATGATTGTTTTCTGATAGTGCGAAGTGCTCATGCATATTTAATACCTGCCCTTCAATAGGATCGATATTGAAATGCATTATTTAATGCTACTTTCACAATGCGGTAAATACATTCTTTTCTTTGCATCAGTACTATCTGAGAAATTCAGAAATAGCCTGAGGGTGTCATCAGGTCTGTCACCTTTAATGAAACCCCAGTGTATAGCAGAGTTCTGTTATTTAGAAAAAACAGCATTTTGGAATCAATCTACTTACAGAATACATTAACACATCCACCTTTGGTCCATTGTATTGTCTTGCTGGTTTGACGTTGTTCTGGCATGGCAGAGATTGCTACTAAGCTAGCATGAACACCATGCTAACTGTTTTCTTGTATGGCTGCCTGAGGGGCTGAACTTCCTTTTTTTTATTGCTGTCAGCATTTAAATGAATGTTTGTCGCAGTTCAGTGGAGCAGAAAATCAGTCTGTAGTAAAGAACATTTGAAAAGTCATATACTTCCATCAATGACACCTCAGGATTCATTCATTCATCCTGTCCTTTACATGTACAGTCTGTTTTTTAATAGACGTCCAAGCAGACGTTTTGTCTGTCCTATAGTACATATTTTTTGCTTTTGTGTATTAGACGTTTATTTGGGCCTTTAATAGATATTTAGTCTCGCTTAAGATACGTTTGGTTGGACATATAAATAATTAAATTTATGGAAAGTAAATGTTTAGTTTGGTCTAGAAAAATTGTCATCTTTGTCTAGTAAATGTTTAGTCAGTCTTAGTTGATGTTTAGTTCTGTCTTTAGACACTAGACATTGAGTCTCTCCATACTGGATGGTAAATATGTCTTTTGAAGATGTATTATGTCAAGTATAGCTTTGTTTTTAATAAAACCTTTAGTCTGGTCTATAGTAGATGTTAGTTTGCATTTGTTAGCTGTTTAGTCCAGGCTTTAATAGACATTAAATGTCCTTAAATGTCATTTACTTGAGAAGATGTTAAAATTAAAATGTAATAGATGTTTAGACTGGTCTTTAGTAGACATTTAGTCTGTTCTATAGAAGACGTTTAGACTGGTCTTTAGTAGACATTTAGTCTGTTCTATAGAAGAATTTTAGACTGGTCTTTAGTAGACATTTAGTCTGTTCTATAGAAGACGTTTAGACTGGTCTTTAGTAGACACGCAGTCTGTTTTATAGAAGACGTTTAGACTGGTCTTTAGTAGATGTTTAGTCTGTTCTATAGAAGACGTTTAGACTGGTCTTTAGTAGACATTTAGTCTGTTCTATAGAAGACGTTTAGACTGGTCTTTAGTAGACATTTAGTCTGTTCTATAGAAGACGTTTAGACTGGTCCTTAGTAAGCGTTTAGTCTGTTCTATAGAAGACGTTTAGACTGGTCTTTAGTAGACATTTAGTCTGTTCTATAGAAGACGTTTAGACTGGTCTTTAGTAGACATTTAGTCTGTTCTATAGAAGACGTTTAGACTGGTCTTTAGTAGACACGCAGTCTGTTTTATAGAAGACGTTTAGACTGGTCTACATTTAGTAGATGTTTAGTCTGTTCTATAGAAGACGTTTAGACTGGTCTTTAGTAGATGTTTAGTCTGTCCAATAAAATACCTTTAGACTGGTCTTTAGTAGACGTTTAGTCTGTTCTATAGAAGACGTTTAGACTGGTCCTTAGTAAACGTTTAGTCTGTTCTATAAAAGAAGTTTAGACTGGTCTTTAGTAGACGTTTAGTCTGTCTATTAAAATAACTTTCATCTAGACATTCTTGTCTGTCAATGAGAAGAAGTTTAGTTTTTAGTAAACAGAAGTCTTTAGTAAAAGTGTAGTCTGGTTTGTGGAAGACGTTTGGTCTGTCCGTTAGAAGAAGTTTAGTCTGTCTGTCCTTTAGTTGATGTTACTTTGCTTACAGTAGGTGATCTGTCTGTTGGTAAACATTTCTTTTGTTTGTTTATGGATATTTTTTCTATAGCAGACATGGAAATAGTGATAACCTTGTTACATTAAATAATTAACAATAAGCTTCCAGAGTTGTTACTTATCGCTGTATCTGTGTTTTATCGATGTACTGAGAAATGGCAGGACGGATAGTGAAATGATTCTGATTTAATTTCTAAACAGGGGCTGTTCTGCTGGTTTGGATGGGTCCATTAATAATTCTGTACACTGAAGATGGTTTGTACAGTTTTGTGCAGTTTTTTTTTTTTTCCAGTGGACTTTTGTTTGTGCTTGAGTCCAAAGCAATTAAGTCAGTTGCTGGAAGGTTGAATTGATATAACTGAGAACTGATAATTAACATCGGGTAGTATTGACATTTTTATAGCAGCTACTCTGCAATTACGGTGATTGGTAGATTCAACCATCATTGCAAAAAATTTTGCACAGGAGACTAAAATCGACTTAGAATAGGTCTAAGAACTTGTGGCAAATGTTGATGGTAGGGGGTGCTTAATATTTACAATTTGTTTAATTGCCTGCTTGAACGATAAATAACTTGCTTTGGGCAAACTCCATTTGAGCAATTGACTGAATTCATGTTCCTGTAGGGGGGTGCTTAGTCAGAAGCTACATTGTTCAATCGAAAAGCAATTCCATTCTTTACATGTACACGTCATTTGTAATGCTTCAAAGACTAGTCGATGTGGTCGCTCAATGACCTCATTCAAAACGCGTTTCCTTTCCTTTTTGAAAAACAGCAGTGCAAGAAATTGATTCGAACCCGGGGCTGATTGGTTGGCCTTCTTGGTACACTATTATTTGAACTATTTGTAAAATTACCTGCATTTTCAGGCCTTTAGTGCATGTCTTACCCATCATATCATAGAAACCTCAAGTCCTGCAGGTGGTAGTGGTGACCTCATCAGGCAATGGATCAATAATCCACTCAAGTGCAAAGAAGAGGAACTATAATGATGTGCACTCTTTCACATGTTCAATTCTTGACTGCACCACTGGCCAAAAGGGTGATGTTGTTGCCCACTTTATTTTACATTGAGTCTGTCCTTTATTAGACATTATTTTGCATTTAAGAAACTGTAGAATGTCCTTTATTAAAAGGTTGTTTTCGATATATTCGATATATAAAAATAAATATATATTTTGTCTGTCTTTTATGAGACATTTAGTAAGTCCATTACTAGACACATAGAATGTCATGTTTTGGAGGAATAATCCGTCCTTGCGCCAATATTTTGCCAATGGACATTGTCTCAAAGCAGCTTTACCCAGATAAAGTGGTAACAAGGTTATATAAAAGAATGTGCACGTTTTTTTTTATCCCTGATAAGTGAGCCAGTGGTGAACAGTGGTGAAGGAAAAACTCTCTGAGATGGTATGAGGAAGAAACCTTGAAAGGAACCAGACTCAAAAGGAAACCCGTCCTCGTCTGTGTGGCACCGAATGTCCGTTCATTGTAATTACACTGTTGAGGTGTGCAGTGATAGGTGCGTAAATAACAAGACTGGTGAAAATAATTGCAATCCGAAACAATCCTCTTGAGTTCTTGAGTTGTTCAGCGGCTTCATGGCTCTTTAAGCTGTAGATGTGGAACCATCCCCAACTGCACAGAGTGGTCTTAATTGAGGAGGACTCCATCCAGACCATGCAGATTCGAAGAGAAGAGAGAACAGGAACACTGGTCCTCAGGGGCATGTTTACTTGAAAAAATATAAAGATTGTTAAGCATTTTCATTGTTTCATTGTATAGACACTATACATTATGATTAGGGTGTGTGTTGTGGCTCCATAGAGGAAAGATCTAAAAACTAAGGAAGACCTACTCACAAAATGTTTGACTAAATAAATGCTTTTACAGTCAAGACTTGAACACTGAGACTGAACTGAACTGACTTGGAACTGAGGCTGTTCCATAAATGTGGGACTTTATAAGAGAAAGATCTGCCCCCTGCTGTAGTCTTCATTATTTTAACTTGCCAACAAATAGCCTGCACCTTTTGATTTAAGTAGGCGTGGGGGAACAATTTATTTAATAATTATATTTAATAATTAAACAATAAAGTTACAAGCATCCACTGTCCAATATCCTTTACACACTCCTCATCATTTTTAAGCTGATCTCTCTCATCTGGCTTTGCTGATATATACAGCTGTGTATCATCAGCAGAGCAATGGAAGCGAATACCAACGTTTATGTAGAATTTCACCCAGAGGCAGCATATATAAAGAGAAAAGCAGAGGGCCTAAGACAGATCCTTGTGGAACACCAAACTTTACCTCAGAGAGTGTAGAGAACTCACCATTTACATCAACAAACTGATAGCGATCAGTCAAATAAGACCTGAGCCAAGAGAGAGCTGTTCCCTTTATTCCAACAACATTCTCTAGTCTAGCATACAGTATAGTATAATCACTGGTGTCAAAATCTGCACTAAGGTCAAGCAAAACAAGTAGAGAGACAAAACCCTGATTAGAGACCAAAAGCAGGTAATTTACCACTTTAAGTAGCGCCATCTCTGTGCTATAATGAGGCCTAAATCCTGACTGATACATTTCATAAATGTTAATCCTAAGTAGATGTGAGCAGAACTGCTATGCTACAACCTTTTCTAGAATCTTGGAAATAAAGAGGAGGGTTGATTTTGGACTGTAGTTAGACAGCTGACAGGGGTCAAGGTCAGGTTTCTTAATTAGAGGTTTGATAACTGCTTTTTTAAATATTTTTATGTACATAACCAGTGCTGATGGAGGAGTTTATTATATTTAGAACAGGTTCAATTACTTCTGGCATTACTGATTGGAATGATCTGGAAAGAAGTTGATGATTTTGATCAGAAATAAATGAGATGAGTAAAACTTTGCAATTGATTATCTGTTGTAATTATACTATCCAAAGGGTTTTTTATAGAATCGTTTTGGATTTGAATTAATAGTCAATCATCAAGAAATCATCACTGCCTATTGACGGTGTGCATGTTAGTGCGGTGTTTCTATGTCATTTTCTATGATGGTAGATGTTTACAAGTAAACATTACTTTCTTTGATGGACTGACATCGCATCATGGATGCAATATCTCTGCTTTGCTCTAAAGTGTTTTGCAATCAGGATCAGGAAGCTTTCTGAAAGTGAGTGTGAGTGATGCATTGCTATAAATTCCCTGTGGGTGAAATGTCATTTAGGATAATTGATGTCCATTTATGCTCACAGTCGCTAATTTCATTTGTCGAGCAATAAAACAAACACAGGCACAATCTGCTCAGGCGCTTAGACGCTATTTCCATTCATCGTGGTTCACGGGGCTTAAACGGATGAAACGATTTATGGCTGATAATGTCTAAACGAAGCATTGTAAATGAAGGAACGATTTACGATGGATAATGATCTGAGGAGGAGTGTGAGCGGGGAGACAAACCTGATTCTAATCTGATACTGATGAGATCGGACGGTGACGATCCAGACGACTCTTATTGGGATCCTAAGAAACATTGTTGTTTTTAAAGCAAATTTGATAAATTTTTGTTTCGTCTTGTTTTAGAATTTTATGGCTACATCCAGTCACTTCCAAAAGTACTGGAACAGCAATTCTGTTTTTGCCGCACACTAGAAACATTTGGGTTTGAGATCAGAAGAGGTATATGAGAAAATACATCGGAATTTTGTTATATTTACCTCCACGTCTGCAGCCCATCAAATTATGGGGTCTGCAAAAGTATTGGAACGGCGACTCAAAGTAAAAACGAACAACACGATATTTGTTTTAAGTTGGCGAGCCACCAATTACGCCGATCTGTTACATTCTGTTTTTGTGATGTTCTTCCAGGATTGTACCGCAATTTCTTTCGATTTCTTATTTGTTTTTAGGGGGCTTCCTCCCTTTAGTCTTTTTCAGAAGGTTTACTTTAAAGTCTGGCGATTGACTTAGCCGGACGAAACGTTCCTCGTTATGTTGGCGGTGCGTTTTGCTGTAGGATGAAATAGATTCTTTTCCAAAACATTCGTATGGGACTGTCTACGAACACTTACGCTTTCACACCACTCGCATCTGCTACTTTTGCTCGGCGGTCGCGAAATGTATTTCGGGTACAAAAGCTTCTTGTGTTCGACTTTCCACCGTTTCCAGCGCGAAGAAGCGAGAAAGACGGGTTAGCGCCAAAGGAAAGCGAGGAATGGAAAGAGGGATTGAGAGAGTGAGACGACACGAAGAGGTTAAAGCAGGGCTGCCACATATCGCAGTACGGTGCAAGTATTTCACAACAGCTACAGGCAACAGATCAGGCCAAAGGTTCTTTTAGTCACGGAAAGCCAGTAATAATAAAACTGAGTTCAGTGTCCGCCAGAAATTATTTTTATATAAAAATAAGCAACACCCAATACTTTGCCATAACAATACAATGATATAATTTCTTATGCAAATAATATTCGTGCCAAATTAACAACCATGAGGAAAATTTCCATGCGAATACAAACAATTTCTCAATTCAGTTCGTTATAATTCAATACAATTGTATTTATATTGCACTTTCAACAATGGACATTGTCTCTAAGCAGCCTTTAAGAAATAAATGCATTACAAATAGATAATAAATTAGCGAGCCATTGGCAATTGTACCAAGGAAACCTTGAGAGAAACCAGACCGAAACGAGAACCCAGGTGACACCATATATTATATTTCCATCATTGTTGAGGTTATCAGTTCAGGATTAACATCTCAGTCCCCAGGAACTCAGTTGCAGCCTTTAACCAATTTCTATTATTGTTAAATCCCTGACTATAAGAACAAAATGGTGCTTGAGCCACCAATTTGCATTGTTTAGCTTTTTTTTATTTTATTATGTGGTGACTGCAAATTGAAGCCATAAGGTTTATTCCTTGATCATGCCTTATTGTTTGCAGACCATAAGATTTTATGCATTATTTTAAACACTCCATTCCACATTTAGTTCCCATTTGCTGGTATAATAACCTCCACTCTTTTTGGAAGATGTTCCACTGGACCAAGCAGTTACAATTCTTGTTGTTGACTGTTTATGGAGCACCATTTTTGTACTGAAGGCATCAGAAAACTTAAATCTAGAGCTTCAACTCACTTATTTAAAGCACTGGTGACTCCTTCCAGGAATGTCTAATACTGTATATGTATGTATGTATGTATGTATAGTTGGAATGAAAACCTGCATCCACACCAGCCCTTTGTGGAACAACCCTGATCTAAGAAATCTTAAGAGGTCTTGAAGAGATTGTCAGAAAGATCTCATTAGAATTCAATTTGCTTTTATTCCCCCTTGTCACAGATCGACTCTGATGACGTCATTACTCGGGATGAGCAGATCTTCCTGCTGATCCGTGCCCGTGCGAGATGTGAAAGAAACATCCGAACTCGGCAGACTGTGCTCAGAGGTACGTTTTGGAGGATGTTTAGTTTAAAAAAAAAGCGAATCATAACTCAATGATGCCAAGAGATACACAAAAAACATGTACTTCAATCCATCCAATCCTCTCCAGTTCTTGGGCAGCTTCTCGGAGAAGCTGTGAATCAGTGTGGTCAATTCGGAACGCATTTAAAACTACACAGTGAAATTTCCGTTATTTCCGTTTCTTATTTGCTAAAGCAAATCAATAATAGCAGATTCTGATTTTGGCCATCAACCATGATGGATGAATGTGTGTATGAATGCTTGGATGCTCGTAATTTCCAGAAGGAACTAAAACACAGACTCTTCCACATTCCACATTTTTTTCATACTCATCATGCAGCTCTTTCCAGAGCGGGAAAAAAAATTCAACAACAAGCGCTTTGTCTCAGGTTGCTCTCATTTATCAGTGAAATTCAGTTAGGTGTCATAAAACACACTAATGTAGCACCTGGCTTTTTTTTTTTCCTTCTTCAAAGGCCTTCTGATCCAATTTCCTGCACACAACACCATCCATAAATCCAGGTATCGGGCGTTTAGATCTTATTTATTCATCAGATTTATTTCTGTATCGACCTCACGGCATATCCAAGTGCAATCGATCCCGTTGTTACGCCGATGAAGAGCATTTTTAATTACCAGTACCCGTTGTGCTGTTGGATTCTGGATGCTGAATGTCGTCAATTCCTTTTTTAGAACATATCACAGGTTCCTGTTCATTTGAAATAAACAGTTCGGGTTTAATAACATCGACGAGGTGAAGTTTTCCTTACGGCGATTCGACATCGTTTAACATTTCTGGAAGGAGTCTCCAGTGTCAGTGTATTCAATAAAGAGTTAAAGCTCTAGCTTACAGTTTTCTGAGGCCTTCAGGACAGAAACTGATTTCAATAAATGTAAAAAAAATAATTTCATTTGTAATTCTGGTACATTTGCTTCTACATATGACTGAAAAAATATACATATGTGCAGTATGGAAGGTTTGCAGACACCTGATCCTTAGGTTTTGTATCTGCTTCCTGAACATCCCATACCACATTTATTCGCCATTTGCTGTTATATTAACCTCCAGTCTTTTGGGAAAATGTTCCACTAGATTTTAAAGTGTACTTGTGGAGATGTGTGCTCTTTCAGACTGAGGGGCATTAATAAACTGAAGTAAGTAAAGAGGCCTGGGTTGCAGTCAGTATTCCAATGAATTCCAAAGGTGTTTAGTAGGGTTGAAGTTAGAGCTCTATAGCAGTAGATCCACCACAACTCATGTAAAGCATTTTTTTTTATGGAACTGACTTGGTGCACAGGAGCAACGTCATGCTAAGAAATTGTTGGGTCTCCTGATTCAAAGTTTTAATGATTTCGCATCCAAAGACATGCTAGAGAATTTGTGTGTCTTTTAGTTTGCGGTAACAGTTTTGGCCAGAAACCCATTTAATAATAGCCGATGATAGCAGATCCGGCTATTAAAACCGTCCATGTGGAAACAAAGCTATCGTTAATTTTGGTGTTATTTCATATTTTGAATCATGCTCTATGTTAAGTTTGGTTTTACTAATAATAAACATACATTTACATAAAGCATTAATATTTATCCATGCACATGTATTAGTGTATACATTTTTTCCCCAGAAGGTGACTGCATGCCCGAGTGGGATGGTATCATCTGCTGGCCGAGAGGGAAACGCAATCAGCTTGTAGCAGTGCCTTGCCCCGAGTATGTTTACGATTTCGACCACAGAGGTCTGTATATCCAACGAATCAAAAAACACTCTGAGGCTGTCATTTGTGTTTGGCTACAAAATCCAAATAATCTGATTGGTTAAGGATATTACATAGATTTAACGCAACAAAAATAACTTGTATTGTAAAAATACAGATTAGTGTTAGAGTGAGAGTTTAGAGTTAAGAATTCCTGCTGTAGTAAATAAGCTGTAAGGTCATAAGAACTGAAGACCCTCGAAATATTTCAGTAGGAAAAAGTTTTTGCGTTTCTCATCCAGAAAAAAATAAAGACCCCTATTTGTACCGAATGGATTTGATTTTTTTTCTCATTGTACTCAAATTTTTCACTGGATTAAAATGGTAAAAAAAAAAATTGCATTTGAATAAAAACTGCAAGAGTTAACCAAATTACACAGACGTTATTTATTAAAAAATATGATGACAATTTCTGAATGCAACAACGCAACATTCGGCCCATGGACCTCAATCCAGTTTGATTTTTAGCTCTGGATCTGCAATTAGTTATGTTTATTCTTCAAGATCTTTTTTTTTTTCCAAAGGATATATATATATATATATATATATATATATATATATATATATATATATATACATACAGTGAGGAAAATAAGTATTTGAACACCCTGCTATTTTGCAAGTTCTCCCACTTAGAAATCATGGAGGGGTCTGAAATTGTCATCGTAGGTGCATGTCCACTGTGAGAGACATAATCTAAAAAAAAAATCCAGAAATCACAATGTATGATTTTTTAACTATGTATTTGTATGATTCAGCTGCAAATAAGTATTTGAACACCTGAGAAAGTCAATGTTAATATTTGGTACAGAAGCCTTTGTTTGCAATTACAGAGGTCAAACGTTTCCTGTAGTTTTTCACCAGGTTTGCACACACTGCAGGAGGGATTTTGGCCCACTCCTCCACACAGATCTTCACTAGATCAGTCAGGTTTCTGGGCTGTCACTGAGAAACACAGAGTTTGAGCTCCCTCCAAAGATTCTCTATTGGGTTTAGGTCTGGAGACTGGCTAGGCCATGCCAGAATGTTGATATGCTTCTTACAGAGCCACTCCTTGGTTATCCTGGCTGTGTGCTTCGGGTCATTGTCATGTTGGAAGACCCAGCCTCGACCCATCTTCAATGCTCTAACTGAGGGAAGGAGGTTGTTCCCCAAAATTTCGCAATACATGGCCTCGGTCATCCACTCCTTAATACAGTGCAGTCGCCCTGTCCCATGTGCAGAAAAACACACCCAAAGCATGATGCTTCCACCCCCATGCTTCACAGAAGGGATGGTGTTCTTGGGATGGTACTCATCATTCTTCTTCCTCCAAACACGTTTAGTGGAATTATGACCCAAAAGTTCTATTTTTTCCTCATCTGACCACATGACTTTCTCCCATGACTCCTCTGAATCATCCAAATGGTCATTGGCAAACTTAAGACGTGCCTGGACATGTGCTGGTTTAAGCAGGGGAACCTTCCGTGCCATGCATGATTTCAATCCATGACGTCTTAGTGTATTACCAACAGTAACCTTGGAAATGGTGGTCCCAGCTCTTTTCAGGTCATTGACCAGCTCCTCCCGTGTAGTTCTGGGCTGATTTCTCAACTTCCTTAGGATCATTGAGACTCCACGAGTGGACATTTTAAAGGCAGACTAACAGGTCTTTGAGGGTCAGAATTCTAGCTGATAGACAGGTGTTCAAATACTTATTTGCAGCTGTATCATACAAATAAATAGTTTAAAAATCATATATTGTGATTTCTGGATTTTTTTTTTTAGATTATGTCTCTCACAGTGGACATGCACCAACGATGACAATTTCAGACCCCTCCATGATTTCTAAGTGGGAGAACTTGCAAAATAGCAGGGTGTTCAAATACTTATTTTCCTCACTGTATATACTTTTTTTTCAACTGGTACAAGTTTCATATTTATTTTATTTAATTCCCTCTTTAAGGTTCACAAACTTCAGTATTTTAGCTTTTATCTGTAACTAACTCCAGTATTACCAGCATTATTTTCTTAGTTATTGAAAAATTCCATATTTTAAATCTACCACTTTTGGATAAAGGATACAGTTGATGCTAATACAAGTCATCTATCACATAACTTGTATCATTTTTGTTTAGTAAATGATAGTCAAAGAACTTCTTGATGTCTTCTGTACATAATCACAGTATACATAGTGTGTCTTGATCCAAGAATCAGGTTTATTGGCCAAGTGTGTTACCACACAAGGAATTTGGTTCCAGCTGTTAGTGAGTCTCAGAGAACAGACATCAATAAAAGTATACATTAAGCTTGGACTATACAAGACAAAACAGACAAGACAAAAACAGACTATACAAGACAATACAGACAATGTGAGACAATATAGACAGTATGAGTATTAATATAGACAGTATGAGTATTAATTAAAGAATAAAAAAGTATTAGTCAGAATGACTACATTGGTAAAGATTCCCCTTTTTGCAGACAGACACCCAGACAAAACATTTCCACATTATTTTGATTTGAATATATTTACATTTTCTTCAGGCATTAAGAGTTCAGAGTTGCATTCCAGACATGACATGTCTTCTTGTTGATATTTAACTGTGATTTATTGGGTTTAATTTTTCAAACCAAAAACCTACATGCCTTCCCTCTTAACATCCTCCGTGGCCTTCCTCTTTTCATGACCAAACCGTCTAGCCTTTCTAACCTTGTCTCCTGTCTTTTCTTTCTTCTCAATGCCGCTGTCTGTAAACCATATGACATAGCAGGTCTCACCAACGTCTTATACACTTTCCCTTCCACTCTTTCAGATGCCCTTCTATCCAAATTTTGAATTGTAAATTGTAAATACAATTACGCTGATTTGTTAAGGTCACGCGTTCCGTACCTGCGATGCATTTGGAAGCTGGGAGCAGGTTCCCACCATCAACCGCACCTGGGCCGATTACACAGAGTGTACGACCAAGCTCCAGTCTAACGATGGCAGTCAGGAGGAGGTGTGTGTATTTGATATGTGTGTGTGTGTTTGTTTTTTATTTAAGCTACTATTTAAGCTACTTAAGCAGAATTATTAGCCCCCTTGGAAAAGATTGGTTGGTAGAAAGCTCATAAAAAAAAGTTTCTTCATTTCAATATCACATTAATTGAGCACTCTTTTTTGCAGTTGAGACTAGTGTGCGACACATCCGGTTGCTTTTGCTAAAAAGCCTCCGTAGCACGCTGACGGGATTCTCCGGTGAAGTCCTTTCGCTCTTAAAGCACTAGTGCCACTCAAAAAAACTAAAATGACACATCGCAACCTTGCTGTAAACTTGCTGAATCATGTCAAATGTTTCTGTAGCAGGTTTGCCCAGTTTCACGCAAAATTTCACTGACTTATAAAGGTCGGTGCTCCCTATGACCGTGCATGAAGCCTCATGCTGCCATCTGTTGAAACTAGACGGGGGAAAAAAATGCGAATCATAGCTCTCGTGTCATATGACGATATGATATGTTTTTACCGTGTTGAAAATCTAACAGTCACATTTTTTTCCTTAGGAGGTGTTCAGGAGGCTTCATGTGATATACACTACGGGTTACTCCATCTCTCTGACCTCGTTACTGGTAGCTGTCTTCATCCTCTGCTACTTCAAGTAGGTTTTGAAATGGTTTCAGAGCCCCCCCTCCCCACACACATTCGATTTCCTCATCCGTTTGTCATTTTACCATCGAATTTCCATTCAATTCAATTTTCTATTTGCGTAGCGCCTTTGAAATAAACCCAATATCATTTTTACCATCATTGCATTACCATTAACATCAATAAAAATCAATTCAATTCGAAACATCATTACAAATGGCACAAATGGTTTCCAGGCAGATTGTCTGAAGCATCTCGTCGATCATCAGACAAGGACAAAGATTAAAGCCAGAAATATTTAGCCTCTAAATCAGGGGTGGCCAACCCGTGGCTCGCGAGCCGCATGCGGCTCTTTGGCTGGTTTCATGCGGCTTTTACGTTCATATCGAAGTTTGTGTTTGTTTGTTTTTTTAATGTGTGTGTTCGCTTCACTTGAGTTCAATACGGTATTTTAAGACTTAAATGAGCTTGCCCCTACTGGGAATCTTTGCGGTATATCAGACGAAACACAATTGTAATGACGCAATAAAAAAGCGCAGCCAGCACACGGTTATCTGGATAAGAGCAACATGTCTGCGGTGTGCGGAGAGCGATTTGCAAAACATGCAATGCTGAAATTTCAAGAGGGGGTGTATCTGCAAAGAGTTTCTCCACGTCGGGTTTAATTTATCACCTAAAATCCAAACATCCCGATTGCCATTCTAAATATGAGAACAACGCGACGCAGAAAAGTAAAGTCAATCCGAGCATGCGCACTCCGTCTGTGGAGGACGTTTTTGAAAAGTGTTTTCCAGTGATGGTGCCAAGGCAAAAGGCATAACACAAAAAAATATGGATTTCATTGACTTTTGAATTGAATTTTCATTTCGGTGCATCCCTAAAATATTATCGTTGGTGTGGCCCTCTGACACAATTCAGCTTTCTCATGTGGCCCCTTGTAAAAATTAATTTCCCACCCCTGCGGTATATTCATCTCACGCACATGCGCATTTGACAAAAATGCCATATTGAACTCAAGCAAAGTAAACACACACATAAAAAAAACACAAAAAAAGTCCTTGTTTTCTACCCTGAAACACGTGAAATCAAAGCATCGATCTGTTCTGACTGACACCCATGTGAAAGAATTGCTTCGATTGGCAACAACGGAATACGAGGCAGATTTGAAGAGGATTGTTCAGGACAAGGAATGCCAAAAGTCCCACTAAGTAACATGCTCAGTAAAAGAAAAACGCGATCGTAAATTATTATATTTTTGTTTGTAGACTTGGTTAAACTATGAGTTTGTGTGTGTGAGACAGTGCAGTGTTCATTGTTGAAAATGACTGTCCTGTGGTCTTAGAACTGTAGGAGTCAATTTCTGTCATTATGTTGGTGTGTGACATTTACAATAAATCTGGCTGAGCAGAGGTGTGTGTGTGTGTGTGTGTGTGTGTGTGTGTGTGTGTGTGTGTGTGTGTGTGTGTGTTAGAGGAAGGGATGGGTGATGTTCATGTGTGCCCATGTGTGTGATGTGGCTCTTTGCGGTAACACAGTAAAAAATGTGGCTCTCGGTCTCTGACTGGTTGGCCACCCCTGCTCTAAATCTAAAACACATGATAATCTTATATGCGACAATGTTCAATGCTCGAGACATTTCTGGGTATTTAATATTAGCAGATATAGAGGAGCAAGATTGAACCATGTCAGGTGATCAATGAGGCCTCAGTTCAAATAAATGATCCATGTGTGAAGGATACAACGAGGCTAAAATATTAAAAAGGACCCATGTCAAAAGTCAAACGGGGCTGAGGTAACAGGAATGAACCACAACAACCGTTGAATGATATCAACTAAGATTAAACTGAGAAAATGTACCATTTTACGGGGAAAAAAACAAGGCAATTTTGAATTTGATAGCTGCAACATGTCTCAAAAAAGTTCGGACAGGGCTCTTAGAGAGGCAGAGAGTCTCTCAGAATTAAAAAGTGTAGAAATTTAGTTATGAGAAAGAGTAGTGGAAGCCAGGCTGAGAGAAGACGTCACCATCTGTGAGCAACAGTATGGTTTCATGCCGAGGAAGAGCACCACAGATGCATTATTTACTTTGAGAATGTTGATGGAGAAGTATAGAGAAGGTCAGAAGGAGTTGCATTGTGTGTTTGTGGATTTAGAGAAAGCTAAATCCATGTAAGACAGGGTGCCAAGAGAGGAATTGTGGTATTGTATTCAGTCAAGTCAGGTGTGTCAGAGAAGTATGTGCGGGTGGTGCAGGACATGTATGAGGACATGATGAAGTGTGAAGTGTGCAGGAGGAACAACAGACTGGTTCAAGGTGGAGGTGAACTGCATCAAGGATCTGCTCTGAGCCCTTTTCTGTTTGCAGAGGTGATGGACAGGTTGATGGACGAGGTCAGAAAGGAGTCTCCCTGGACTATGATGTTTGCCGATGATATTGTGATTTGTGGTAAGAGTAGGGAGCAGGTGGAGAAGAGCCTGGAGAGGTGAAGGTACGCGCTGGAGAGAAGGGGAATGAAAGTCAGTAGGAGTGAGACAAAGTACATGTGTGTGAATGAGAGGGAGGGCAGTGGAGGGGTGCGGTTGCAGGGAGAAGAGGTGGTGAAGGTGAAGAAGGCATGCGTAAACATGTTCCAGAAACGCCACTCTCCTCTCTGGGCCAAAGCTCATTAAAATTTAATGAGGCGAAGTGGAAACTATTCCATGGTCAGAAGAATCAAAATTTGTAAAATTTAATTTGGAAAACATGGACACCACATCCTCCGGAATAAAGAGAAGAGGGACCATCTGGCTTTTTCTCACAGCTCAAAAAGCCACATCTCTGGTGATATGGGAGTGCATTAGTGCCTGTGGAATAGGCGGCTTGTTCATTTGGAAAGGCTCTATTAATGCTGAATGGTATATACAAGTTTAAAAGCAAACCTGTACTTCCATCCAGAAAATGTCTTTTTAATAGAAAGGTTTGCAGATTTAAGCAAGACAATTTTAACTGCATACTACATCTATTAGGGTCCGGGTGCTGAACTAGGCCTACCTGCAGTCTAGATCTTGAAAATATTTGGTGCATCTTGAAATGAAAAACACAACAAAGGACACCCAGAACTGTTGAGCGGCTAGCATCGTGTACCAGACATATATGGGACAACATTTCTTATCCAAAACTTCAGCAATTGGTCTCCCATATAGAAGACAAACAGAAAAGAATTTTGAGACATGTTGCAGCCATCAAATTCACAAAATTTTCCTTAAAATTTTATTCACAGTTTAAACATTTGCTGTTTTATTTTTTTATTTTATTGTGAATAGAATATAGATTTATGAGATTCGCAAATCGTTGCATTCTGCACAGTGTCACAACGTTTTTGTGATTAAAGTTATAACACTTCATCACACCAAGCAATAAATGAGGGTGTAGTAGCAAACTAAATTCACAGAACTGACATGAGAAAACGAGGGCTGACCTGATAAGAACGATCCATGTTTAAAAGATAAACCGAAATAACAAAAAAGGACTAATGGCAAACAGGAAGGAAGGCCAACATAAACATTATTACTCAAGATCAATAATAAATTAGTAGAAATGACCCAAATCAAGTGCTATACAAGGCTAAAGCACCAAGAATGACGCGGGTCACGTTATATGTTAGGCTGAAAGAATAAAAATGTACCAAGTCATGTGATCAATGCGTCTTGCATGGATGAGGTGCCATTATAAAGAACTAACATACGTCAATATATTTTAAGTGAGAAACCAAGTTGAATGAAATAGCCACAGGAAAAAAGAAATTAAAAAAAAGCCTTCATGGGCTTTACATAGGTTGGATTGGAAGATCTCCTGCTATAGAGCTCTGACCTTCGACCCCATGGGCACTACATGTACCTATTTAATTATATAAATGACTTTTATATTAAAAAAAAAAAGTAACCAGGCAAATTATAAACTAAAATGAATAATATGACACACCGGCATCATGATGTATAACTGAGCTGATGATTTAATGCATTTTTACTTTTCGTCCCAGACGTTTGCACTGCACCCGTAACTACATCCACACGCACCTGTTCACCTCCTTTATATGCCGAGCGCTCAGCATCTTCGTGAAGGACGCTGTGCTCTACACCGAGGAAGACAACGAACCAGATTACGGAGAAGGGGGAAGCCAGACACAGATGGTACACACATACACATAAGCATTTAAATGCTTTTTTTTTCTTTCTTTCTTTTTTTAAGCTGCAGTTTTGTATATTCCAGATCTAAGAGACGGTTGAATTGAATCAGTTCACGAAACAACACAAACAGTAACAAAAGTTGATGCGAAAATGACAAGAAATGGTCGAAAATATACCAAAAAATTACGCAGACAAACTGCTTTCTGGAAAAAGAAAAAAACATTTTTGCTAATGAAAGATACACTAAAAAATTATTTATTCAAATTCTTTATTGAATTGATCGGATTTATTCCTAATTAAAATATACAAATGAAATAAAGATTTTAGATTGGATGTTAGATTGGAAATATTGTGCATAAATGGTTTTTTTTTTGTTTTGTTTTTTTGTGCATGCCTCAAAAACAGTATGAATCTTTCTTTTTTTTCTGGTTTTGAGATTTTAAAAAAATGGAATAATGGTGTCGTAATTCACTTTTTGTTTGTTTTTATTGATTTATTTCTTTACTTTTGCTAATTAGCAATTCTATTAAAGCAAAAATCCGACCCTAACTTCTGACCGACCCAATAAGTTTGATGCAATTAAGAAATCTGCATGAAAC
The DNA here is from genome assembly GCF_014805685.1 of Silurus meridionalis. NCBI lineage: Eukaryota > Metazoa > Chordata > Actinopteri > Siluriformes > Siluridae > Silurus > Silurus meridionalis. Next base: position 2,472,546 of record NC_060890.1, on the reverse strand, counting down.
TGCATTATGATTTGCATTCCTCAAGTGCATTTTCTGTCTAACGTGTTGTTATTATTATTATTATTACTATTACATTCGGATGAGCTCAGGTGGGCTGTAAAGTCGCTGTGACCTTATTCCACTACTTCCTGGCAACCAATCACTACTGGATCCTGGTGGAGGGCTTGTACCTGCACAGTCTAATCTTCATGGCTTTCCTGTCAGATAAGAATTACCTATGGGCTCTTATCATCATAGGCTGGGGTGAGACGTCCATGTTCTTTCTGAAGTTCCATTATCAGCCTGGTTTTATTGCCAGGGCTCAGATCTACAATGTAGAGAAAAACCGAGACTCCTTAATAAACAGGTCGTTCTGTTGTTCTTCACAAGCAATGCTTACGTTGGCGAAACTATATTTAGAAAGATCTAAAAATGAAAACGTCGGTTTTGTATTTCGGTCGTAATGATTGAGCATCCACCATTTGCTGCAGGTGTTCCAGCTGTGTTTGTCTCAATTTGGGTCAGTGTTCGAGCCTCGCTGGCTGATACTCAGTAAGTTTCACTTCACTTCTATTCTATGTACTTTCAGAGGTATCGTTTTTCTAAAAACATCATTTACGGTGACTTGCAGCTGTACTATTCAGAACTCTAGCTCATAGTGTTGGTTCAGTATTGTTTTTAGTAACGATGAAATAAATTAACATCAGTATTGGTGTTCCAGATGTTGGGATATCAGCGCCGGGAATGTGAAATGGATTTTTCAAGTTCCGATCCTTGCAGCCATCGCTGTAAGCAAACCTTTGCTTCCTATTTAAATGATATTCTTCTTGATTTCTTTTTTTTTTTTTTGTAAATAATTTATAATCTCTAACCGTCTTGCATTCCTCCCTTTCTCTCCAGGTCAACTTCTTTCTTTTCCTCAACATCATCAGGGTTTTGGCTTCGAAGCTGTGGGAGACGAACACAGGGAAACTGGACCCGAGGCAGCAGTACAGGTCAAACACAAAGTTCCTCAAAAAAAAAAAAAAAACATAACTAATGATCAAAATAGAGGTGTTTGAGCTATGAGCTATAAACAAGGTAAAAGAATGAAATGAAATTAAAGGAAGAAACACAAAAGTGTAAACAGTGCAAGTGAGTGAAAATAAACCCTAATTGCAATGAAAAGTGTTGATTTAAAAAAAAAAAATAAAATAAAAAGCAAAAAGGAATCATGTAAATCGGTAAAATATTTTAAAAGTAAGAAATGTTACTTAAGGGAAAAAATGGTATATATTCCTAATTTAAAAAATATATAAATAAAAAAAAATAGTAGATATTCTTTCGATTTTTTTGGATCTTTTGATTAATTTTGATTTATTTATTTATTTTTCGATTGTGAATAAAATATGGATTTATAAGATTTGCAAATCACGGCATTCTGTTTTTATTTACATTTTGCAAAGCGTCCCAACTATTTTTTTTTTTTTTTGGAATCGGGGTTGTATTTATTAGATATATTTAATAAATAATACATATATTTAATTCTTATTGAATTGTTTAATTGTTATTTTATTTGATCATTATTAGTAAATTAATAGAAAACCAAAGTAAAAAGTACATTCTTTGACATTTTATTTGACATTTTCTATTAAAAAAAAATCGCATGTAAGCAGAAATGTAAAAAAAATAAATAATAAAAATTAATATTTAACATAAGTAAATACAAATTGTTAAATCCTTCACAGAAATATTATCTGTACAACATAAAATTGCACAGTGTATGTTTGCTTCTGGAGGTAAAAAAATCGTTTTGGAACCACAAAGTTGCATCATCAATCATATGTACCAATAGTCTTAACGTGTCGTTGGACAGAAAGCTGCTGAAGTCGACTCTGGTGCTGATGCCGCTCTTCGGGGTGCACTACATGGTGTTTATGGGTCTTCCTTATACAGAGGTCACCGGGATGCTCTGGCAGATCCAGATGCACTACGAGATATTTTTCAACTCGTTACAGGTAAATTCTCCAAATGGTTAAAACTTATGTACATTACATTTATCCACATACACAATTATTAATATTCACATGTATGACATTTGTTTTAGGGTGATATTTTTCCTTTTTCTCTCTTTAAGGGCTTTTTCGTGGCCTTCATCTACTGTTTCTGCAACGGAGAGGTACTACGCATTTAAACAATAGAATTAATGAATAACCATATATTAATAAACCTTCATGTTTATCTGCTTTGGATCAACGAGTCTGAAATGCACTGGATACGGTCCTGTTTTATGAGCATGGGTTCAGATACTGTTGCAGAACCTAATTACAATTATTTCCTGCTCCAGTATGATACATGATGAATGTGCAAATTGACCCAAATACGTCCTTGACAAATTCATATACATTTATTCTATAAATCTATAAATCCAAAAAAAGAAAACGATTGGAATAGTGGATTTTACATGATAATAAACAAACGAATGAAAGAATTCATTATAATAATTTAATTAAATACAGTTATATGCAATAATGCATAAAATAAGTAATAATAATGAATCATTAAATTGATAAATAAATTATGTGGGTATAATACACAGATATTTTTACCCAAGGCATGACAATCAAACTGCAAGCAAAAAAATTGGACCATCTGACGTTTATAGACACCTAAACAAATGATAATTATTGGTGCATTTTGAAAATCCCATTCCAAATTTAGTTCCCATCCACTGGTATATTAACTCTTCTGGAAGATGTTCTACTCGATTTTAGGTTGTGCTTGTGGTGTTAGTAAAGTCAGGTACTGATGTAGGTGAAAAGGTGGACAAGGCCTGGTCAGTGTTCCAGTTTATCGTGTTCAATCGGGTTGGAGCTCTATAGCAGGAGATCTTCCATCTTTCAACCCATGTAAAGCAGGAGTTGACTGCTGATTGATGGAACAGGTTTGGGTCTCCTAGTTTAAGTGAAGGGAAAATAAAATGCAAACACATCCTAAGATATCCTATAGAATTGCGTGCCTCCAACTTGCTGGGAACCGTTTGGGAACGAACCACATATTGCATATTACTTACCCACAAAACACACCAAGGGGTAGCCTCATAAAACTCATCCATTTATTAAACTTTCTTTTGGCTTCTTCCATTAGGGGTCGCCACAGCGGATCATCCTCATGTTTGATTTGGCACATGTTTTTATGCTGGATGCCCATCCTAACGCAACCCTCCCCATTTATCCGGGCTTGGGACCGGCACTAAGAGTGGCTGGGGTTGGTTCTCTGACCGGGGATTGAACCCGGGCCGCAGCGGTGAGAGCGCCGCATCCTAACTTTTAGACCACCAGGGGACCTAAAACTCATCCATTTATTGGTCAGAAAAAAAAGACGGTGAAGCTTTTATCAAGATTACAATGAACTAACAAAAAATAATCCAAACATAGAGAACACAGAGCACCAAATTAGTGATTTGATAGTTGTATTAATGGTCACATGGCACATCGTGGGCCTTATTTTGGCAGATAAATTTTGCCTTCGTCAAAGTCTGTGGCTTGTGGCTTTACCATTAATAAGATTTGGCATGATTGCTTTACTTCCTGCAAATGAGTCAAGTCAGGAGTCAAATCAGAGTCATTCATATCCTGGAACTGTATTTGTTTCCTGCAGGTGCAGGCGGAGGTAAAAAAGGCGTGGCTAAGGCGGAGCCTCGCTCTGGATCTCAAGCAAAAGGCCCGTGTTGTCAGCAGCACTGGGGGCGGAAGCTGTTACTACGGCGGGATGACGTCACACACCACCGCCCCTCAGAGCATCTGCCTCAGCGCTCAGGGGCCGATCCTGGGTCGGAACGTGGCCTTAGGTCTCAGAGGTCAATCGCACTTTGCGAGCTTTCCCGGGTACACACCCGGCGAGACAGCCGAGATCACGTTACCCACAATTCAGCCGTCGGAGCTAAGAAGCGCAGACGTCGCGGGGACAGGGTATGAAGCGTTGAGCGTTGAGAAAAACGCGGTACCTCAAGAAGAAGAGGAGGAGAAGTTAGACAAAGAGCCATCGCTATGCTTCGTAGTCGAGGATCGTTCCGGTTCGGCGTCGCTCAAAGACCTGGAAACAATTCTATGAAGTTTCTGTGCCCCAAAACTGTTCTTTATTATGTATTTTTGAGTATTTTTTACTCAAACACTACTGACCAGCATTTGTGTTTAGTTATAGATATTTATTTTTGACGATAGTTACAACCTACTGCATTGAATCTAAGGCGCTAGAATCAGGTTTTAACCGGTTCAGCTATGCTAGGACAAGCTACTAGCATTGATAGGCTGAAAAGATAAATACTGTAAATGATGTGCTTTAAAACATTTGTACTTATTGTGTACTTTCATGGCAAGGAATCCCCGTTAAGTTCATTTCAGTTCCGGGTTTGTAACTGCAGGTTCATGGGGGCAAATACTTTTGCACAAACCATTGTAAATATAATTCATTTTTAACATAAGTTAAACGATGAGAAAAAACATCTGCATGAAGTCAGTGTTGTTTAACATAGCGTTTAAAGCATAATGTGAAGAGTTAGCAGAAGGTTCTAGTAGGAGTAGCATGTTGCTAATTAGCCTGGCTTCATTTTCTTTCTCAGTTTCCTGAAGCAACACACACTGATCATATTCTTCTTCTTCTTCTTCTTATTATTATTATTATCATTGTTATTGTTATTGATTGTCTATTCAGTTCGATTTGTTTTGTGGAACATTGCTTTGTTTATATGAGTCTGACGTGTTTTTGTGTCGCTTGCTATTAGCGTTAGATGCTAACGATTGGATCTAGCTGAGGCTAGTTCTTTCTTCACAACTTTACTCCTTTCAGCTATCCGGCTGTACAGTCAGGTGCAAAAGTTTGATTAATGGATTTTCGGCATTACGTTATATAAATATGACTTCTTAATATTATTATAGAATTTCGTTGTAAATTCAATTTAAGTTTTATTTGTATAGCAATTTTAGCCATCGTCCTAAAGCAGCTTTACTGAGATATATAGGTATGGACTCACTGAGACATTAAGAGGAAGAAACCTTGAGAGGAACCAGACTCAAAATAGAACCCAACCTCAACCTCAACAATGAATGTCCATGTGTTATAGTTCCACGATTGTTGAGGGGCCATTCAGGCAGAACTTCATAGATTTTTAGGCCGTTTATGTGGACCCATCCTCAGCTGCACCTCCAAATGAAAATAATTCCTTCCAGAGGTACTACCGGATGGATCAGGTGGAGCTAAAAAAAGAAGAAAGGAACAGGGCACAAATTCATTTGTTTAAAAAAATGAAAATGATTCTGATGTGATTTTGTTGTTTTACAGTATTATATTGTCTTTTATTTTTTCATGTTCATGTTTTTAACTTCTTGGATTGTAAAATATTGTCCATCATCTTAAACAAGATACATAAATATGGCTAACTAGCATCATGTTTCTTGGCATCCGGTTTCTTTTTTCTCCTCAGACTTTTTGTTCATTCTTTTATTATTCCTACATTATGTTGACTGATGGCTCAAGTATTTTAACGCCAGATATTTCAATTTTCATCTGATTTCCTGGCAGGCCTGGGTATTGCGCAAGGAAAGGACGCTTCTTGTGAAACGCGAAAGACGTGAGCTTTGAAAATCAAAGGCGCCATTGAATTTACACACACACACACACACACACACACTACAAACACTCACCACCATAAATCTTGTAATTCAACTGTCCGAGCAAACTGTTCTTGGAATAAAAGCAGGAAAAATCGAAAGCTGGAATTCAGGAAGTGTGCCATGTGTTGCCTCTGTAAATAGATGGAGAGAGAAAAAGAAATGGCTAAAAAAGCGATAGAATGACGTGTGTGCGCTTTTAATGTTTAAGGACTTTTGGGTTCTGGCTCTTTCTTTCCCAATCTAAAGAGATGACTCAGATGTGGTGATGTCTCAGACACTTTGCTCCTCCGTATTTACCAAACACAGCTTCAAGACCTATTTTTTTCCAGAAAATCCAGTATGTGTAATACTCTTGTGGCTGAATGAGCACACAAGCACACTCTAGAATCTGGTGGAACATCTTCCCAGAAGAGTGTGCAATTATTAAAACAGCAAATGGGGACTAAATAGGGGGGGAACAGGAGGTTCAGAAAGCACATACAAATCTTACGATCAGGTGCCAACAAACTTTCATTGTTCAGTGCAGCAAAAACGTAACTTTATTTTTGTTATATTTTTATTTCACTAGAAATCTTGAAAAATGTCTCCCAAGAAAATCATTGAGGTGCTGGGAAAAGGAAAGTAAATAGAATTACCATCAAAACCAAGAGGGAAATAATGGAAAAGTGCGTTGTGCGGTAATTTGCAAAGTATTTGTTTGTTTAAATTGGCTACAAATACTTTTTAAGTGCAGAAATAAGCGATCGAATGAGGTCTCAGAACAGATTAAAATCGTTTTACATTCATTCTTATGGGAAGTTCGAACGTACGAACAAACAGACCTACGAGCAATTTTCACGAACAAATTATGCATGTCTGACGGGGTTTTACTATGAAATACACAAACATTTTTTTCATTTATTCGTTTAGCACAATGGATGTTGTCCCAACTTTTGCAGAGATAAAGCAAATATAAAGTTGTATTAAAGAGCGTATAAGTGTGTTAGTTTGTTGGAATTGTAAATGGATCCCTAAGGAACAAGCTCGTGGAAAATGCAGTATGGGAAAACTTCAAGAGATGTTATGAGGAAAAAACCTTATGCTCTGAATTACTAAGATTGAATTCATAAAATTAATTTCTGCCATGAAATTTTAGTGGGTTTTTTCCCCCAATAATTTTAACAACCTATAACCAAACATATAGCGTTATTTATTTTTTTTAATTCTATAATAATAATAATAATAATAATAATAATAATAATAATATGTAGCCATTTACTATTGCCATTATTAATTGCCATTTGCTAATAAAAACAATAAAAGGTAAATTATTTTACAATTATTTTATAATAATTGATTATTATTTTATACGTTTCTATGCAAAGTTCTAGAAAAGTTTGGCATATGATACTGCATTTGAAGTCAAAGTTTTGTTTTTATTTGTAAACCTCCTTTTTTTTTTCCATCAACAGTTCGTCCTCAGTTTCTCCCTCTAGACAGCACGTTGCCACCTTCAGCTCCTTCTGCATCCATCCTTTCTTCTGCCGGCTCACGCTGCAGTCTGGAATTTCACAGAGCTGTTTCAGACACATATATACACCCACACACACACATATCAATTACTCAACATCTGGAAAATGTACAGGCTTCACATGGGTTTGACTTGGCAAGCGATCATAAGATCATTTGACAGCATACTGATCCACACACTTAATGGAAGGTTTGTGGAAAGCTGACTATAAGATTTGTTTTTCGAAAATCCCATTCCACATTTGGTCTCCACACTTCTTGGAAGATGTTCCCCTAAATTTTGCAGTATGCTTGTGGAGATTTGTGTGAGATTCATTCAGCTACAAGGGGGTTAGTAAAGTCAGATACGGGTGATGTCAGTGTAAAAAAATCATCCCAATGTTCAATAGGGTTGACTTCAGAGCTCTACAGCTGGAGATCTTCTACATCTTTAAACCAGTGTAAAATTCATGAAACTGGCATTGTGCACAGGGATATTGTCATCATGCTGGAACGGGATTGGATCTCCTAGTTCTAAGGTGAAGGGAAAATGAAATGCTACCGCATCCAAAGACGTCCTATACAACTGTGTGCCTTCCACTTTGAGGTAACAGTGTAGGGAAGAACCACAACTGGAACTGTTCCAGTGTCTGGCAGTTTTGGTAAAGTTTTGTAGCGCCTGCCAGAAGGAAGGAGCTGAAAGAGGTTGTGTCCAGGGTGCGATGGGTCTTGTACGGTACAAGTCCTGGAGAGTGGGCAGATGGTATAGAAAATGTGGACTGCAATGCTCAAAAATCACATATCGTACTTATGACCAGGTGACCCAATACTTTTGGCAATATAGTCAAGTCAAGTTTATTTCTATAGCGCTTCTCACAACAGACATTGTCTTAAAGCAGGTTTACAGAATTTAACAGTTAAGGTGAATGGTGTGTATTTATCCCTGATGAGCAGCCGTGGTGACTGTGGCAAGGAAAAACTCCGTTAGATGTTATGAGTAAGAAACCTTGAGAGGAACCAGACTCAAAATGGGAACCCATCCTCATCTGGGTGACATCAAGAGTTTGATTATAGTCTTTAAACAAAACCTAACACTGAAGAGTGAGAACTAACATGAGCACTGAAGTGTAAGATTATGAGTAATGTTCTTTCTACAGTCTTATACAGTCATTGTGGTTATAAAACTAGGAGCTACTGAGCAACTCATAAAATAGCTCAACATTTGTGATCATCACAGATCCAACACCAGCTTCTCCATGCCAGAGCCTTTGAACACTCCAGGAGGTCCAATGTCAAAACTCCACATGAAGTGGGATCCAATAGGCACTGGTACGTCTCTAGATGGTTCGGGATGTTTGCGGCATTTACTTCTTTAAAGGTCCATAATCTTCATGAGGTGGGACGTGACTGGGGCTGGAGCAACCTCAGGATGCTTCGGGATGGAAAGAGAAAGAGAAGCAGTGGAGAGGAATTGGCGTAGCTGCTGTTCATGATATTAACAACACAAGTAAACACATACATCATGATAAACACATACATTTATGGCAGTTGTTTGCCCGGGATTTGATCTTGCAACCTTCTGACCAGAAGTTCAACGTTTTACCCTTCAAACTACAAGAAAAATCTGTACCATGAATAAGATCAGCTTCACTTATCGAGTCGTACACAGAGTAAAGACGCATCTTGTACGCGACCAACTGCTGAGACACTAAAACAAACGGAGTGATAAAGTCGAGTTCTGTCACCAAAACATCTAAATGGATTACTCTGGGTTAACGGATTACATTCTACTTTTTATCCGTTTACTGTAACAATAAATGTCGTGGAATGGCCATTAAATAAGGTCAGGTCAAGTAGGATTTTGTTTATATACAACCATATACAGTACAGTGCGGCCAAATAATGGTCCTCCAGATCCAAGGTGGTACAAGGACAACTTTAACAAGAAGTAACACGAATATATAATAATAAATGCTGGACTTTTTTTCCAGACGTCAGGAGAGTGAAGAGTGTGTTTGAGGGGTGTGTGTGATGGACCGCAATGCTGGTGGATTTCTGGATGCAGTGTGTGGTGTAAATGCCCATGATGAAGTAAAGAAATACCCTTGTAATCTTCTTAACCGTCCTCAATATCTGCTGTAGGGTCTTATGATCTAAAATGGTTTAGCAGACGCCCTTGTGCTTCGAGTCAATCAATGAAAAGAATCAACACCGGTCACTGGTTATAGACCACTTTTTATTTTTTAAATATAAACAAGACAAAATGTCCTTGTAAAGCTTCAAAATACACTTTTAATCCGGCCTTGAAGGGCTAGATATTTGACATTCTTTCTGAACATTTTACAGAACATGAACATTTCATTTGAAAAAATCCCAGAATTCAGGGAGATCAAATTTGTATCTTTTTAGGAATTGGTTACTTGGATAAATTCAAATTTTAATTTCAAGGCATGTTTAACTTTATTAGTGAAATTTGTTATTGTTAGTCCAAATCAACTTTTAGCTGATGTTCTCAAAATGTTGATTGCAGAAATACTTGCAGGAAAATGAATAAACCATCTAAAAATATATAATTTTTATCCATTTTTATATCAATCCTGTTTAATAAGATCTCCTTTTTATTATAGAATTATTATTAAATGTCAAATGAACACTAACTTCCAGAGAAAAGCATCACATGTTTACATTGCTTTTTTAATTTTTGTCTAATAAAATGGGAAAAGTTTAGTCTACACTGAGCCCACTTTTTTCTACGAATATGGAATCCTAACAAAATAAACAAATGTATTATGTGTTGTGGTTCACAATTCAAATTGTCAAGGTCTGTATAAAACAGCACATCAAATATACATATTTCTATCCCACATTCTATTCCACATTTTCCATTTAATATAGAATTCCATATCCTTCCAAAATAATCTTTGAGTAAACACAATGAAAAAAAAAATGCAAAATAGTTTCTTTTTCTTGACCACAAAATTCACAGATCTATAAAATATTCAGCTCAAATGTTTAGCAGGATGGAGCCGGGCATTTCAGACAAGAGGGTCCTGCTGAATGATGACGCGTCCTGACGCACATAGCGGAAGGGAGGGGATGATTTTTTCTCATCCCCGCTTCCGTTTCCGCGGTGCCGGCCGTGGTGCTGAACGGACAGCGGCGCCGGGTGCCGCCGTCCTCCCTCTGTCTCTCTCTGTCTCGCTCTGTCTCTCTGTCTGTTTGTCTGTCTCGCTGTCTGTCTGTGTTTCTCTGGACAGGGAACGCAGACACGCTCGCGATGGCGATGGGCGCGCACGCCAAGAAGGGCGGCTCGAGGAGCGTGGCGGTGGAAAGGAAGAACCTCATCACAGTGTGCAGGTGCGTTCAGCAGACTGAGACACCCTGTGCTATTATCACTAACATCTCATCTCTCTCTCTCTCTCTCTCTCTCTCTCTCTCTCTCTCTCTTAAAGCATCCTTAAATTAAATACTTGTGACTCACGAGCGCACGGTTTTCGTTTATATATTTATATATTGCTATTGTGGTACAAAGGTCAGGAAAACGACCAGAAAAAAAAAAAAAAACAGCCCCCAGTGACCGCATCACCCTGCCCACGCCATGCCCACGCCATGCTCCTCCCGATATTCTATGTATAAACCATATTTTTCAATTTTTCAAATTAGCTTTACATTTCTCAAAATATATTACAACATATGCTAATTATGGCTCATTGGTGTTAAAATTAAAAACAAAATTAAATGAAGTATATATATTTCTTAACATAGAATTCTGTATCATTATATTTTTATTTGTGCTAAAAAAAGAAAAAAGAAAAAAAAAGGGGGTCGCTTGGGGGGAGGATGGGGGCGACGACGCGATTTACGATTCGTTCCCGGATAAGGATGTTGCCATGACGACAACCTTCCGTCGGGGTCGAGGAAGGACGCGCGCTCGGAGCGCTCGGTACCAGCCATGTGTGACGTCATCTAGCAATTCGTTTGTACAGTAATAACGTCATAAAGATATATAAAGAATATACAATATAAACAAATATATATAATGGGGCCTTTTTTAAAATTTGTTAATGAATTCATAATAAAGCGGAGTTAATAACAGGGGGAAAAAATCCACTAAACAACCCCTCACTCCTCCATCACGTCATGTTGTATTGTAGAAATCATTCTATGGATTTTATAGTGTGCTACATAGGGTGTAGAAGCTCATAGCTGGATGTATCTAGGGAATAATGAGTTCCGAATGGCTTTGTGTAGGACACAGTGCACAACATAGGGTGTAGAATCCAGGGTGAGGGTGAGGTGCACTTATCTAGGGAATAGTGTTTTCTGAATTGCTCAATGTACGACACATAGCACACTGAAGAAGCCCATGTGAGCTATAATGATTTATCTAAGGAATAATGAGTTCTGAATGACCTCATGTAGAATAGACAATACACTACATAGGGTGTAAAATATAATGCATAGGGTGAGGTGAGCTCAATACTCCCTAAATAATTAGGGAGTATTGAGCTCTTACAGGCACATTATTGCACTTTCTGTATAGTGGTACTTTATGGTATAATCCACTTTGAAGGTTGAGGTGCATTTATGTAGAAAATAATGTGTTCAGAAAGGGCATAGTATTGGACATATAGTGGACTTCATATGGTGTAAAAGCCCATATATGGTCTGAGTTGCCTGTATCTTGGGAATATTAAGTTCTGAATGGCTTGGCACTGGACATATAGTGCAGTGGTCCCCAACCTTTTTTGCACCATGGACCGGATTAATGTCAGACAATATTTTCATGTGTGTTGTTGTTTGATCATTTTGCTCGTTCAGGGGTTTGAATTTAGTGGTAATGTATTATGTGTTAGCGGCTGGAGCCCCTTTAAGAAGGAAGTGGATGGAGGTAAGACGTGACCGAGGCATCATGACATGCATTACGAGTGAGCTATAGACAGATGTGGTGGAGAGAATCCGGTCATTTTCCAAAAATAAAACATTGTTCACAATCAGACAATAAATAAAACGGAAATAATGTAAGTTATGTAATTTTTCTGGAAAGCTCCGGTACCAATTGACCAACGGACCGTTGCCAGACCGCGGCCCGGAGGTTGGGGACCACTGATATAATGCACTGGATAGGGTGTAAAATCCAGTTTGTAGGGTGAGTTGGACATATCCAGAGAATAATGGGTTCTGAAGGGCTTAGTAGTTCATATATGGACTAAAGTGCAATCATCCATGGAGTAGTGGGTTCTGAATGGCTCAGCGTAGGACACATAGTACACTTCAGAGGGTGTAGAAGCTCATATGTGGGTTGGGGAACATTTTTAGTTACACTTATCTGTGTGTACTGAGCTCTGAATGGCTTGGTATTAAACATATTGTGCCCTACATAGTGTGTAGAATCCAATTCTTAGAGTGAGGTGCACTTACTTATGCTTTAGCAAGCTGTGTGTGGTTCTCGTGTGGTTGCCTGTTATTTCACCCTGTGTGAATCATGAAGTGTACTACAGAACAATACTTATACACAACTGGTTTATACCTTAAGAGCTTGAGTGAACGTCACAGCTCATTTGTTTTTCTCACTTGGTACAGTCCTATGTAGTTCTCAAGGGGGCATTGTTGTTCCACGAGACAGCTGAAGGTGACACCAGTGCCATTTTTGTTCGGAATAAGCAATGCTGGAGTAATCTAGTGGTAGGCCATCAGGGCCAACAAAAGCCTTACTTATGTTTTCATATATTTTTGTCCATGAATATTATATAAAATAATTATTTGATCCCCTGCTGATTTTGTGAGTTTACCCCCTTACAAAGAAAGCTGTATAGAATTCTTATGGTAGGTTTACTTTAACAGTGAAAGAAAAAAAATAAGTGCTCCTAATATCAACTCATTATGTTTATAAAATACCCTTGTCACAAAATCCAACTCTTCCATTCAAACCTCTTTTACCACCATAAGCAAGACCAAAGAGCAAAAGGCTGGAATGGGCTACAAGACCATCAGCAAGAAGCTTGGTGAGAAAGAGACCACTGTTGGTACAATAATCCAAAAATGAAACAAATACAAGATGAATCAATCGCCCTCGTTCTGGAGTGCTATGCACAATCTCACCTCATGGGGTGAGGATGATTCTGAGAAATGTGAGGGATCAGCCCAGAATTACACAAGGAGAGCTTATTAATGATCTCAAGGGAGCTGGGACCACAGTCACCAAGAAAACCATTGGTACCACACCAAGGTCCTTCTGCTCAAGAATACACATGAACAGATGCGTCTAAAGTTTGCCAATGAGCACCTGAATGATTCAGAAAAGACTTGGGAGAATGTGATGGGTGTGATGGGAATTGGGTCAGATGAGACCAAAATTTAGCTCCCAGGTATCAACTCGTCTCGCCGTGTTTGGAGGCAGAGAAATGCTGAATATGACCACAAGAACATCATTCCCACTGTCAAACATAGAGGAGGAAACATTCTGCTTTGGGGCTGTTTCTCTGCTAAGGGTACAGGAAGTACCCTTCCTGTACTGTACTTCACCACATGAACGGGGCCATGCACTGCAGAATCTTGGATGAGAACCTCTTGGCCTCAGCCAGAACACTGAAGATGGGTGGTGGATGGGTCTTCCAGCAGGGCAATATCTCAAAACATATGTCCAAGGCAACAATCTGATGGTCTTGTAGCCCATTCCAGCTGTGTTCAGGACACTCTTGTCCCTGATGTCCTTTTTGGTCTTTCCCATGGTGTTGGAGAGGTTTCAATGGAAGAGGCTGATTCTGTGACAGGTGTTTTTTATACACATAATGAGTTGATATGAGACACACTTTCCTATAGGTACAGGACTAATTTGAGTCTGTGGGAGTCAGAATTCTTGGTAATTTGGTACGGGATCAAATACTTTTTAATCTCCCTTCAGCCTTCATAGTCAGCACTACAGTCAATGTTGCTTGAAACTGTTTGTTAAAAAAAAAAACGGATTGTGAGGTGGAGTCTTGCAGGCCTCCAATCACGCTGGCATTTTCACGTCCTTCGATTGGATGTTTAGAATGCGCATTATTCAGCATTCTGTTCTCAACCTGCATCTGTAGCAAATTGCGCAAGTTTAAACATAATAGCGAGGATTTAATAGCTGTTTTACCTTCCACAATGGCCGACAGTGGAGACGAAATTGATTCGGTCGCAGATACATTTACAAGAACATCTGAATGATTCAAAACTGACGTGAAAAACGTTTTCTATTTTCATACAATTTGCAAAACAACACACAATTTGCCTTCATTTCAAATCCTCAGGAAAACTGTAACATACGGAAAAATACAGAAAAAGGCAGGGAAAACCCAGAGTCATTTTATCGATGTTTCTGCTCGAGATGATGTCTGCAGGCAGTGCAGCTATGGCTCCAGTAAAAGGAGCTTTGTTGAATTGTGTTCATTGCATTTCTTTGCTTTAGTAATAGCATTCGTTCTCGCGGTATGAGATCCTGTGATGCTGAGCTTTGGTATAATATTGATTGTTTTCTTTAGCCGTAGTGTGGTAATGAAGGTAACAAGAGGTGAATAGATTTTGGAGCAGTTATAGGAAAATGATCCAATTCAGGGTATACATACCCAATGGTATTATTTCTTACGTGCTGTTTTTGTGCAACAGGTTTTCCGTGAAGACCTTGCTGGAGAAGTATACGGCAGAACCGATTGACGACTCCTCAGAGGAATTCATCAACTTTGCCTCCATTCTTGAGCACATCCTGAGCCACGGTTTTAAAGGTAAAAAAAAACAAAACACAATCATTCCTATTGAGGGTTACAGCAGGGGGAACCAGTACGTATAACAAAAACACTTTGTATTGGTATTTAAGGAGCAGGGAGCTGGTTCGATGGCCAGCGCAGTTTCTGGGACTTCATCCGTCTGGCCTGTAGTAAATTGCAGAACAGCTGCATCAGCAGCATCGAGAACATGGAGAACATCAGCTCGTCTCGAGCAAAGGTGAGGGTCAGGGTTTCTAGCCGTGAAGCATTCTCAAAGTTCGATGTTTTACTGTTGCTGTTATCCTTGTTGTTGTTGTATGTAGGGCAGAGCTTGGATAAGAGTGGCACTGATGGAAAAACGTCTGTCAGAGTACATCGCCACAGCCCTGAGAGACAGTCGCACTACCAGGTCCGACACTTTATTCACTGTATACTGTATTTGAAATAGAATATATAATTCTATACATACACATATCTAGAGAAAAACATGTGTGTGTGCAGGAGGTTCTACGATGAAGGGGCCATCATGTTGAGAGAGGAAGCCAGCGTTCTTACAGGAATGTTAATTGGACTCGGAGCAATCGACTTCAGGTCAGACGAGATCTAAACTATCATTATGATGCTAATAGAAACAGTGTTATCGAGAAACGCAGAAGAACAGAGCGCTGCATCACAGACAGGAATCTCATACAGAGAGAATAAATGTCATCGCTAAAGCAAGAAAACCCAATGAACCCAGTTCAATACATCTCCTTTCACTGTAGCCACAGACCACATACATCATCTTTAGCAGAAGCATCGATATGCTCACAATGTCCCTCTATTCTTGCCAGCTGTTGTGGAATGAAAAAAACTGCTATTAAATACACATGAATATATATTAGAGGTTGTGCAGTTTGCTACAGATGCGGTTTGATAGCTCTGATTAGTGCGCTCTCTGACCGTTCAGTCAAAGAATGTGAAAACGACGACGTTTTGGGATGCCTTCTATGGGGCCTTGGAGTAAGCAAGTCATAATCTGATTGGTTCAACAAGCAAAATAGAGTTTATGATAAAAACAGACTATTTGGGAATAATTTAATACGTAGAGAAACATAATAAAACATAGGTGATAAAGTTCAGCCCTAATAGGAGAAGCCGAAAGGAAGTTTAGTTTATAGTGAAATAACCAATATATTAATTGTTATACTCTTTTTTTCCCCCTGCAATTCTTTTAACTGCAATTCACTGCCATTTTTTTTCTTGTCAGTTTCTGTTTAAAAGGAGAGGCTCTGGATGGAAAAACGGAGGCGGTGATCGACTATACGCCGTATCTCAAGTTTACTCAGAGGTCAGCTTTTCAATCATTTTCCAAATAAATAAAACTTATATTGTCATGTGATGGAAATCACTTTTCCCACCGTTTATTTGTCTGTTCAGCTACGACTATCTGAGCGACGACGACGACTGCTGCAGCGTGGACAGCAGCAACAGCGACGACAGCATTCCTGAGCATCCCTACATCCCGCTGGTCACTGACGAAGAAAGCTGGAGGAACAAATGCCGCAGGATGGATCAGAGGTTCAAAATTGTAAACGCCCAGAAGGTGAGCAGAGACTAGAATCACTGTTACCATCCGGACGTTGATTCTTTTCTTAGTACGGTATGTCATAGTTTTTTTTCTTTTTGCCTGTTATTATACTGCCTGTTTGAACCCACAGCAATGGAGCATCATCCTTAGGCATAATGTTTAGATATAACACTGAAGCAACGAATCACATGGGGGGGCAGAAGAGTGGACAATTATTTGCTTCGGAATTCTTAATATCAATGAAATATCAAACTGAAAACGATGTTATACTGTAAATGGGGATGCAATTTAATGAGGAAAATGAAAGTAATTAGAATAAGGGTGAAAGATGCTGTGGAGTGACTTACAGAGCTCAGGTGTGTGCGTATGTGTGTGTGTAGGGTTATCTGGAGGAGCTCGTGCGATTGCGGGAGTCGCAGCTGAAGAATCTGGAAATGGAAAACAAGAAACTGAACAAGAAACTGGAGGAGATTCAGCTTCAGAGCCAACAGGAGAAGAGAGAATTGGAGTCTGTCGTGCTGGAGTTACAGGAGCAGCTGTAAGACACCCCACAGTCTTTTGTTATGCCGCACAGCAGAGTCGACCTGATTGTTCGGAAAGTCTTGGGCGCTTTTCTTCAGCAGCTACAATACAGTAGTGTAGTTTAATATCGATGCATTTGGTTATAATACTTCCGTTTTTCATGAGTAAGACGGTCCTACCTAAAAACCCTGTAATGAGTTTTGTACCCAAGGGTTTCAATGTCACCATCATTGAGAAATGCGAAGCTGGGTTTAGACAATGTCCTGATTTATAATGCTTTTATTTCTCAGAACAAGTCTGATTCCTGGTGAAGCAAATCCTTTGTCTAAGGATATATCCATTCCTCTTGTAAACCAGTGGCCATCATTGCACACCTACAACAACCAGGAAGAAAGCCAGCTCTACTGCAGGTCTGATACTGGCATCTGAGACTGGCATTTGCAGGACTCCAATAACTCCAAATTTGCCAGAATCTTAACTAAATGTTGTTCTTTGCATTTAAGCCACAGTGGAAGCTTCCGGAGTCCTGAGCTTCTCTCGGCACACATCAGCTTGGACTCGGATTCTCAAAAAACCGAAGGGAAGCCAAATGGCCAGCCTTGGTGCAGAGCAGGTAAAACCTTTAGAATGATTTCAGACTGAAATCATCATCAAAGTGTGACTACCTCTATAAAAGATGAATGTTAGGCTGTTTGGTGGTCTGGGGCATTCAGATATGTGTCTATATCATGCCAAGAAAAAAGGACATCAGACATTGGTCAGAGAAGCAATCGTTGCTGCTCATCAGTTTGGAAAGGGCTATAAGGCCATTTCCAAAAATTAGCGATTCACCATTTTTTCAGTGAAAAGACGTGATTAGAAATGGAACGACTTCAAGGCACTGATTAATAAAACCACAGAACTGATACAAGTGTAATTGTATTTTGTTTTTGCTTTAGGACAATATTGTTATTTTATAACACTATATAGACAATATGTATTTAACAAACATATTATGGCATAAAACAATGCTCTTTCATAGCAAATCACACATTTTTGCCCAGCGACTGCAATCTAATGGTGTTTATGATTGTTCTTTTGTCTCGTCCTCTACAGATAAAAACTTTACGCCCTCCATCTTAGGCCTGTGTGGTTCCCTGAGCTCTTTACCCAGCTGTAAGTCTCTGCCCAGCCTGAGGTCCACAGAGTGCCTGGTGAACATTAGTGCAGAGCCAAGTCCTGCTCTCACACCCAGCTAGAACCACACACACACACACACACACACACACACACACACACACACACACACTGTCACACAAACACACACATTTATTTAATCAGCAAAGGCATCCAAAGACACAGCAGCTGATTATTAGCCGATGTACAGTACAGACCAAAAGTTTGGACACACCTTCTCATTCAAAGAGTTTTCTTTATTTTCATGACTATGAAAATTGTAGAGTCACACTGAAGGCATCAAGGGCTATTTGACCAAGAAGGAGAGTGATGGGGTGCTGCGCCAGATGACCTGGCCTCCACAGTCACCGGACCTGAACCCAATCGAGATGGTTTAGGGGTGAGCTGGACCGCAGAGTGAAGGCAAAAGGGCCAACAAGTGCCAAGCATCTTCGGGAACTGCTACTGTTGGAAGACCATTTCAGGTGACTACCTCTTGAAGCTCATCAAGAGAATGCCAAGAGTGTGCAAAGCAGTAATCAAAGCAAAAGGTGGCTACTTTGAAGAACCTAGAATATGACATTTTTCAGTTGTTTCACACTTTTTTGTTATGTATATAATTCCATATCTAATTCCACATGTGTTAATTCATAGTTTTGATGCCTTCAGTGTGAATCTACAATTTTCATAGTCATGAAAATAAAGAAAACTCTTTGAATAAGAAGGTGTGTCCAAACTTTTGGTCTGTACTGTATAATGTTCAATGCAAATGCACTACGTCATGTGGTTTAATCTAGAAACCGATTACCGGTACAAGATTTCACACTGACTCCTCTAATTTCTGCTTCTTTTCCTAATTTCTCTCTCTTTTTTCCGACTGTTTCCTTGTCTTCGGGTGTCCTTGCCGCACACTTTTCCTCGACTGTGGACTATGCACCGACTGCCTAACCACCAGACACACACTTCTAGCTAAACAAGTCACACTCTCTCAGATCTTTCTCAAATTTCTCCCTTTAATTAGTCAACAAGACTTCTGCGTAAAATGCACAAAGCTATCCTGAGGTATGGTTATGACAAGAAACTAGCTGCCTTTATTTTCCCCCTCTCTTTCAATTCATTCCCATTTGTCTGAAGATGAATCTAAACTGCCAAAAACAGCCATTTCTGCGCCATGTAAATCTGAAAAGATGCATCTGTAAATATATTTATCTGTACTTTTACAGACCAGTGCATACGTATGTCTACTGTTCATGTAACTGCCAGGTTCGGTCTCTGCATTAGCATCTCATTGTAAACACCGGGAGAGCTTTGTGTCATCGAGGCTTTGCTACGTGATTGAGGGTGATGTCGTCATCAAACGACCGATTTTCACACTTTTTAAATGTCCGTTCATTTTGACGTCGCAAAATCCTGTTCGTGACGCCAATAAAAATGCGGCTGTTTCTGTTCTACCTGCAATAAAACAACTGCCTCTTTTTTGGACCCTTTTTTTTATTCTGTGCCAGGTTTACATTGTTGTCAGTCCTCTTTTATTGTTGTTAACGGATTGTGCACACTGTGAGACACGGTGGTGGTGGCATCATTTTGTGGTAACACTTTTCATTAGGACGGAATTGGTCAAGGTTGAGGGGAGGCCGGATGAATATTAGAATAGAATATTTCATCTATTCGACAAGGGGCTTCAGACTTGAGTAGAAGCTCACCTTCTGACAGGGAGAATGACCCCAAACTTACTGCCAAAGCTATGCTATATGGCTAAGAGTATATCAACACCTGATCATCACAGTCATATGTCTGCCTTCCACAAACAGTTTACCACAAATGTAAAGGTAGGATTTCAATTTCCAAGAGGATAGAGGATTCCTGGCTGGATATATATATTGACGTCTTTGGTCCTTGGACATTTCTGGTTAGGTAACGTGCACAGTCGAAACACTGGTGTTAAACGGTTTATTTATTCTTGCGATTACAAATGTCCAAATTAAAACTAGGACCACGTCGTTCATGTGCTCTCTCAGACCACTAACTAACCTGCTGTCGGAAATTCAAGTTGAAATTCCCGAAAAACAAAACATGATGCTCGGATTACAGCAGTGAAAGATTTATACTGTCTAACAACTCAAAGGAATCTATTCTTATCTAAAACCAACAATAAATGATCAATTTGAATTGATCATGAATTTGATTTTTAAAAAAGAAAGACGTCAGACAGCAGTGAATCGCACCTTCTTGTTTATTACCACAACCCAGCTAACATGTCCATGTGGGCCCCACATGGGTTTTATCTGGGTTATATGGGCATCACGTGGGCATGGGGTCAGAGGGAGCACTTTGATTTGCTGAATGTGGGCCCCAGCTTAGTCAGGGTTGTGGGCCCCAGTTAGGTTGCTCATTGTGTTTATTCGAGGGCCCTGTATGGGCCACATTTGGGCTATATTTAGCTATATTATTCAATTGATGATAAATTCAATTGATATGTTTTTTGCGTGTTTTATATGATCGAAACAAAAATTTTATACATTAACAATAACATAACTTTAGTTAAAAAAATACAATAAAATAAAAAAAAATCAGTTGTGCAGCTCACAGAGTCTCCCAATCGCTCCTGTGTTCCCGCCTTCTGATTCTGAAGAAACAGTCATCACTCACTACCACTGGAGCACCTGACCTGACCTGGAGAACCTGACATCTCTGTCACGGTAATTAATTAATCACATTTTACTGTTTGCTTTTATTTAATGTATACTTTTGAAAGATTTGTGGTAATTAAATTACAGGCAGGATATAACGAAGGCCAGTGTGGAGAGTGAACTGGTTTACCTCAGAGATAAACATATTTACGTTTAATCACCACATTATCTGTGTAAAGCTGCTTTGAGACAATGTTCATTGTTAAAAGCGCAATACAAATAAAAATGAATTGAATTGAACTGAATAAACACCTGTGGAAAACTGAACATTCTTAACGATTAGCAGATAACTAGGACATTGTCTACTAAAATGTGGAAATAACGACTTTTTAAACCATTTTCACCCGTGTTTTCTCCATGTAGTGTCCTCATGATAACAGGAGGGTGAAACAGTAAAAGCACTGTGGAGTCTCTTTCTCTTTCACTACCTTTATAACATGTGTATATACTGTAGCAATACTGAAGATTATTTTAATGTGATTTAGGTGAAATGGGTAGAGGTGATAAAAAACTTTCATATTTATATTATTTTTAAACATTACTAAAAATATGATACGTTATGATTAAACGTTAAAGATAAGGTAATTTTGCGCCGTTCAGAAAGTCAGTCAGGCGCATCGTTATAAGTAAGTAACTTAAACTAATGTACAGTGGTCAGTTCATATTCACGGTCCAGAGTGAACCAATACGAATTTAATAATCGAATGTGTTCAAGACCCCACTAATTATTCTAAACATTAATCACAACAAAGCCTGAAATTCACCATATTGATGCATTTAACTTTTTGCATGGTATTGTGTAATTTTAACATCATTTACTCGGATCAGTTAACAGTTTGGACAAATGGTGGATTAAAAGGTGCTTATGATTGTGATTTTTTGTCTTTTTTTTTTTTTGTCTTATGCTCATGTAACTTGCATGTATACAAATAATGGGTTGTGCCCTGGTTGATGCAGTAGCATGCTCTACTTTATATTCATTTTTTTGCTTAACAGGAAACCTGAAGCAGAACCGTTTGCTGAAAACTGTCAGTAAGAGAGAGCTGGAGAAAGCGCTTGGTAAATGGTTCACAAATGCAAGAGACGGAGAAGGCAACCGTGCTTTGAGAGCACAGCGGGACCATGATCGGAGGGCAGTACAGCCGGAAGTGTAAGTCATATAACCTATAGCTAGGGCTGCACAATTAATCATATTTTATCCCGATCACTGTTTTTGCATCTGTTTAATTAAAGGAATACTCCACCCTGAGATGGAAGAATATCATATAAATTACTGATCCTCAAGGCATCCTATACATGCTACAACTGAAGAAAACACATGCAAATAGAAAAAACCACCAGTAAATTAAAAAAAAAACAACGTTATCAGTTTGACAACACATGTGCTGCAACCCCCCACAACACAACCAAACACAGAAACACGCTGCAACCCCCACAACACAACCAAACACAGAAACACGCTGCAAATCCTCACAACACAACCAAACACAGAAACACGCTGCAAATCCTCACAACACAACCAAACACAGAAACACGCTGCAAATCCTCACAACACAACCAACACAGAAACACGTTGCAAATCCTCACAACACAACCAAACACAGAAACACGCTGCAACCCCACAACACAACCAAACACAGAAACACGCTGCAAATCCTCAACACAACCAAACACAGAAACACGCTCAAATCCTCACAACACAACCAAACACAGAAACACGCAAATCCTCACACAACCAAACACAGAAACACGCAAATCCTCACACACAACCAAACACAGAAACACGCTGCAACCTCACAACACAACCAAACACAGAAACACGCTGCAACCCCACAACACAACCAAACACAGAAACACGCTGCAACCCCACAACACAACCAAACACAGAAACACGCTGCAAATCCTCACACAACCAAACACAGAACACGCTGCAAATCACAACACAACCAAACACAGAAACACGTTGCAAATCCTCACAACACAACAAACACAGAAACACGCTGCAACCCCACAACACAACCAAACACAGAAACACGCAAATCCTCACAACACAACCAAACACAGAAACACGCTGCAATCCTCACAACACAACCAAACACAGAAACACTGCAAATCCTCAACACAACCAAACACAGAAACACGCTGCAAATCCTCACAACACAACCAAACACAGAAACACGCTGCAAATCACAACACAACCAAACACAGAAACACGCTGCAAATCCTCACAACACAACCAAACACAGAAACACGCTTCAAATCCTCACAACACAACCAAACACAGAAACACGTTGCAAATCCTCACAACACAACCAAACACAGAAACACGCTGCAACCTCACAACACAAACACAGAAACACGTTGCAAATCCTCACAACACAACCAAATAGCACAGATCACAAAATAAATGTTTCAAAGGGACCACAACAAGTGACAAACCCGTCTGGGACTGCTTATTGTTCAATCTCTATTCGTCAGTGGTGTTGATGTGTGTCGATGACCTGAAAGGTGAGTTGTTTGTTTATTTTATCATTGTTTGTTTATGATTCCTTGGCCTTTTGGATATTATTATCCTAAATAATCTGATGAAATACACAATTAACTGTAAAACGTTATTATGTTAACTGGCAAAGCCAAGGAATCATGATCAGGATGTTAAAATAAATAAAAAATCCGTGATCCGAGGTGTGACCTACATCTTTCAGCTTATCAGAATCATTGTTCAATCACTGGCTTTTGGCAAAAGCCAAATATTCGTTTAAGAGTTAAGTTCAGACGCAAGGTTGATATTTTAATTGTTACAACTATACGTTTTGGATTCCATGACTGGTCCCCTGGCATAAGAGTATTACTGTGTGAGGCAGAGGTGGGAACAATTCACTGATGAGATTCTAGGATATGTCTTAATTATATTGATGCATGTTTTTTTTTTAGATGCTGATGTGAATGGTGGTATTTTAAAATGTACTAAATTGCCGTTTCTGTCTTTTCTTTCTTTTCTACTGTTTTGTAGGTGTGCAGCCGAGGAATCTGCATGGACCCACCAGTGAACTATTCTACTTTAGTAATTCTGTTATTCCTGTTTCTGTTTTTTTACTTGAATTAATTTAAATTAAATGTGATTTACACATTCTGAGTTGAAGTCATTTCTTTTTCACAGTTCAAATACTCAGCCATGTAATTTTAAACATAGAGCAGCACATAAAATCAACAATATCAATATTAGTTCTTTGTTTGGTCAGGCACAGTTTTACATTGTAACTGAGGTTTAAAATGGTTTGACAGTGGATTTTTCATGGTAAGATTAAGTACACATTAAGTTCACCCACAGAAATCAATGATGAAATTAATAAATGGGACCCAATTCTCACCCACTGTGGTCCCATAACAACCCCATTTGTGGGTTGACCCATGATTAAGTCATGTGGGCCCAATAGCCCACATTTTTAAAACCTATTTGGGACCCTAATAGGCCCATATAAAGAACACCTATACAGGCCCCACTTAGAGCCCACCATGGACCCATCAGTCGCCCTTCTGGGCTAACACACATGGGGCCCATGTGGAGCCGATGGACAAATTTCTCGGCCCCGTTTGGGTTGCCCATGCAGGGCCCAAGTGACAGCCCATCAAAAACCCACATGGGGCCCACATGACAATGTTGGCTGGGAAACTGTTTCCAGGCAACATACTACACACTTCCACCGACCTCAGTTCAACAGCAAGCAGAACATTTTGAGAAGAAGAAATGAAATAAATCATCATTTTAATAGATATCAGTGTTTGACTCATTAATATCATGATTAAAAAGACTCTTGTGATAAATATGACATTATATCTATAAAAGATCATAGTACTTTGGGTGCTTATGCACATGTGTACAATTCAAATACTTTGTAATTTTACTCAAGTGAAAATTCAGTGGGAGCAATTTTTACTTTTAGCTATATAAAGACGCGTCATAACAGCGCTTCATTTATATTGTTCTTAAACGCTCCCAGCACCGTAAGTGCACGATTAGACGCGCAAGAAAAATTCACAGTGAAATAAAATTATTTATTGTTTTATTGTACATCAATTATTATAAATCGTTTATTACAGTGAATTAATATTGACATACCCGGATATGCGCATATGCAATGCGCGCTGTTGATCCCCGGTTACCATAGCAACGTATCCAAACAAAAAGCGTTTATAAGCGCGTGTGACGCTCCAATTAGACTCAAACTACGCGTTATAAGCGATTACATCTCTCCGCTGAGGAAGTAACTGTAGGCATCCAGACTCCGATTAGTTTTTACAGCTTCTGTAAAGTAGAAGAACTCGATTTCAGCAATCCTATAATAAGAATAACATACTCATCCGGGATACTGCAGGTAAAGGGTTCATGTTTAATATAGTGTCTGATGTCAGGGCTCTGATTAATCCACATTATTATAGCTTTTATAAATAACTGTTCTGTTTTAACGAAACTGAAAAAAATAGACAGACAGACAGACAGACAGACAAATAGATAGGTAGATAGATAGATACATAAATAGATGAATAAATGGATAGATAGATAGATAGACAGACAGACAGATAGATATAGAATGGATGAACAGTAGTCACAGTCCTATAAACTCTTCTTTTTACTCCCACTCTTCTCCACCCACTCCACCCTGCCTGCACTCTTTTCTTCACTTCTCCAACAAGACACTAACAATATCAAATAATCAAAAGCAGTGTAACTCAGGGCGGAAGACTGGGGACACCAAAGAAACACAAGAAATCACAAACAAACCTAATCAACATTAAAAGATAAACATTAACAATATTAAATCTTAAACAAGAAAAGAAGACAGTAACGAAAGAGAAAGGGCCCACACACTCAAAAAGCAGTGGCGACATCTGGTGGCGAAGAAATATCTATCTATCTATTCACCCATTCTATCTTTCTATTCATTCATTCTATCTATCTATCTATCTATCTATCTATCTATCTATCTATCTATCTATCTATCTATCTATCTATCTATCTATCTATCTGTCTGTCTGTCTGTCTGTCTGTACATCCATCCATCCATCTAGACAGACAGACAGACAGACAGACAGACAGACAGACAGACAGATAGATAGATAGATAGATAGATAGATAGATAGATAGATAGATAGATAGATAGAATGAATGAATAGAAAGATAGAATGGGTGAACAGACAGACAGACAGACAGACAGATAGATAGATAGATAGATAGATAGATAGATAGATAGATAGATAGATAGATAGATAGATAGATAGATGGCAATATTATGATAGTATATGAATACATTTGAAATAAAGAATCGACTCCAGGCATTTAAACCCCGAGTCGTTTACCATTAGACTCGGATCACTCGGAGTCGACCCACCCGGAAAAGAGCTCAAGCGCACATCGCGAGACATCTTTGAGTATTCTTCCTCTTCTTATTATACAGGCTATAATCTAGATATTTGTTTGCATTATTTCAGACAAGATGCTTGGAACGGTTGTAAAGCAGCTGAGGAGTCACCCGGCGGTAAGCGCGCTTCTTTCCTTTCAACCTAATTGACATTGAATTAAACGGTCCATCGCTATTCACGGGGGATCTGTGATCAGCTTTGAAATAATGAATGAAACCAGGAGCATTTTTCTTTTCAGGATCTAATTAGATTATTAGATTAAATAGATCGGACTAACCAGTCTCCCATTTAATCTGATTATGATTCTCACGTGTATAACGGCGCGCGCTGCAATGCGGAATTCCATAAGGCCTATATAGTATAATATACCTACAGCAGTGCACGCGATTTATGATCAGTCGAGACGTTTATGGTGGGCGAATATATTTCTCATAATATGATATGATCTAAAATGATTGAATGCTTGCATATGACATTGCATTCTGGCTTTCAAATTCCTGAAAGGAAACCAGTACAAGGACATTGAGGTCAAATACAAAATGCTGTACACCATCTAACTATAAGCATGCTTTACTACAACACATAGAATTCTAGAAAAATGCAAAACAAATGCATTGTTTTTAAAAGAAAGAAAGAAAGAAAGACGCTGCAACTAATCCTAGATCCTAATCCTAAACATTAATCAATGCCTTTTGGCCAATCAGAAGGCATTATATGCGGTTCTTTCCCACAATAATCCCACAAAGCTGGAGCACACAATTGTATAAGATGTTTTTGGTCACTTAAAGGGAAAACCCCAAACCAGCATGACATCCAAAGCCAGCTCCATGATGATATGCTTGAGTGGAAGATCTCCTGCTATAGAGCTTTGACCTCAACCCTATTAAATACCTTTGGGATTACTTTTGCCGCTCTGGCTCGAATTGCAAAGCCTCCTCACATCTACATCAGTGAATTTACTAACACCCTTGTGGTTGATTGAGCACATATTTCCACCAGTACACTCCCCAAAAATTCAGTGAAACATTTTAAGAAGAGCGGAATTTATTATTACAGGAAATCGGGTCTAACCGTGGAACGAGGTCAGGTGTCCACAAACTTTTGATCTCGCTAGTAAGGCTTTTCCAGGTTAAAAATGTCAATTTGGAAATTCAGATAAGGAAATGAATTAGTTGCATTCTTACTGTCGCATTACGTTATGCTATTTTAGGTATCACAGCGTTTTTTTTTTCACAGCTAATCCCTCTGTTTGTATTCATTGGAGGCGGAGCCACCATGTCGGTCCTCTCTCTCTGCCGGGCGGCGCTCAAGAACCCGGACTGCACGTGAGTGCCTTAAAAAAAAAAAAAAAATAGAGTATAAGTCTATATACAGTTAATTAAGACCAGAGGTAATAACTGCTTCTAGCTAATGCGGATGGCGATAAAATATTAGCATAATTTATGTTTTGATCCAATTATTTTAGACCAAACAGTAAATGCACAATGCGAAACAAAAGGCTACCATTAGTTGTGGAGTTGTGTAAAATTTTTTATATTTTAAAACATCAAGCATTTAACTATATAATGTGCGCCATAGGTGGGACCACACCAATAACCCTGAACCCTGGAACAAGCTCGGCCCTAATGACCAATACAAGGTGAGGGGGAAAAATCCGGAAAAGTACAAACAATTCGTGTTTATATTCAAAGTTTCAATATGTTCAAATCGTTTTAAATCCGATTGAACTTGATGCCTTGCTTCTAATGAACGTCAAAACGTCCATTACACAGGTACAATTCAGGGTATTGGAGCTACTAATAGTGTTAATAGCTGGTGTTTTGTAAATCTTTAAAAATTATATAAATGATTCATACTTTCTTTTAGGAAGAGTTTGGGACTGTTTATATATTGCTAATAATTTTTAAAAATATATATACCTCTAGTTAAATGTAGTGAAACGTCCATGAAACAAAAGATACGTCATAAAAACCTTTGACGTATTCAACTATACAAATACCATTATAAACTCTACAATAACCATCAGCTGGTAACCATTAGAACTAATTGGTTTTCAATGTTTGTTTTATTTGTACTTTATTATAAGGCATCAGTGACATCCTAATGATCCCTTTTGGTGTCTCGTAGATATTAGCATGTGATGTACAACCAGATTGGGTTGACACAAAAACTCATTTGTACACTTGCTCATTTCACACCTCACACTTCGTTATTGCACTAATAGACCGTTTACACGTAAAAATTACGCTACCAACTGTTTATTTACAGTACCAACAGTTTACATATGCATCTTGCACTAAAACACTTTAACTTCTTTTTTCGGCTTCGCCCTCTAGGGGTCGCCAAAGCGGATCATCTGAATATTTAATAACTTGTTCCATTGCACTGTTACCTAGATAGCTTCTGTCTATAATTAATTAATTTGCACTACTCTATATCCATTGCACTGCTGCTCACCATTGCCTAACTTACCATTGTATATATCCACCTGATTTCTGTTTGTAGTAATAGCCGTATATTACGCTCATACTACATATCCTTCTGTAAATATCTGTTTATAGTAATAGCCATATATTTTGTTTATAGCACATATCCTTCTGTACATTTCAGTTTATAGTAATAGCCATCTGTATATTATGTTAATAGTACATACACATCTGTAAATTTCTCCTATAATACCATTTAATTTAATTTATGTAACTTATGTAAACACTGTATATCCTGCACTTGCTGCTATTGCACTTCTGGTTAGACCTAAACTGCATTTCAGTGCCTTGTACTTGTACATGTGTAATGACAATAAAGTTGAATCGAATCTAATCTGATCTAGTACCACCAATAAAAGCCAACCAATTACTAGCGTCTACTAAACCCAATACGTTTCCTATTATTACAATTTAAACCATTAAAAATTTGATGAGGGGTTTCTGGGAAACAATGTTTGTAATGTTGAGATCACTAGAAAATTGTTATAATCGAGAGAAAACACTTGAAAAAATTGTGTTTGAGAGAAAACAGGAAAGAAACAAATCATTCATGATACAGACAATAGCCAGCAGAGGGCAGCAGATGCTGTTAAGTAAAACTGAACTGGCCAGAATTATCCTAAATAGCCTGCACCTGTCAGACAAGATATTTAAGGCCACTCAATGAGCTTTTTTTTTTTTTTAACTATCTGTAGTTCCTGGTTATTGTACAGATTTATTGCTTCTGTAATGCGTCTTCTGGTTCAATACCAGATGCATAAAGTGTGTTATCACTTAAGGAGATAGACTGATCCTAATGACGGGGCATAAACTCAATTTTTCTCTCCACAGCTCTTTTCAATAACCACGGACTACTCCAAGCTGAAGAAGGACAGGCCTGATTTTTAAAACCTGTCCCCGGTTGCTATCAATGGTGTAGAATGAGATCCAAGAGCTGCTGCGCTGCTCATTTCCACTTCTGAGAAAAGGAAGCGTCCATGATGCTTCTGAACACATCTATATCAAAACACACTTGTTTTGTTGTTTATGAAGATTATTTTATAAATGGTTCATTCTGAAACAATGTATATGAATCAAGGAATGTCATGGAAAAGCTATGCTAAGATGAAACTGCTTAATATTGTTTTCCTATAAAAAGATTTTATGTTTCTAGTCAGTTTTTATCAGCTTAGCTTGAAATAAAAATATTTATTGACACCAATCATCTTAAATTTTTTTATTCAGATTTAATTTGAGTGTTTCATTATGCATGTCGTGGTCATCGTTCTTTGCAGTAAGTCAAAACAATTTAAAATGTTGTTTAAGAGTGTGTTTTGTCAAGAGCGTGTCTCCAGTCCAACTTCTAGTATTTCAAGACAGAATATCACAATAAAGCATGATGAGGGTTCCTATCCAAGTTGGAATTTGCCAATATGATTGAATGGTTGGTCATGTGATCATCCTGTAGCCATCATCAGCGATAAAATGAGTGATGGAATTTCACTTAAGGAGGAGGAGCTTCCCCAAAATTCAGTTATTACAAAACTGATTCATTCGATTCTGTTCAGATGCTTGGATAACATTCTGTCCCGTCATTGAAGTTAATTTAGTATAGGACATTCAGCTTCATGACTGTAAGTTCCAAAGAATTCAAAATTGTTTTTTTACATGTGATAATACAAGTGTCCACAAAAAGAAAACCATTTTGTACATCCAGTATTAGATTTGTTTTGTTTGTATGTTTGCACAATGAATGTCTACTTTCTTAGCCTAATCTCAAAACCACAGAACTCTACAATCTGAACTACAGTTGGGTCATATTTGGCGTCAACCATTCTATGTTTACGTCTCCAAAAAGAATGTCGGATATTAAGGACTGGCCAATGAGCAACCCTCGAAAAAAAGTATATCTTGCATAAGTTGCTTTGACATATTTAAAATTTGAAAATGTGCGATTTTGTAATATTACAATTTTTCGCTTTTCTAGCTCCTTCTCCATTTATACTTTACCCCCCTGTTCTGTTGCCCCCCTGTATTCTATGGAAGGGCTGTTGATGTCCATTGACATAATTCCTGCTGACTTTCCTTCCAATCAAAACAAATATATTTGGGGGGACCCTCTGCCTTTAAAATTCATTAGTAGCTTTTTTTCAGTCTTATAAAGAAACTCTAAACGTAGCAGAGCTGAAGATGTTGAGGTTTTTGTTGGGAGTGACAACGATGGATAGGATTAGAAATGAGTTTATTAGAGGGACAGCGCATGTAGGATGTTTTGGAGACAAGGTGAGGGAGGTGTGATTGAGATGGTTTGGACATGTGCAGAGGAGGGACATGGGGTATATCAGTAGGTGAATGCTGAAGATGGTGCCACCAGGAAGGTGGAAAAGAGGAAGACCAAGGAGGAGGTTTATGGATGTGGTGAGGGAAGACATGCAGGTAGTTGGTTTGAAACGGGGGGGTATTGAGACGGATGATCCGCTGTGGCAACCCCTAACGGAAGAAGCCAAAAGAAAAAGAAGATAAAGAAACTGGGTTCTGAGTTTCTTCTAAACATATTGGAGAATTTGCCACAGTTTTCCTGAAGACTTTGACTTATATTGCTTTCTTTAACTTTATTTGAAATGAATGACATGAACATCGGACAGAAATAAAGGTAAATTATTTTGAATTTTTTATATATATATATAATTTGGTTAAAGACGTCTGGAAAACTTTCAAAAGGGTTGAATGGAAATCTAAGATTTTTGCTAAACGCTGTAAGATACGCTATCTTGCCAAATGTAATGGGACACCTGCCCTTTCCTGCTATATGTGGTTCTTTTCCAAACTGTAACCACGAATCCGGAGGCTCTCAATCGTACAGGACATCTTTAGATGGCGCTATAATAAAATTGTGCATTCAATTGAACTTGGAAATCCAAACCTGTTCCAGCATGGCGATGCCCCTGTGCACAAAGTGAGCTCTTTAAAGATCTGGTTTACATGCTTTGGAGAGGAAGATCTCCTGCTATAGCCCTACTGAACACCTCTGGGATGAATGTGAAATCTGACTGCACCCCAGGTCTCTTCACCTACATCAGTACCTGCCTTTCATAACACTCTTGTTGCTGATAAACACAAATATCCATAAGCACACTCCAAAATCCAAAAAAGAAGAGTGGAGGGAATTATAAGAGTGAATTGGGACTATATGTGGAATTCGATGCTCAAAAATCACATACCGTACTTATGACTATACCATCACTTTCTGGCAGAAGAAACCAAAGTCCACCAATTATCAAAAATAGCTTTTTACTTCAAACTGTCAAAATCCTCAATAATATATCTGGTGCTTTGTTATCTCAGTGGATACAACATTTAAAATTTTTTTTGGTTACGTTGGATTGAATTTCAAATACTGGATAATGTAATTTGTCAAGTGCCTTTATATGTGATTATATTGTATTGTCGCATTTATGTTTATTGTTTTGTCCAACTTATTAAATATAATGGACTTATTAAATATAATATAATTATAATTGTGCACTACCAATTTGTCTCACCCGAGGCACTTTTGCACTACAGGTTGTTGATTGCTTTGTTGAGAACACCTTTGTATACTTTCGTACGGTTTAAATAACAAAATCTCTAGCTATAATGAAATACCGTATAATGTTGTCAGACTAGACAAACTTGCTGGTGTTCTTGGCAGGAAAATACTTTCTGTTTTGACAATAGGCATTGCCCAATCGTTGCTTCTCATGAGTATAATATGTAATTTAGTAACACAATACACAATTGTATTTGTGTGCCTCATACACATTATCTCCAAACTAATGTAAAATACCTACCAATATAGACATATGCATGCAAGTGTCAAGAATGTATTTTTTCTATGTAGTAGCAATAAGGATCTGCCAGTTTGTCGATGTCTCTCGTACACCTGGTCCATTTTTGGCCTTGTAGGCAAGCATCAGTGTTTTGAATCTGATACGTGCAACTACTGGAAGCCAGTGAAGGGAGCGCAGCAGTGGGGTGGTGTGGGAGAACATTTCTGCATTAAATTGCCCCATGCTATAAAAAAATATCAGGATGTGATTTTAAACCATACCAGGACACAAAGGTATATTTCTATCATTTGGGGTGTGTTCTTTAAGAGGTACAAATAAGACGGTACAAAAATGTACCAATGTTCAGAGGTACATTGCTGTACCCCTGCAACAAAGCAATACTCTTTCAGTATGGTGTAAGGTTTAGAGGCCACTGGGGACCACTCTGCAAAGCTGGGGATGGTTCCACATCAACAGTCCAAAGCTCCATGAAGTTATTGTGCAACTAAAAAACTTTGAGGATGGATTTGGACTGTAATTAATATCAACATTCTACTACAATGGCTCAGGCCCACAGGTTGCATGAACTGTAATGAATAGACATTCGAGGTCATGAGGACGGGTTCCCTTCGGAGTCTGGTTCCTCTCAAGGCCATCTTAGGGAGTTTTTTCTTGCGACAGTCACCACTGGCTCACTCAATAGGGATTAAAGAACAAACTTACAGGCACTCAGTTTACACGTTGTCTGTAAAGCTGCTTTGAGACAATGTCCATTGTTTAGAAACCTTATACAAATGAAAATGAACTGAATTGAATAGCAGAAGGAGGTGTTACTCCTGTCATCCAAGAACAAGAATTTGAAGCGATCATGGAAACAGACATACTCAAACTTGAAAGCTGAATATACCAGTCTTGCATACTTAGTGCCTAAGGACTTAAAATGAATGAAACGAATCATGTTTTGTTTTTCCCTTGTATGTCACACCTGTTTGCCCTTGATTATTTTTTTACAACTATGCTGTTTTCTTTTGATGTTAACACGTCCCAATTATTCAAACTTGATTTAGATCCGGCATTATAAAAAAAAGACAAATAAATTATGTGTAATTTCTCTTTTTGTTGTACTGCAACATCACCCGCCTGCCAGTTTATTTGGTAAACCCGGAACACCAACGGACTCATTCCATTATTTAATTCACTAATTATGCAGGAAAAAACATGGAATCTCAAAGCAGATGGACTACAGCAGAAGACCACGTTGCTTCTCAGGATCAGCAGGCTCGCAATTTAATGCCACCGCAACACAATACGGAGTCGGTATTAAAATGATGCAATCTTTTACTCCAAAAAAAAAAAAATGCATGGAATGCTAATTAGCACATCATGTTTGACAGCTGACGTGTCACATAGATTTTCTCCTCCCAGGTTCTCAGTTGCAGTTGCGTTTTTTGAAGGCACAATACAGTCGGTCTAGAGCCTGGTAAGCCTTTTAACAATATATTTATTTGTTTATATTTTGAATTCAACAATTTTTCTAAGAAAATATTAGATATATCATTTTACTGAACTCCTTTGTCAGCAATTTAAAATTTTGAACTTTATTGAAATCATTGCCCATATATTGTATGCAGTGTTACTTTTTAAAGCATGTTGTTTCTCGCTATTATGGATTAATGATAGTGGTAAAGTGCAATCAAAGATGGATGCCGTTCTAATGTTTTAAATAAGATCGACAGAAATATCTAAAACGTTAGCTAAATGCTAGTCAAAACACAGGCGAGGATCAGGGATTAAGGGATAAACTGGGGAAACAATAACTGGATGGAAAGACAAGGAATAATATCTCGAATGGATTAACACAGGCAAAAAAAGCTTTGTAAAGCTCAGGAGGGTGAACATAACCTGATTGTTCTTGGCAGAGAATCTGGTAAATGAGTGTCACTTAAATAGTTTGTGTGGGTGTGAAAGAATGTTTGGTGATTATAAGTACGAAAGCAGGTGTGGTTTCTTGGAATTGCAGTCAGAAGCACCCATGTTTGTTTGTCTAAAGCGTGTTCTGGAAAGTAGTGTTTGTGGTCCTGACAATATGTGAATTAAATTTTGCAACGAGGTTATATACATACTTTATAGAACGTGTGTATTTTATATGCATTTAAAATATGTCATTGTCTGTTGTGCACGCAACGAGAAGCAAAGTAAATAAATTATAATTAAAGTAATAAAAAAAAAATGTATACAAATACAAAATCAGGTCGCAATTTTTTTCCCAATTGAATGTGAAAAACAATACAAGAACCTGGATACCTTAATGTGTATATATCAGGAATGTGTTTAGAATGAACACACACACAAAAAAAAGAGTTATTATACAGCACCATTAAAGAACTGATTCTAATGAACCCCTAAGATCAGCTGTTTCTATATAATCTTCATGAGTGTCTGACGGTGGTCCAGAAACACCTTACAGAGCATACAGTACATGATATCTCACTTCTTGAAGGTTGTCCATCAAGAGAGGGGTATAAAAGAATTTCTAACACATAAGATGAAGGAATATATCTGAAAGAGATTTTATTATAACATTGATTATAAAATTAAATGACCTGCACAAATATTTGATGAGTACTGTGTAGCCCTCTAAGTATATCTGAGTCCTTAAAGAATTAATCAAAAAATATATTATTAATTATTAAATTAAGTCGTAATAAATAAATTTCAGCAGGTCAGTGACCCCAAAGCATAAATCCAAATTAAAGCCCTGAATCCGAGAAATAAATATGCGGCGTGACTTGAATTTGCTGGATGTTTTTGCATGAAAGAATAGGAAAATTTTGCCAAGTCAACCTAAATTCTTAGCCCGAAAAAGACAAATAATAAAAGGTGGATAAATAAATAAATTTCGATTTTTTATTACAAATCTTTTCACTAAAAACGTTTCTAGTTGTTTTTTAATTGATTTTTATACATTGTGATGTGACAACGAGGGTAGAAAAATTGTGACCTGATTTACATTGGTTTTTATAATATACAGTGGTCCCCCGGTTATCGAACTTAATTCGTCCCTTAAAACCGTTCGAAATCCGATATGTTCGAAAACTGGACCTAGTTATCCCATAAGAAATAATGGAAAACCAATTAATCCGTTCCCGAACTCCACCAATACCCAATAATTAACAATTTTTTTCCTGTTTTTAGCCGTATTAATAGTCAGGAATCCCCCTGCCACGCCCCCTACGGTGGCTGTCATGGTGCTTCAGGGAATGCCCTTTTCCTTCGCTCATGCGTGCTCCACCCACATTGAGCTCATCGCAATCGGGCTTCCTCCGTAAAGCACCGTGGATATTATTTATGGACTGCCTTTTGCCGGATTATCCCGATCTCTGCGGGTATTTTGTGTTGGCTCTGTAAAAGTATAAATTAACAACTTTACAAGAGTAAGAAACAAAATGATTACTGTTCTTACCGCTAAATATCACTAATATTGTTCACAAACAGAAGTTGCAATAGATGCTTACTCAGCGATGGGTGAAGCGGAAGCAGTTTCTTCCCCTTGCTCTGGGTTGGGCAGCGTGGGTGGCGTTCGAACTTTGTTCGTTCACTGGACCGAAATTTTGTTTGGAAAACCGTTCGCTAACCGGAATGTTCGATAGCCGAGCCATTCGATAACCGGGGGACCACTGTAATATATATAATATAAAATATATAATAAATATTATGTATTGTTATTCACTTATTAAAAAAATAAATAAATGCATTGACACCACCATCAGAAACATATTTAAAATCCAAATGTATTTTTGTTACAATAATATTAAACAATAAAAATGTGTAGCTTTGTGTGCGTTCACGTGTG
The DNA here is from genome assembly GCF_014805685.1 of Silurus meridionalis. Lineage (NCBI taxonomy): Eukaryota > Metazoa > Chordata > Actinopteri > Siluriformes > Siluridae > Silurus > Silurus meridionalis. The sequence continues at coordinate 2,436,210 of NC_060890.1, read as the reverse complement.
TTAATGTCTTTTTGATTGTAGATTTTCCGTTCCACATGGGATGTTCATATCTGTTGTGTATTCCTGCCCTGCTTTTAATGAGTAAGTCTTAATTAGTGAGGAACATTGCATAGGGAAGGTTTGAGGATAATAGGGGTTGGAAAGGAACACTTCCTCAGCCATTACACTAACAAACAGATTTAAACTTTTTCAGTATAATAGTGAGGGTGGTCATTGACAGCAACGTCATACATGAAGACCTTTCAAATGTTGTTCAGCAGTTAACCACGATTTGAGCTTCAGGACTGAGTGGATGTCTTGCAAAACTCTTAACACTTTTAGGCAGTACTGTTCAAGTACATTAACAATGTGTTCAGGTAATTCCTGCACTAGCACTTGTTCTCAGTGAGCTGAAAATTTTATTGTTTAAAAAAAAAGGAGATGTAAAAAAGTAAATGGGGACCAGTATGACTTTTGGTAATAAAGATGCCTATGTTCTGGGCCACACAATAATATACAATATTGTTCTGAACAGAAATGTTTGTTACTAACTACTTTTTTGTGGACTTGGGATCAGTTTGTTGAGAATTTACATTAGACAAAAGGGGGAATACATTTCTTTGTTATATTAGTTAGTAATCAGACTTAGTTGCCCAGTGCATGTTAAAAGGGGCCTATGCCAGGGTTACGATGTTTCTCTTTACCATATGTTGAAGGATTATTTAGGAGTAACTTGTTCTCTTTTTTAATCTGCATAGTAGATGCTTTTACTTGTCAGATGTTCAGTATGCTACAGTGCAGTGAAATTCTTTTTTTTTTGCATATCTCAGCTTGTAAGAAAAATTAGGATCTGCTCCTGGACCAAAGAGCGTAAGTCTTGGCCCTTGCCTTGCTTAACACGCAGAAACTTGAGAACTTGTCTAGCAAAGGCAGATTTTTCTTTGCTGGGCCATCAAGAGTTAGCAACAGATGAGCTAACCTTTCTCAAATGGTGCATGAATTTGCCCATTAGGGCCCCTTATATGCCCCTTGTACATCTGTTATATGCCCCTATGCACCTTGTGGAGCAGGGTCATAGTTACATAGTTACCTAAATTCAGCAGTAGTACCTAAATGCCTATTCTGTACAAGGCAGGAGACAGTTGAACACCTGTATGCTTTTCGGATCTGCCTGATCTATCTTGATACCTCGATAGAGTGAATTGTAAAATACTTGTCAATGAGGATGGCTTCACTTGGATAGACATTTAAGATTGACATAAAGGGTAACCCTTAAAAAAAACAAAAAAAATTAATTTGGAGTGCAGTTATTATGAACTATTTTGCTACAGTAACCAAGGATTGCAAATGCCATGAACGGGTTTGCATTCAATTCTCCATCAGTGAATAGTGATAACCTTAGTAATGATGGAACTACAATATCCAGTCTCACCCAAATGAGAAATAGTTTAACTTTATTAACACTTATACTTCTACATCTGGTTCCTCTTAAGTTTCCTTCCTCATATTGTCTCAGAGAATAATGTTCTTTCCACTACCACTTCTGGCTTTCCAAATTAGAGATAAACCTACAGAGGTAAAATTATAGGGACATGAATTGCATTATATTATAGGAATTGTAGGGATTACGAATTGCATTATTACAGCGAGTATTGACACGAAGTTAGCATTTACTTATCCTGTTAATTATTTTATTGTAAATACTGTACCAATAATAAAAAAAGAACTGAACATACAGTTTAATATTATAAAAGTTTAAAAATAGTGTTTATTCCTTTCTCTGTCCTTCTTTCTTTTTGTTTGTCTTGCTTGATATTAGGTGGGGTAGCAGTACGACCAACTACACATCCAGTATCAGCAGCACTACCAGGTAACATGTACTTAACAGTGTGGGTATTGGTGTAACACTACAGGTATCCACCCAATATTCTGTCCTTCTACTTACCTAACAAATAAAAAAAACCCACACAAATTATTTTTTGAACAATGTGGAAAAACATTGGTGCTTTTGGTCAATGTAGTTAGCTAGAAGAAGTCTTTATTTATCAAATATTCTTTACAATACAATGATGTTCTTTTCTTTGCATACTGTAGTGTAGCTTGTAAAATCAGAGCAAAGGGTCAGCCTTTACATGGCACTCCTTGAGCAGAAAGTGTTAAGCGAATATGAGCTTAGGAGTGCTGTGGCTTCAAGCCTTAACCATCTGAACAGTAACTTATAGCCTTAACTGGTGAGCCACCACTGTTCCAGCCAAAGTCCTTCGGCAGATATGGATGCAAATGCAGGTGAACAAAGGCTGCATTAAATACATCATTATTTCATCAACTGGTCCAAATCACAGAGCGATACCCTTCATGGGTGAAATTAAAGTCTTTATTTGCTTGGACTCCCTTTACTGTCTTCAATGTTGAGGTGCTCAGGAGAGGTGGATAGAATATCTTTGTGAGGATTATCAACTTTGGTCATGCAATGCAGAATGATGGGACTAGGTACCATAAATGTAAAAAAAAAAACTCATTAAGGAAGGAGAAAAGGATTTGTACCGATTGGCCAGGCAGAGGGACCAAGATTGGAAGGATGTGCTACAAGTTAGAGCAATAAAGGCTGGACATGTGTTGACTAGTGAGGAGAGTGTGTTGAGAAGGTGGAGGGAGTATTTTGAGCAGCTGATGAACGAGGAAAATGAGAGAGAGAGAGAAGGTGAAGATGGTGAAGCAGGAAGTGGTTAGGATTAGTAAGGAGGAAGTGAGCACAGTGATTAAGAGGATGAAGAGTGGAAAGTTGGAACAGATGACATACCGGTAGAAGTGTGGAGATGTTTAGGAGAGATGGCAGTGGATTTTGGAAATGAGAGGATGCCTGAGGAATGGAGGAGTGTGCTGGTACCGATCTTTAAAAATAGGGGAGATGTGCAGACCTGCAGTAACTACAGGGGAATTAAGTTGATCAGTCACACCATGAAGTTATGGGAAAGAGTAGTGGAAGCCAGGCTGAATGAAGAGGTGACCATCTGTGACCGACAGTATGGTTTCATGCTGAGGAAGAGCACCACAGATGAATTATTTGCTTTGAGAATGTTGATGAAGTATAAAAAAAGGTCAGGAGTTGCATTGTGTGTTTGTGGATTTAGAGAAAGTGTACGACAGGGTGGAGAGAGAGGAGTTGTGGTATTGTGTGAGGAAGTCTGGTGTCAGGGAAGTATGTGAGGTGGTGCAGGACATGTATGAGGACTGTGTGACAGCAGTGTGCAATAGGAACGACAGAGTGGTTCAAGGTGGAGGTGGGACTGCATCAAGGATTAGCTCTGAGCCCTTTCCTGTTTGCAGTGGTGTTGGACAAGTTGACAGACAAGGAGTCTCCGTGGACTGTGATGTTTGCGGATGATATTGTTATTTGTGGTGAGAGGAGGGAGCAGGTTGAGAAGAGCCTGGAGAGGTGGAGGTACACGCTGGAGAGAAGGAGAATGAAAGTCAGTAGGAGTAAGACAGAGTACATGTGTGTGAATGAGAGGGAGGGCAGTGGAGTGGTGCGTTGCAGGGAGAAGAGGTGGAGAAGGTACCTGGGGTCAACAGTGTAAAGTAATGGAGAGTATGTTAGAGAAGTGAAAGAAAATAGTGCAGGCAGGGTGGAGTGGGTGGAGAAGAGTGATAGCATTAGTGATTTGTGATAGAAGAGTATCTGTGAGAGTGAAAGGAAAAGTTTATAGGACTGTGGTGAGACCTGCGTGGTTGTATGGTTTAGAGACCGTGGCATTGAGTAAAAGAGAGGTGAGATTGAGATGGTTTGGACATGTGCAGAGGAAGGACATGGGGTATATCAGTAGGAGAATGCTGAGGATGGAGCCACCAGGAAGGAGGAAAAAAGGAAGACCAAGGAGGAGGTTTATGGATTTGGAGGAAGACATGCAGGTGGTTAATTTGAAAGAGGCAGATGTAGAGGACAGATTAGTATGGAGACGAATAATTTGCTGTAGTCACCCCTAACGGGAGCAGCCAAAAGAAGAAGAAGATAAGTCTGGTAAATCTGGTAAAAAAATATAATGGTAAATCTGTGAACACACGAGGCCACCAAAACTTGCCTGGGAAAAATTGTTGGGTTCACTGAGTGCTGATTTTGAAGTTAAAATAGGAGACTGCTTTGGTGCTCTTACATTTACAACATTTAGCAGATGCCCTTTTCCACAGTGACTTACATTGATCTGATTCATACAACCGAGCAGCTACGGGGTTCAGGGTCTTACGCAGAGGCACAGGAGTAGAGGTGTGGCTGGGATTTAAATTCATGACCTTTGGATCCAAACTCCAATGCCTTAACCACTAAGCTTCCACCTCCCCAACTGTTCTTTGCTAAAAGGAAGATAAAGATAAAAGTGCTACGATAAGAAGGAAGTCTTCTGAGAAATGTTTTGCTGAGAAAGAGATCCAGAAAGGGTGCGCCAGAAATGACTATCTAAAGGAATTTCTCAACCCATTCTTTCTCAAGACAGTGACTTGTTTTTGTTTTTTTCCTCCAACACTTTTTACTATTGCTGCTTGAAGTGGCTGGGATGAAAGTATGCATGTCCAAGTTTAAGGCCAATTTTGAAAAAAGAATTAAAACATTTATTGTGTTGAGATAAAATTGTATCATATGTTGAAAAATTAAACTTTACATCTTTTCGCCCAATGGATACACATTGTGGTTTCTCAATAAGATGGCAAGCTGAGAGAGAGGCTGATAAGAAAATGACAGTTTTATTGCTGCATGCTAAAAATATAAATAAGAAATTATAATAACATTTTTTTTATAAATGTTCCATAGCCTTAAGTGTAATCTTTTAAAAGTATTGTATTTGCCCCAGTTTGCTAACATAACCATTGTGGAATTATATCTTATATAGCTTGTCTTTCCTTGTAGTACCCTGTCAGGTCCTGAACTGCACTCAGGATGAAATCTGTGGGACAGTAAATGGAGTTTATGGCTGTGTCTGTGGAACCAATAATTCAAGGCCCAACCCAAATATTTATGGTAGATCTTTCTTGTTCCCATTGCAGCTGTTTTCTCCTACACATTAGTGGAGCTTGCTAACGTAACATACTATGTACAATGCCTAAATGCCTAGCAGAAACAGAACTTTAAAAGATATTACAGCTTTTATTGTATGAATTAATTACATGGTTTTCTAACTTTGAAAAAAAAAACCCTCAGATGCCATTGAAACATGTTCAGCAAGTACTGGAACACTGTCTCTGTCTCGCTGTCAACTCTTTGAAGCTGGATATTCTGAAGATGTACTTCACCTTAATAACCAAAGTTGCAAAGGGAAGGTCAAAAATGACAGACTGGTGTTCGACTTTGACACAAATAGCAACATGTGTGGCTCAACTCTAGAGGTACAAAGTTTTCCTGAAACTTGCATACTTTCCATATAATACTACTGCTACTACTACTATTACTACTACCACTACTAATATTTATTTATTTATTTATTTATTTATTTATTTATTTATTTATTTATTTATTTATTTTTTCTTTACAGTTGTCTCTAATGAAAATTATTTTAAATGTTAAAAGTTGTAACTGGCATAACCCCTGTATGTTTCTTTTATTAATATAAGACCATTGTAGATTGATAATAATAAAAATAATAATAATAATAATAATAATAATAATTATTATTATTATTATTATTATTATTACTATTAAGTTAGAGTTTCTTTAGCTAAACCATTTGAAATTTGGTTAAACATTTCAAATTGCATTAAAATACAATATTCATAAATGAAATACAATACATACAATAAATCATTTCATAATTGTTTTGGTTTAAATGCAGTTGTTAGGAAGCTGTTGAGGGCACACACATTGTAAATGTTGCATTATACCAAAGTGTATTAAATGAAAATGAAAGTTTCCATGGATCCTTTCATTTATAGTTTCAAAATATTTTTAAAGAGACAAACAAATAAATAAAAAACATTACTCCACTTCATTACTACATTAAATTTCTTAACTAATGCAAGTTTTTAAAGTTTTTAATTTTTTAATTTTTCTATGTTTTTTACATTGAAACTTTATTTTTTTGCCAAGAAAACTAAAAATTTCAGTTAGTTTAGTCAACAGCTGAAAATAAAGAAAGCTAACATTTTCTTAGTAACCAAAAAAAAATCAAGTTAGCTTAATTAGTCGAGTTAATATACTGTATAATATACTATATGAATGTTTACTAATCTTACTTAGGATTTTATAGTATGACTACTGTATTAATTCGATGTAAATTTATTTTGTTCCACAAACAACAACAAATTTCAACATCATAGTAAAAAAAATGAGCAACTTTTACAAACACAAGTGACCCAATTATCTGTTAAACATTATGAAAAAAAATGAATAACGTAATCAAATCATAATATGTAAACAACCAAGCTATAAGCAATACAGCCAAATGATTGTAATTGTGATATTTCCAAATTGGGCTGCAGCCGACAAAATAAGTATATTATGTAGGTGAGATTTTGTTTGTTTGCTTCTCAGTTTACTTCTTTAAATTCATTAGACTAAAAGTCAGCTCAAAAATATAACACAAACATAATGGTAAATTAGAAATGGAGATCTGTGTCAGTGGTATTTCTTTCCTTTTTCTTCCTGTTCTCATATTAAGCCAAATCAAAAGACTGATACAAACTGTCACAGCACGTATGTACTGTTTGTGTGAAACTGAAAGTGCTTTAATCTGATTTTCAATATGTGATCAGTAATCCAATGAGTGTGGGCATGAAAGTCTGGGGGTTTTAGTGGTCACTTTGTTAGCTGCACTTAATGGGAAGTGGTGCCAAACCAGAATCTTCGTCGCCACAGTGGATCATCCGTCTCCATACCCCCCCTGTCCTCTACATCTGCCTCTTTCAACCCAACTACCAGCATGTCTTCCCTCACCACATCCATAAACCGCCTCCTTGGCCTTCCACTTCTCCTCCTTCCTGGTGGCTCCATCCTCAGCATTCTCCTACTGATATACCCCATGTCCCTCCTCTGCACATGTCCAAACCATCTCAATCTCACTTCCCTCACCGTGTCTCCAAATTGACCTACATGCGCTGTCCCTCTAATAAACTCATTTCTAATCCTGTCCATCCTCGTCACTCCCAATGAAAACCTTAACATCTTCAGCTCTGCTACCTCTAGCTCCACCTCCTGTCTTTTCCTCAATGCCACAGTCTCTAAACCATACAACATCGCAGGTCTCACCACAGTCCCATAATCCAGGTTAAACTGAATCTTTCAGTCTACATGCAATTTACAGTATAGTGCATCGCAGTAGTCAAGTGAAAATTTCGGATTAGATTAATAAAGATTGGAATGAGGGAATCATTCAATACCAAAACTCAATCATTTGAAATGATTTCTCTTTAGAAAAACAGCACACACATCACCTTCAGAAATAATGTTGGGACGACTGATGGGATGGGTGTGATTAGCCACGTCAGTGGGCTCAACATCGCCTTTTCCTGTGTGTACCCACTCATGCAGAGAATCTCCTTGTCCCTAGGTATTGAAGAAAGGTAAAAATCTTGCCGAACCAATTTCTCAATTATTTAGTTAAAATATTATATTGTTTTATACAGTGTTTACCCTTTGAAACTGTAGAACTCTCTTTCACAATACATTCTGTATGGCTGTATATTTATTTATTATAATCACATTTAATAAGCTTATTTATTTATTTATTTTTTTATGTGACTATTTTAATAAATAGGAAATGTATAAGTGAGAATAAAAAAAATTATACTAATTATTATTAAAAACAGAAGTAAGTTAAATATTTGTTTTGTTATTTTATTATTAATATTTTTGTTAGAGCTATCTTTTTTTAAATATTAGGAGTTGCTTTTTTTAACAATGAAAGTTTTCTCTTTTTCTTTTTCTCAATAATATTTATTATTCATGTTCACAGTGTAATCAGCAAGGAACTGTCTTCTGTGGGCTTTTATCAAATCAGCATGATTCCATATATTGATTCTCATTTCCTGCATCCATACTCTGGCAATGTGACCCTGGAAGTGAACCAGCTGATGTATATATTTATGGAAGTAAATCAGTTTAACAACAATCAGACAATCAACAACAGTCAGATCGCTCTTGTGCTGGACAACTGCTGGGCCACCCCCATCGATCAGATTGACTCCAACATCCGCTGGAACTTGATCATTAATAGGTAAAAGTAAAACGTGACCATGTTGAGCTCAGATGTGAAGCTAAGTTGACTGTGTTTGTGATAATCCATTTCTTGCTATCTTTAGTTGCCCGAACCCTGCTGATGGCACAGTGGCGGTGTTGCAGAACGGTGTCTCCACATCCAGTCGCTTCTCATTCAGAATGTTTACATTCACTGGCTTGTCCAACATCATCTACCTGCACTGCCAGGTCCATCTCTGTCTGCGGGACTCAGAAAACTGCACACTGGTAACTTTTACATAAATAAGTAAAGCAAAAAAAGTTTTATTGGATTTTCTTACATTTTGCAATTATCTCCTTCTTCCCCTCATTTCGCCCTCAGCCCTGCATTTGATGACCTTAAAGAAGACAGTGTGATGTAGATTTCCATGACTTGCCTGCCAGGGCCATGGGTTTCTGATTTCTCTGCTTGAAACTTAAAGTGCTACGATCTTTATTGTGTATATATAATCATAGTTTGAACTATGAATTGAATAGTTGTAACATATAACTTTTTTTCATTCTTCTCCGAAAATATTTTTCAGGTGTCGTGATTATTATGGAATAAATGTTGCTTAAACAATAAACAAATGTTGCGTGAAACAATATTTACTTTCCCATCCCATTCGTTACCAGTGTTGTGGTAGTTTTTAAAAAGAAGAAATCGTAACTAGTTACAGTGACTAGTTACTACATTAAAAAAGGTAACTCAATTACTTTGTTGCTTACTTACACCAAAAACGAATGCGTTACTATTAAAAGTAACTTTTTAGTTACTTTTTTAAAGAAGGTCCTTAAGTGTTAGCATTAATGCCCTTTTATGCATTACGGTCTATACAAACACAAAATTGACTTAAACACAAAGTAATTTTTAAACACTATTTTATTAAAGTCAGACCAGCACAAACTGAATATTCTGAAATAAAAAAAACAATCTGAATAATATATTCAGAATCAAAAACTAAAGTGGCTTCTGCATCATAAAAGCTGTTGTGTTGAGCTCTTACAAATGTTCCTTTCACAGTTCAAGTATGAAAACTATCAACAATGTAGAACAGAACATTAGCTCCTAGCTTCTAGCATGGAGTTTCTGGAGGAGCTTCGACAGATTGGAGTTGTGCTATCGCAGTAGATATGAGCTTCGAAACAGAAAGACACAGCTTACATTTGACTAAAAAGTTTTTGTCTTTATGCTCAACTAAAGTGAAATAATGAGCATATTTCCACTTTGAGAAACTCGTCTTGCTCTCGCCTCGACTCGTCATTACTGCCACACAGACCTGAATAAACAGAGACACGCCCACAGTGCGTCTTCTTCGTGTTTACAGTGGTTCATCCAGCAACCCTACAATGCGACGCTGCTGTAAACAGGTTAGACTGTAGGCTACACTTCAGCCCAAATTCATTCATTTAAAAAAGTAACGGGTAACGCACCATACGGTAACAGAGTTGTTTTATTTAAAAAGTAATGCGTTACAGTATTAGTTACTGTCAAAAGTAACTGCGTTACAGTAATGCGTTACTGCCCAACACTGTTTGTTACTAATATAACATTGATGGACTGATGATTAGAAAAGAAATTATATACCACTTTGGTCTAGCAAAAAAAATGTAGGAATAGTCTATGAAAGAAGAATTTGCATATTACCTAAACTAACAGAAACAAATTCAATTCAATTAAGTTTAATATAATTCAGACATTTTATTTCTATAGCATTTTTTTTGTTATTATTATTTTTTTACCTTTTTTTTAATTTAAACTTTTGACATTTACAGGGTTTAAACAGAGTAAACACATCTGAGCTTTTACAGTTTAAACAGGTTGCCATTCATTTGAATTCTTTTCAAAATACACATTTAAAATGTTACTAAATATGCATTATTGCAGAAAAAAAAAAAATAAATAAAATTAAATAAATTTAAAATAGGAATGAATAAAATTGTATCACCGTTACATTACTATTCATTCTTTCCATGCCAAGTTCCGTATTCCCAGTGCTAATAGGTGTCTCTCTCCAGCTCCAAGATAGATAAAAAAGGGGTCCCATACTTTATAGAATTTAAAAGGTTTGTCTTTTAATGCTGTTGAAAAAGCTTCATATGGAATAAGACCTTTGATTGTGTTAATCCATTGTGCTATTGACGGGACTTGATCTGTTATCCAGCATATAAGTATGCATTTGCGGGCACAGTGGAGTAAAATTTAAAGAAGATGGGTCCCTTGAAACCTGGAAGGGAGTTCCTGGTTTATGCCAAGCAAACAAGTCTTTGGTCCTATTTCCAATGAGCAATGAAAAATTTTCTCAAGTTCTTTTACGACGCCCATTCCAGAATTGTTGTATTTTTGAGTAGCTCCAAAAACAGTGGATAAGAGTTCCTTCTAGAATTTTACATTTATTGCAGAGGTTGGAGAGTTTTTGATGTCACTTTGGACAGGAGTAACATGCAGACGATGAACGATTTTATACTGCATTTCCCAGGCAGAGTTGCTGGTAAGATAGGAAGGCATCTCACATACGGCTTCCCAATCAGTCATCTGAATTTCTTCTCCAAAGTCCTTTTCCCATAACACCCTAGTTTTATCTGAGCTATCTGTATTGGCCCTTATCAAAATATTATAGAAGATTTTGGATACAGATCGAGGTGAAGTAATTTTATTCAACTGTTCCTCTATTGGGGAAACGCAGAATCCATTTGAACAAACTCTGAGATTTTTTGTTATAAAGCTGCGGATCTGATGGTATATCAAGAAGAACTTCTTATTGAGTCCAAATTTTGCAGTGAATTGTTCAAAGGTCATTAACTGTTTATTCTCTATCAGATCACCTATAACATGTATTCCTTTGTCTCTCTCAAATGTATTAAGCCATCATTCATCCCCGGGGGGAAATCTGGGTTGTTATGTAAGGGTGTGAGAAGTGAAAGGTAGGAGTCAAGCCCTTCTATTTTGCGGACTAATCTCCACATTCTAGTCATATTCTTAAGAATAAAATTATCTTTAATTAGAAATCTCAGTTTATTGGGTGAAAGATATAGTAAGTTCCGTAGAGGAACTGTCCCGAGAGATATGGCTTCTGCGCTAATCCAAGTTGAGTTTGGATCATTGAAGTGCCATTCCAGTATAAAACGAAGATGGGCAGAAAGCTGGTATAGTTTAATGTTCGGGGCTGCTAGGCCTCCACATCTGCTCGATAGTGTTAGAAGGCTATATCTTAGTCTAGGTCTTTTTTCGCCAGATAAAGGAAATAATGAAGCCACGTAACTGTTTTAGTGCTTTGTTAGGAATAATAACTGGTAGCATCTGAAATGGGTATAGAAGGCGAGGTAGAATATTCAATTTAACAAGGTGGACACGGCCTAATAGGGATAAGGGAAGATTACACCATCTATCTAGGTCTGATCGAATTTTCTTAAAAATAGGAGCAAAATTGGTTTTATATAGATCTCCCAAATTTGGCGTAATCTTTATACCCAAGTAAACAAAGCCCGCTGGAGACCATTTAAATTGGTGAGAAATTGTGGGGTCATGGGAGTGCAATTTACTTAATGGCATTGCTTCTGATTTTAAAAGATTTATTTTATACCCTGAGAAGGAGCCAAAATTGGAAATTGTATCAATTAGATGTGGAATTGATTGTTGTGGAAAGTTGAGGTAAATTAAAATGTCATCAGCATAAAGTGAGATTTTATACGTTCTCTTATCTAATCCAAACCCTTCAATGGATAGGTCATCTCTAATCGCCGCAGCTAGCGGTTCAATAGCCAGCGCAAACAGCAGTGGTGACATTGGACATCCTTGTCTTGTACCACGTGCTAATGTAAATTCTGGGGATTTAAGACCGTTAGTAATAACTCTTGCTGTGGGGGAGGAATAAAGAATCCTTACCCATTTAATAAATACCTCACCCAAGTTAAATTTAGACAGCACTGAGAATAAATATGGCCATTCGACCCTGTCGAATGCCTTCTCAGCATCTAATGAAATGACTAGCCCTGAATTTGTGAGATTATTTGAATACTGAATTATATTAAGAAGCCTTCTAACATTATGAGCCGAGGATCTGCCTTTAACAAAGCCTGTCTGGTCAGGATTGATTATTGTGGGGAGGATTGATTCAAGCCGGATCGCTAATATCTTCGCTAAAATTTTTGTATCAACGTTTATTGGTATCAAATGAATACTATATTATTTCGTGCATTAAACTTGCTAATTCTATTTTAAATTTCTGAAAGAATTCCACTGTAAACCCATCGAGCCCTGGTGCTTTTCCTTTGGAAAGACTATTAATACAATTCAAAATTTCACTGAGTTCAATTGGTTTGTTTAACGTCTGTCTTTGCTCCTCAGGTATTTCCCGTAGATTTAGGTTTGAAAGGAATTTATTGTCATCACCATTAGAAGAAAGGCCCGATTGGGACGTGTAAAGCCTCTTATAAAAGGCCCTGAAAATTTGGTTAATTGTTTTATTGTCGTGGTGGCACCTGCCTTCTTTGTCTTTGATGCTGGATATGACCTGCGCTTGAGACCGGTTACGCAATAAGTTTGCTAGATATTTGTTAGGTTTATTAGCAAACTCATACATCCGCTGTCTAGCAAAGAATACAGATTTTTCCGCTTTATTAGTGAGAACTGCTTCGAGAGAGGTTTTAACTGTTTCTATCTTAGCTAGAAGTGTATCTGAGGGACGTGCATTATATTTTATTTGTAAGTCGTGGAGGATAATTTCTAATTTTCTCTGTTCTGCCAGCTGCTTTTTTTTCTGGTTGGCTACGTAGGAGATAATTATTCCCCTAATGTAAGCTTTTGCAGTGTCCCAAAGCAAATTGGGAGACACGTCTGGGGTTTTATTGACCATAAGAAATAGTTTAACTTGTTCTTTAAGGAAAGATTCAAAATTTGGATCATGGATGAGCCACGGTATGAATTTCCAAGAAGTTGGGTAAAATATTTGGTTGGATAAGCCTAGTCTAAGAAAAACGGGAGCATGATCTGAAATTACTATGTTCCCAATGTTGCAATCTATTACATTTTGAAGTGAGGATTTGGGAGAGAAAAAATAGTCTATTCTGCTTCCAGTTTTATGGACTCCAGAAAAAAAAGTGTATTCTCTGTCTCTGGGATGGAGAGTTCGCCAAACATCTGCCAATCCAATTTCTTCACATGTCTCATACAGAGCTCGTTGCTCTATTGGAAGGCCTATCATTAGATGATAAAGATTTATCCAACTTTGGTATCAGTGTACAGTTAAGATCACCAGCGATTATGCTGTGTTCACACTGCCATTCTGTGAACTTAAATTAATTACACAGATTTTCTTTATTAGATTGGATAGGGGGGATACTTGTCCCACCCAATCCCTCTTTAATTTAATATGCTCACTGTCTGTTAGATGCGTCTCGCATGCAGAAATGCAATATGTATTTGTTCTTTTTTTAAATAGTTTAGAATCTTTTTTCTTTTTACTGGATTTTGAACCCCCTTTACATTCCAGCTACATATGTTTAATATTGATTTATTCACTGGCATAAACAACAAGTGGGCTGTTTAACTCTGATAGATATGAAAGATAATCCCATGGGAGTTGAATGGGCGGTGATACCATGTATAGCATTGAGGGGGAAAAAAACAAAAAAAAGGGTTTCTGCCCTGCATGTCAAACCAAAAACAAAACTATTTACAATTAACATTTTACAAACATATTTAAGAGTAGGCAAGGGGAGTCTGACGCTGGTCAGTTTCGCATTTGAGAGCAACAGTGATCTCCACTCTGTCTCCTTGGAAACATTACATGACCGAAGCTTAGATAGAGCAAACAGAAAAAGCGCGGTATTCAAAAGAGCACCGCAAAATCCAAAAACTTTGATATGATTCTCGTCAGTCCGCTGCGGCAACAGCCTTCTGTATGTTAACATTATATTAGTTTAGTCTAAAATCATACCATCATATTGACCTTGCGTTTTTCCCCTAAATCGTCTACCCCCAGACTCACTACAAACTTACAAATATTGCTTAGTTGTTGTGTCCCAAGATTAAGTCGCTAAACTCCTAAAAATATGAACAAAACATCCGTAGAAGTATGTCACAAAAACCTGAGCAGTCTATTACCGTGTCATTTAGCCTCTCCGAGGCGATTTGGCCCTGACGAAGTGATGGTTGGTGGTTCGGGCAGGTTGTCCAGAAAAGTCTCTGCCTCTGTCAGCTGTTTGAAGAATTTTACTCGAAGGGTCACTGGAAATGTCATGGCAAAGCAAATTCCTCGTTCACGGAGTCGTTTCTTCACATTTCCAAAGGCTTGTCTTTTTCTTACGATGACCGCAGAGAAGTCTTCAAAGATAGAGATATTGTGGCGTTTGTAGACCAGGTGACCCGCGGCTCTCGCTGCTTGCAGAATGCGTGCCTTGTCTTGAAAATTATGTAATTTTACCATCATCACTCTCGGACGTTCTCCTGGTCTGGGAAGACGCGAAGGAACACAGTGCGTGCGCTCTATCTTAACCTGTTGAATCTTGAATTCGGCGTTAAGTAGACTGGGCAGCCAAGTCCTCAGGAACAAAATCGGTTTAGTCCCTTCCTCCCCTTCAGGCAGGCCGACTATTCGGATATTGCATCGCCTGCTTCTGTTTTCCAGGTCGTCTATCTTTTCCAGGGCCGCGTCAAGCGGTTTTTTTTTTATTTGGTTCAAATCAGCGTTGTCTCTTGAGACCGTGTCTTCCACCGCCGATATACGTGTTTCAGCTTCAGTGACCCGGTTTTCCACCTGCTCGACAAATGTCGCTACTGCCGACAGTTTCTCTAACACCGGATCAATTTTGTTTTCCAAAGCCTTATCGATACCCGCCAAGACTTCTGTTGTTATTTTCTTCACCAACACATCCATATCACTCGGATTCATTAGCTCATCAGCCATCTTGGGAGAGGAGCGAGTGCTGATACTCGATAATTTTCTGCTACGAAGTTTGTGACTGGAATTAAGTTGTTTCTTTGACATACCTTATAACTTATACATTAGAGTTTTGCACTTTCAGAGATAATATTGAGTCTAGAGAGGGAGACTTTTGAAGGCTTTGCCGGAGCTTGTCGTCAACACGGCTACTCCATTAGATGCGTCACGTGACCCCCCCCCTATAGCATTTTTAACAATGGACATTGTCCCAAAGCAGCTTTACAGAAATAAATCGATTATAAATTTTAATTTCAGCTTTAGAAATTAGTCCCTATAAGTTTATCTCCAATGACTGAGCCAGAGGTGACAGTGGCAAGGAAGAAACAATAAGAAATACAAGAATCAAAAGGAACCCCATCCACATCTGGGTGACACCGAATATCCATTCATAATTGGGTGTTTCCATGAAATCCTGGAGTAAGAACGGGAGCTTTGAGGATGGATTTGGACTGGACAGTCTGCTACACTGATTCAGAACTACAGTTTGCTTCTGATCACCATCACTGTACCCCACAACATCGTTAATCTGTAATTAATCGACATTCGGTGCAACCCCGATGAGGATGGGGTTTCCTCTTGAGTCTGGTTCCTCTCAAGGTTTCTTCCAGAGGTAGGAGGTCAGGACAAAACATGAATAAACATGTGAAATTGGGTGTTATAGCATTCAAATATCCCAGTTCATCAAAACAATCTACAATCATTATCCTCCAGTTCTTTGCCTCCAATAAGCACTAGCTGGTTTTTTTTTTTTTTTTTTTTTTTTACAATAGTGGACATCTTGTACACATCACAGTTTTAAAAATACTATCAGTGTTAACTTTTGTTTGGTTTTGTATTTTGATTTCAGTTATCCCCCAAACGTTCCAAAACCGTCTGCGTTAAAACCGAAAAACGGTGATAAACGGACGCCACCCCAACAATGCTATTTTATGTATACAGTACTGTACTGTATTAACATTTTACTTCATTTTATAGTTAATAATTCACTATTTTAACATAAAACTCAATAAAAACAATTTCCTGAAAGTTTTTTGGTCTACTGTGCACTCCATGAGAGACTGGGAAAATCAGCCAAACAAATAAATTATGTGACAAATGCAATTCCACGATAAACCGGGGGCACGATATTCGGACCGCGGTAAAGTGGGGAATTACTGTATTAATTTAAAATTAGTTTTGTTTCAGTTGTTTTGGTGGTGCATAAATAAAATTTATCCTGCCTTTTTGTCTTTGGAAAGTCGTTATATTTTGTTTCTAGTTTAAAGTGTTTAATATTTAGCAAAAACCCTTTATTTTTGTGTAGAGTTTGTGTATATGTTTACTTATGTTCATAAAAGGTAGAATAACTGATTAATTTATTTGTGAAACAACAAGCTACACACAATTGAGGTGTTTAGATATTAAATTAAGGTGTTTAGAGATTTACGTGCATGCAGAATTAACATGTATAGCTCAATACCAAACAATACTGTGAAATAGTGGAAACATTACAACTTAATTTTAACCCCATTTAGATTTTGTCAGGATTAAGGCCCTGGACTACATTTCCCATCAGACACTGCAACTCCATGTCAAACAAGTCACATGTTATACCTGTTACACCCACACCTGTTTTCTATTTCACCTCATTGGTGGCACTTTTTAAGCTCTGGATACTGTGTACTGCATTGTTGTCATGTACTTCCATGATGATCATGGCTTTGCTTAAGGTCAGTTTATTGGTTTCTTGCAAATTTGTGTTCTGTTTTTTGTGTTGTTTTACTTGTTTTGTATGTTTTTTTAAATAATTTATTTATTTATTAATTTTTACAAATATTAAAATGATCTGCACTTGCATCTGCAATCTCTCTGCATTCTGTTACTTATCAAACTGCCTTTAGAAGCATGATTACAGGAACAAGAACAAAATCACTACACAAACATATTGGTTGGAGTGGTGCAAAACATGCTAAAAAGTGGTGACTTTGGAATGATAAGTGATGGATCATGCTTTTCTATGATCTGATTTGATGACTATGTTTTGGTGGAGGAACAAAATGCTTTTTCCAATTAAATTATGACTGTGTACAAAGTCTATAAAGTGCTATAAAGGCATGGTTTGGTTACAATGAACTCTAGTGGCCTGCACAGAGCCTTGATCCCTACCCCAATTTAATACCTTTTGAGAACCTTTTGAGAATTTAAAAGGCCTTCTCATGCAACGAAAGTTAGTTGTTGGTTCCTTAGATAGGAACTATGAGTTTGGCCACATGGTTAATCTGGAACTTTTTGGTTTGTATTGCAAGTACACTGAGTTTATCGTTAAAAGGTTTTACTGTCCTTTGATTAACCACATTTTTCGGAAGTCTGCCATTAAGCTGTTAAACACATCTGTCTTAAAATTCCCATTAAAAAAATATTTTAAAGTACAAAAGACAATAACAAAAGCAGTACAAAGTTCAGAAATGAAAAGGTACACAGTTGAAAAGAGAAACAACTTCTCACCAAAAACTAGAAAATGAAAAGGCTAGGCAAAAACTTAGACAGGAAAAAGGAAGACAAGGCTGGAGCCACAAACTGACATACAGGGGGAACTTTAAATGCACAAAAACGTCTCCAGGTTATGTATGCCACCATTGTTCCCCAAGGGACTGAAATGCTGCATCATAAACACTTTGAGAACACCTCCACGTTGTCCATGCTCCATACAATCAAGTGTATAATCAGTCCAATGGAAAGCACAGTGTTACTGGCAGAGTGATGTTACAACCAGGACACTTACAAGCACATGGAGAGAAACCAGCGCCAGCTTCTGAAAAGGAAAGGAAGTGCTTCAGGGATGCAGGCAGTGTGGCATAGAGATACAGCGTCTCGTTCCCTCTGGGAACCATGGTTACATACGTAACCTAGAGACGTTCCCCTTCAGGAACTCAAGCTGTGTCAGAAATGCTTTTGGAATGAGAGTCCAATCAAGCCAGTCTGACCGAATCCTGCCTAGTGTGGACAGGCACAGCTAGGGCAAGGGTCCTGAGGGTCCTGGCACTGAGGTCAAAGCTATAGAACCTGATAAAGGTCAGCAGGGTGGACCAGCTCGCAGCATTACAACTGTCCTGAAGGGAAACTTTAGAGTACAAGGCCTTAGAGGCAGTCACACTTCGAGTGGAGTGTGCTCTGACCCTGAACAGAGAGGGGACACCAGAGGACTTATAAGAGGAAAAATTTCATCTACAATCCATCTGCTCCGACTTCCTCCATAGTTCTGTGGACATATATGCCCAGTGCTCACACTGGACACAGTCGGTTAAGCTTTTCCTGGTCTGGGGCTTGAAAGGTTGGAGGAAAGAATGCTTGGAACATAACAGGTTGTGGGATGACCAAGGGTACTTTAGGAACATACCCTGATCCAAGGTAGAGGAAGGCACTGGCCAAGCCTGGAGTAAATTCCAGAAAAGAAGGGGCCACAGAGAGGGCCTAAAGATCCCCTACTCGTTTGAGAGAGGATATGGCTAAGAGGAACACAGTCTTAACTGTAAGGAACCTCAAAAGGCACCTCGGTCAGAGGCTCAAAGTGAGGCCAAGTCCCATGCAGGACTCTAGATTGTACCAGAGGCCTCAGCTTATGGGTGTTTTGGAGAAAGCATGTCACCAATGGGTTCTAACATAGTGACTGGGCAGGGGCATGACGGGCCGCAATGGCAAACACATAAACCTTCAGGGTGGAAGGAGCCAACCCTTTGGCAAACTGTTCTTGAAGGAATTCCAGCACTGAACTGACTGGGAAGTTAACTGGATCTAGGAGGTGTTGTTCACACTATGCAGTGAACAGGCGTCACCTTCCGGCATATGATGTGTTCATAGGGGGAGCTCTGGATTGAAGAATGGTCTCCACCACCTTAGTGGAGAGACTAGTAGCTAGGAGCTGTGCCCTCTCAGGGGCCACAGTCACAGCCTCCAAAGCTCTTGGTGGGGGTGTATTATTGTACCCCCTGCCTGAGATAAATCATTCCTGAGCGGAATCTCACAGGGAGGGTGTTCAAGAATGGCTACCAGGTCGGTAAACTATGGTCTGTCCAGCCACAACAGGGCCACCAGGAGAAGACAGAATACGCTCCGTCAAAATCTCTCCAAAACTCCAGGGAGCATCACGACAGGGGGAAAGGCGTAGAGCCGCGGCCTCGTCCATGCATGTACTATGGCATCCAGCCCCAGAGGGGAAAATCAGTTAGGGAAAACCAGAGGGGGCAGTGAGGTGAGTTCGCATTTTTTTTAATGACTAGGTAACATTGTTAAGAAATTCCCTATAAGAACACCAGAGGCTGACCTTGCTCAAGTTTTGAAGATTTATTTCCATCTTTTTTTAATGTTAGATATTTAAAAGATGTGAGAAAAAAAATCCTTAAAATTTATGGTAAAACATCTGGCAGCTTTGGTTGGCAGAAATCTACTGTAAAAAATATGGTTTAACTTTGGATTGCAGTAAACTTAGAAGAAAACCGTAAAATTTAGGATAAAAAAAAACAGCAGCTGTGGTTGGAAAAAAATCTACTAAAAAAAAATTTCTTTAGGTTGTAGGTTCAAAGCACTTCTGTATGTCGCTCTGGACACGGGCTTCTACTAAATACATACATTGGACAACCAAATTCTTTTGAATTCAAATTCAAAAACAGCAGTAAAGAATGTTCTCCATGTTGGCTGAATATTGCAAACCTAACATTTTGAATAATTGCAAACTTTTAATGGATTAATTATGGAACAAATGTTTGGAAACCATAACCATAAAGCTTTTAACTACAAAAAAAAAAAAAACATTTCAAATTACATTAGATTTGCAGTATTCAGCAGAAGCCCGTGTCCAGAATGACGTACAAAAGTGCTTTGAATCTCTATCAATGAATACATTTACACTGGTATGCTAGATTACAACTTTAGATAAATCAGCCTACAATTCGAATTAACCATATGACTTCATCAGATGTGTACATTTTATTAAAACAATGCTGATGATTTACCCACTCTTGTAGATGTCAATTTACCTGCATTAGAGGTGGGTTACGTTAGGAAGGGCATCCAGCGTAAAAACGTGCCAAATCGAACATGCGGATCATAAATACGGATGATCTGTTGTTGTCAGGGAGCACGGGTGCAGGGGTAGGTGCAGAGTGACTGGATGGGAGGGCCCAAATGCAGGATGCACACAAGGTTATGAAAAAAACTTAATAAAGTATAGCAGAGGGAAAAGGCAAAAACAAAGTCCAAAAACAGTCCAGGGTCGAAAACACAGGCAAACAGGGCGATGCAGTGAAGACAAAAACAAATCCAAAAAAAAACAGTCCAAAAAAATCCATAAACAGGCAAACAGAACAAAGAAGGGCAGAGCAGAATCAGAAACCAATAAAAGTCCAGAGTTCAAACCAGGGCAGAGGCAGTGCAGAACAGCTTACAGAGATCAGGAACATGAACAGGCAGGGTGGCAAGAAGAATCTCAGGGCTAGGAAACCGGTAAGACAATCTGGCCAGGAGCTAAACTCTCGATTCTCCTTATATACCAGGAGGCGCGGGAAAAACGGCAAGATGGCCGCCGACCCGGAAGTGCTCACTGCGGAATCGGAAGTGTGCGCCGCGAAACCGGAAGTGCATGCCGCGAAACCGGAAGTGCGCGCAGTGTGCCCGGGAGATCCTGACAGTACCCATCCAGCCCCCCCCCACGACCGTCTCCAGACGGCCTCGCTCCGACCAACGCTGCGGAAGTAAAAGGCAGCAGACAAAAAAGGCAAGGCCTTGCAATCCGCCCAGGGTGGGTGGAGGGGGTCTGGAGGAGGGAAATGCTGGAAAGGCACAATAATCCTGTGGCACGGGGCAAGTGAAGTGCCAACGGCTGACACAGCGGGGCTTGAGGCGAACTGCTACGGGGTACAATGCATTAAAGGTCAGGAAAGGCTGAACGAAGCGTTGAGCGAGCTTTCAGGTGGCTGCCCCAAGCACTTTCCGGCCAATGTGATGAGGCGGAGCGACGCCCTCTGCGAAGGTCTGAGGCGGAGTGATGCCCTCTGCGGCGGTCTGAGGCGGAGCGACGCCCTCTGCGGAGGTCTAAGGTGGAGCGACGCCCTGTGTGGAGGTGTGAACAATGTCGTCAGAAAAACCTGGGAGTGGAGCAACGTCATCAGCCAGGATTGCGACCTCAGCGGACTCTGGAGCGGGGCGGCGACCTCGGCGGGACTCTGGAGTGGCTTGGGGGCATGCTCGGCAGGGCAGAAGAGCTGGGAGACGTTTACAGTCAGGCAAGAAGGCTGAGGTTGGGCAGCCCTCCCTGCAGAGCTCGGGGGCCGGAGAGACAGCCATTTCAGGAGGTTATTTAATATTAATTGGTTTGCCACTGATTGTTCGTGACGCACCCGCAAATACCCATCTCTCTGCTGAGGGCTGAGTTTTAGAATGTCCATCGTCTTGGTAGGGTCCCTGAATTGTTGGTCCACAGTGGAACTAGCCCAATGCTTCAAGACATCCGCTGGGTCCATCTTTGGCCAGATTATTCTGTCAGGGAGCACGGGTGCAGGGGTAGGTGCAGAGTGACTGGATGGGAGGACCCAAATGCAGGATGCACACAACGTTATGAAAAAACTATTTAATAAAGTATAGCAGAGGGCAAAGGCAAAAACCAAGTCCAAAAACAGTCCAGGGTCGAAAACACAGGCAAACAGGGCGATGCAGGGAAGACAAAAACAAATCCAAAAAAACTGTCCAAAAAATCCATAAAAGAGCAAAAAGAACAAAGAATGGCAGAGCAGAATCACAAACCAGCCGCGAAACCGGAAGGGCGGTGTGCACAAGAGATTCGGACAGTTGTGGCCCCCTATGTGGGAGAAGCCGAAAGAAAGTGGTTTTTTTTTTTTTTTTAAATAAGAACATCATGTGCATTCTGGATGCTCTGTGGCAGAGTAAATCATACAATTCCTTGGTACGAATAGAATGTTAGGTGGAAAAATACAAGAAAAAAAGATTTTGTAGAGACAGTTTGTAAACTCTATAAAAGTAAAATAAGCCACAGAAGAACTACAAGAGGAAGTAAATCCAAATAGCACAAATTTGTACAGCATCATTCGTGCCAATGAAATGTTTTTTTGTCCGGCCTCAATTTACTCTCCGTTCACGATCTACATGGTCTGCTATGACATAGGGGTTCACTGTGAATTGTTTCTTGTTTTTTCCCTTTTCTGAATTTATCCAAAAAAAATCACCTAATAGAAAGAATTTACTGACTGACTCAGTTGCTCACAAAGATCAATACAATAATAATAACAAATGAGACCTTACTGTAAGGTTTTAACACAATTCAATTTATGTCAAAGAAATGGTTTAATGCTCAGTATCAAAGGATAATGAATGTTAAAATTGTAGTAGCTGTAAAACATAAGGCTGAGATGAATGTGATCTTTTGGTTGATGCTCAGCATAAATTGGTTTAATGTGATAGCAGGAAGAGGCTACAGACAAAACAAATAATGAAATAGCTTTGGTTATAATACATTTCGGAACTTCAATACCTGTCAGGGATCCACCTGCCACGCCCCCTTTGGTGGCTCTCTATGCCTCCACTCTCCATAGAGCTCCAGGTTTAACGAGGCACACCTGGAGCTCATCATCACTCATGCCTCCACTCTCTCTGAAGGCCAAGGTTTCATCACGCTCACCTGGGGTTCATCATCACTCCACCCCACTTCTATATAAGCTCCTCTTTCACTCCCTATCCCCGTTCGTTATTGTATGTGTTGGACGCTACGTACTGGTTGTATGGGTTGTTTGTTTTGTGCTTATGTCTATGTCTTCCGTTCCGTTCTGTCCGGACTCCACAATCCCGTACCGGCCGTGCTTCACCTCCCCGCGCATCTCGGGTCAGCTAGCGCACCTCGGACTCTTTCAACATAAGGACTGCCGTGTGCTTGTGCTTGTATGTGTGTGTGCGCACGTGTGCGCGTCTGTGTGTGCTCGTGTGTCTCTCTCTCCCTCACGCTTGTATTAAAACTCGAGCGAGCTGTACTCCGGCTTCCGCCTTCTGTTTTCGCTCGCACCCTGACAATACCAGTGTGTTGACATTTAAACTTGTTACTCATTCGAACTTACCACATACAATGATGCTGGTAACTTGCCTACCACCATGTCTTTACCAAGACAAGAAAAATTACATTTATTTGATCACTTTTGAAACCATATTATTTATAAACACATTTATATTTTTTAAACATTCTGTAATCATAAGATAAAATTTACTCACTAATCCAGCTCAGGACAGATACAAGTTTTCTGGCCTGAATATGCTGTAATACTGGTAGATCTGCATCCTGAACATATTGAAAATCTTCAGGTGTGGTTATACTAATTAAATTTAGTTTCTCCACAGCGGCAGCATCGAAGATGAAACTTCTTTGAATGCCTTAGTAATTGCAATGGGGACAATGCTTTTCTTCGATTAATCCATAAACAAAACAGAAAAAAAGCATCAATTTGGTGTCTCAAATGTTTAAAAAGAAAATCTACAAAAGTAAATGTAGTGTACTATCAGTATAAATCTGTCCCATTTATAAATATGTTGCCCCTGTTCCGCTGGGAGAAGTAATTGTCTTTGTATTTTATTTTAAATAAGCCAACATTTCTCAAATACAATTCATCCAAATTGAACCTATTTCACTTTCAATTAAATTCATTTTTATTTGTATTGCGCTTTTAACAATGAACATTGTCTCAAAGCAGCTTTACACAGATAATGTGGTGATAAAAAAATTAATATGTTCTTTATAAGTGTAAGTTTGTCCCTGATGAACAAGCCAGTGGCGACTGTGGTGAAGGAAAAACTCCCCGAGACGGCATAAGGAAGAAACCTTTAGAGGAACCAAACTCAAAAGGGGGAACCTGTCCTCATCTGCACTGTTAAAAATTTTCCGTTAAAAAACAGTAAAGAACTGGCAGCACGGTTGCCAGCAACTTACTGTAAAATTACCAGTGTCTTAGTGTAGGTTAAAATTACAGTTGTTTTCTGTTTATCAAAAAACAGTAAAGAACTGGCAGCATGGTTGCCAGCAACTTACTGTAAAATTAACAGTGTCTTAGTGTTGGTGAAATTTACAGTTGGCTACTGTTTTTGCAAATACAACATAACACTGTTTATACGTTAAAGTATATTTCAGAAAATATAATTAGCAGTTTTTTAAACCTTGTGATTTAAGAAATTGCCCCAGTTTAACTACAAAACACCACATTATTACCATGTATAAATGTACTCTTTAACAGAAGTAAATCAGCTTTACAGAGTTGATTCAAAACATCTCTTCTTTATTAAACTGTCTTAGAATAAATCCTAAATAACATTAAAGAAAATAACACAGATTCTTATTTACAGAACATTTGTATAAAATAAAAACAATGGTCAACCAAAAGCCCAAAGCTTATTACATGCATGGAAATACATCTAAATGTAAAAAAACATTTACATTGGTAAGAAAGACATAGTGAATGACAGAAAACACCCAAGTATATACAGTATTTTTGAGTGAATATGCATGTGTGTGTGTGTATGCGATGTTTGTGTGCCTGTGGTGTGTATTACTTTTATAAAGTCTCACTTAAAATCTATGAATTTTTTAAGTAGACGGGAGACACGTCCGCTTTGATACTCCTACAGTGTTCTTTTCCGGATTTATCCTGAATAACCGCCTGAAAAACAAATGTGTGTGTTTAGAACTAGTGGAGGGGAAATGATTACTCACAGAGAACATATAGCAAAGTATATTCTTGTATAAAGAACAGTTTTCATTCCGGAAAGAAAACAAGCTACAGCACGCAGATCTTTTGAGCAAAAAAGTAAAACACAATAACACCGATATATAAGGGTTTTTTTCTAACGCTGGAGGCTTCACGAATTTCAGAAAAGCAGCGGAAAACACCAGTCATTTTAGTGTGATACAAAGACAATGTGATTCAGTGCAATGGAGTTTGAAAAATTAACTTTACAGAAGGATTATCACATATTTTTCTGAATGAAACTCACCCGGTAATTGAGAATAATGCAACCCGAGTCTGAAATCCAGCTGCGTTTTAATCACTGAAAATGAGCAAATAGAAGATCGATTAACTTCCAATATTCACCACACATGTTAGCTGCCATAGCAAATGTAATGAATTTTGTCGCGCAAACAAAAGGGAACTCACCTGTTAATGTTATGAAGAGATAAAAGTCCCCACGTGCGCACTGCAGTTTACAAAAATACTGTATAGTAATGTTTTTTTTTTCCTCTGAGTAATAAATACAGTAAAATGCTGTTATATTGTGTCTACATCATTTTACAACAACAATAAAACATTAATGTACTGCTTTTGAACATAACATTATTATACTGTTAAAATTCTGGCGTAAATTAACAGCAATTTCTAACAGTGTGGGTTGCACCAAATGTCCATTTATTACAGATAAACAATGTTGTGGGGTACAGTCATGATGATTAGAAGCAAACTGTAGTCCTGAGTCAATGTAACAGACTGTTGACATTAACTACAGTCCAAATCCATTCTCAAAGCTCCTGTTCTTACTCCGGAATTTCATGGAACCACAAAAGGCGTTGATAAGAAACTGTCCCCAGCTGCACAGCGTGGCCTCCAAACAAAAATGACACTATCCAGAGGCAGACCTGGACAAAGTGGGAAAATCCGCGGAGGGAAGAGGGGCAGGAACAGTGGTCACTGGAACCTCAGGAGCATGTTTAACTCGACTGAGAGTTCTTTTGACTCACCCGTATTTGCATCCAAGTCAACGGTGTTCTCCAACATTCCCTGAAGGCATGGTAAGATTCACAGATTCGCATCTGTGCATCGGCACAAAAGTTAATGCATCGATTGAAAAAAGTGTGCACAAGTTTTTGACTCATGTTGAACAGTTTTTAACATATTTGTGAACGCTATAAAACGATTTATTTATATGTAGGGAGTAAAATGTAACGTTATAAATGAAGTACTATAAGTTTAAATACGAAATAAGTTTAATTTGGAATCTATTTGGAAAGAACAGAGAGATGAGCTTCACGGATGAGTTTCACCTCCTGATTTTTAATTAACCAAGTGTTGTAATCTTCCCTGCTCTTTAGAATTCTCACTCCTTCAGAGTTCTCACTGCAGTGGTGATAAACCATTTGGCAGAACAAAGCCGAGAACCCACGGATGCCTGCGGGGTAAGAACAGTGGAGCTAGTGTATAACACACATATTTATCAGTAGATGCTCTGTACTTTTATTATTTAAACAAATGACCTATTATTTGTGACCAATATTTGATATGTATATTGATTTCTGATCTTTAAACTGTTTCTCGTGCGCATTCTCTCAGATGCTAGGTGAATATACGGAGACCGAGGCGTGTCCTGAGAGTCACATAGAATATAGATTAACATGGCAGAGGTAGAGCTGCACCTTCCTGATAATATGCACTACAAAACTTTGTTTGTAATGGGGCCATGCATTAGAAGTTGCCAGAGGTGGCAAAAGTACACACATTACTTAAGTAGAAGTACAGATACTCATGTTTTAAAATACTTGGGTAAAAGTTGAAGTACTGATTATACTTTTTTACTTAAGTGAAAGTAAAGAAGTCTTGTCTCTGACAAGTACTTAAGTAAAAAGTAGTTATTACTTCTACCTATTTTAGCTGTTTACTGGACCTCACATCATATTATTATCCGACAGACAGACAGACAGACAGACAGATAGATAGATAGATAGATAGATAGAACATTGTCATTGCATAGTACAGGTACACAGCAACGAAATGCAGTTTGGCATCTAACAGAAGTGCAAAAAGTAGCAATCGTGCAAATAGTGCTGATAAATATGTATCATATGTACAGCATGTGATATTTATGTAAGCATTTTTACAGTGATTAAATATAAAGGCTATAGCAGTGCAGAGACGTGTGGACATCATTAAGAGCCTTTGCTATGTTTCCACACGGACAGTTAATGAGGTGATACCGGAGAAAGTGCACCTCTTCAAGTCAAGAAGCTTTTATATATATATATAATCATAGACATTTTACAGATTTGAATGATGTATTGTTTTTATCTGTACGATCAATAAAGACAGTAATTTATGTTCGTGTCGCCATTATGAGGGAAAAACCCACAAAACGCCACCCAGAGGATTCATTGTGTAAAACATGGCGGATTTGGTGTTTGATTTGAGACTTGGCGCAGAAATAAAACAAAAGTTTACTGATTAAAAATATTTTTAGGTGAAGTTTATTTATTTTTTATCTAAGTAAAGAAAGGACGTCGTAAATAAGTGTATGTTTTGCTGGAGGTTTAAATTTCACCTCCTTTATATTTATTTATTTATGTATTTATACTTGTTATAAAAATGGTAAAAACAGAAATGCGCGCTGAATTGATAGCACGTTAATAACATCTAGTGCCATTTACAATAATTTAAATTGACATATATATATATATATATATATATATATATATATATATATATATATATATATATATATATATATATTAATACAAAATGAATTAAAAATGTTGTTACCTAATGAATGTATCCATACTAAAGATCCACATATAGAACACAAGCAGAGAAAAGATGATGATCATGAATGTGTCTGTTCTCAGTCATGTTTACATCACTGACTCCCTCTGTCTCATCCACGTTAACCCTAAACTTCTTACTGCTTCTGCCTGCTGATTCTTATCTTTGTAAAGAGTGAGAGTCAGGACTTTATACACCAGCGGATTAAAAAAGACGCACAGTAACAGGAAATCGTTTGTTCGGCTAAAATCGGCATGCAGTGAAAAAAAAAAATTTCCAAATCAGTAGATTAAAACTAAGTTACGAGCCTGTTTTGAAAATTTAAGAAGTAAAAAGTAAAGATATTGGTGTAAAAATGTAATGAGTAAAAGTAAAAGTTAAAGTAAATAGTGGTGTAAAGTACTGATACCAGAAAAATGTACTTAAGTACAGTAACAAAGTATTTGTACTCCGTTACTTCCCACCTCTGGAAGTTGCACTTTAATACATTTTTGATTCATTGTCTGTCTGAACCTAAGAAATAAAAGCGTATATAAATACTATCTGTACCATATTGCATTCCATAGCATCCTTTTTTTTTTTTTTTTTGCATCATATTGCATAGAATCGAAGAACCAAATCGGATCGCACTGCATCGTAAGAGTAATGAAGTGTATTACATGGCTTTGGTAGCTGCATCATATGTATCTTCAATGTATTGCATCATATATAAGCCATTCTTATAATGGACTGCTATGTTTGTATGAATGATCCTGTCTTTTTCGTCACAATTTTTGCTGACTCATTCTAAGAGAAACTTCCATTTAATACAAGTTGTTAATTTAAGTTGTAGTTGTAGCCCATTTCAATTCCAGGTTGCAACAGTGCTAAAGGTGGTGACATAAGCTGTTTCAATAGTGCCTACTGTACTTTTGGCAGGAACTATTCATATATAGTTATTTTATAAATTATTTTTGTCTGTTTTCGGCAGGAACCATGATGGCAGAATGACAACAAATATTGAATTGTCTACTGGTATTGGACATAATGTAGCTCATTTTATGCCTCAATTGACTTTATACATATGTGTAGCTACAATAACACAAATTAAAACACTGACTCAGTAGTGAGTCATATGCAGTGTTACAACCCACAGTATTTTAACCTTGAAGGTTTACGTGTCTGCTATCTTGGCTTATTGTAACCTGCACGCGGGGCAGTCGTGGGGGGGAAACACCCTCTCGTGACACGTTTCCTATGCAGCCCCCGAAGGCTGAGGCCCGGGATATGACCCAGAGTGCCTGTGTGGGATTTGGATTTGGATGTGTGGCCCGATCTCTCTCTTACGCCTGGCATGGCCAGTGCCTTTCTCTACCCTAATACTAGGAATGTGCTTAAGGTGCCTATGGCTCCCTCACGACCTGTCGTTTTGCAGGCATTCAGCCCTCCTCCGTTTCTAGCTCCAAATCAGGAAAAGCAAAATCGACTGAGTCCAGTGCGAGCACTGGTTACAAACCTCCAGAGGACGAGTCTGTGGAGAAAGCTGGAGCAGCTGTTTGTCTGCTATGGCCCTCACAGGGAAGGTTTTCCTGCCAATAAGCAGACTCTCAGTAGATGGATAGTGGATGCCCTCTGGTCTTCCTACTCCTTTCGGAGTCAAGGCTCATTTAACCCGGAGTATGGCGGCCTCAAAGGCCTGGTCCATGGAGGTTCCCCTACAGAACATATGTAACGCTGCGGGCTGGTCAACCCCTTTGACCTTCGTCAGGTTTTATGACCTTGACATCAGAGCCAATTCTGGCTCCTCTGTTCTGCACGCTGGTGGTGCCCGGACACACTAGGCAGGGACTGGTCAGTATGGCGTAATTGGACACTCGTTCCCAAAGCGTTTTGATGCAGCTCGAGTTCCTGAAAAGGAGCGTCTCTAGGTTACGCATGTAACCCTAGCTCCCTGAGGGAACGAGACTCTACGTCAACGGGCCATACTCCCTGCATCCCTGCGGCACTTATCCTTCCTTTTTTAGAAGCTAATGTTACTACCATTACCTCAGCCATTTTGTAGCTTCCTGGTTTATGCAACGTCGCCCGTCGATGACATCACAACTTGCCTATTGACTGGATTTCACATGTGATTCAGTGCGTTGGACAATGCGGGGCATTCCCAAAGCGTTTCGATGCAGCGTCTCGTTCCCCCAGGAACCTAGGGTTACATACTTAACCTAGAGATGTTCTCACAAAACAGGTGTATTGACTCGATCAATAAAAGGAAATTTTACAATTATGAAAAACAAAAACAAGAACAGCCTGTACGTTGCTCAGCACACTCGCACGAAAAAAACTTTCGATTCAATAAGCAGTTGCACAACTAGTTCAACTTGCTGTGCTGTCACTGTTGCCAGCTATTGTATTAGGTTTAATTTTAAGTGTCTTGTGATTTCAATCAGTTACTATACAGGAAAATATTGCTTCCAGTTTGGCATAAGAAAAACCCTTTTCTATATCGTTTCACAGAATAATCCAATACTACCCTTGCTAATAACTGCACTTAGAAAACATTTCGTAATGTCAGTTACTGAGGGTGTGCAGTCACAAGGTGTTCAATTGGAATGAGGTTAAAATTGTATACTCAAGATTCACTCAAGATCTTTCACTACAACTCATTAAACCATATGTTCATTAAGCTGGCTTTATGCTCACAATTATCTTACTTTTCCAACTTCCATGTTTTTGCCTTTTGTTTTATTTGTTTTGTTTATATTTCAACCCTTTTCTTGCCCATCTCCATTAAGGAAATATGTTAGAAAAAAAAGAAATATCTAAGATTATATTCTAAATATCTAACTTTTCATTAAGTGTTGAATCATCACAAAGAAAACACCCCTATTTAATCCTCTCCATGGCAAACTCCGACAACTACAATTGACATTTTTTATTTTCAAAATAAAAACTTAAGAACAAGCAACGTGCACATACAAAGTGGTACCTGTAATCAACTGCATTGGCACTGCCTATGCTTGTTAGGCGAGTGACTGAGGCGGAAGCCGAAGCACCAAAAACCCAAGAAACTTTAATGGCGTACTGCAGCAAAACACATAGACACCAATGCAAACAATAACGGATGCTAAAGTGGGGTGACAGAGGTGGTTATATGGGCAAGATAAACTAGAGGCAGGTGTTCAGAATCAGTAGGATGGTGATGAGCTCCGAGCGGGCGGGGCACGCGCAGGAGAAGAAGCAGGGTGTACCCTGACACCATCCCCTCCCCCAGGGGCGGCACCAGACGACCTGACCCGGGGCACCTGGTCGGTGTGGATGCGAAGCGTGGAACTCCGCCAACAGAGCAGGATCCAGCACGTCCTGCTGGGCCACCCATGTCCGCTCCTCCGGACCATACCCCTCCCAATCCACCAGGTACTCAAGGCGACCCCCGCGCCGCCTGGAATCCAGGACCTCCCTCACCGCATAGACACCTGGCTGGTCCACGACCTCTGGCTGGGTGGGCGCCGCAGGGCCACCTGGGGGGCGAGAGACAGGAGAGGCACAAGGCTTGAGCAGGGACACATGGAAGGTAGGGTGGATACGGTACCTCGGTGGCAGTTCCAGCCGGTAGGACACGTCGTTGACCTGGTTGGCGATCCGAAAGGGCCCGATGAACCGGGGGCTCAGTTTGTAGCAGGGCAGCTTCAGCTCCAGGTCCCTGGTAGACAACCACACCAGGTCCCCGGGACGGAAGCGCGGAGAGTCCAACCTCCGTGCATCAGCGTGTGTTGCGGAGGGCCCGACGCAGCTAAGTGTGCGCCGACTCCCAGATTTTACTGCTCTCCCAGAACCAGTAATCCACTGCGGGCACGTTGCTGGGCTCATCCGACCAGGGGAACAGGGGCGGCTGGAACCCCAGCACACACTGGAACGGGGTGAGTCCTGTCGTGTCCTGGCGTAGCGAGTTCTGAGTGTATTCCGCCCAAGGCAAGAACCGACACCACTCCCCCTGGTCCTGGCTGCAATAGGTCCTCAGATAGTGACTCAGCTCTTGGATCTTACGCTCGGCCTGGCCGTTGGACTGTGGGTGGTACCCCGATGATAGGTTAACTGAGACTCCCAGGAGCTTGAAGAACGCTCTCCAGACCCACGACGTGAACTGAGGACCCTGATCTGAGACGATCTCCTCTGGGAGTCCGTAGTTCCGGAAGACGTGATGGAACAGTGCTTTCGCTGTCTCGAGGGCGGTAGGCAGGCTCCTCAGGGGCACAAAGCGGCAGGCCTTGGAAAAGCGGTCCACCACCACCAGGATGCAAGTGTTCCCCTCCGACCAGGGCAGATCCGTCACAAAGTCGATGCCCAGGTGAGACCATGGGCGTTGCGGGACAGGGAGCGGCATCAGCTTGCCCACGGGCAGGTGGCGCGGGACCTTGGCTATGGCGCAGCTTGGACATGCCTGAACATACCGTATGACCTCCTTGGCCATGCCTGGTCACCAGTAGCGTGCTTGGATGAGCCGGACCGTCCGCTTCTCACCTGGGTGACCCGTTCCAGGCCCTTCATGGACTGACCTGATGAGACCGTGTCTGCAGGAGGACGGGACGAAGACACGCCCTTCCGGACACCCCACAGGCGTGACCTCGTGCCGGGATGCCGTGTGCATTTCTCGGTCGATGTCCCAAACGATGGGCCCCAGGATGAGTGCGGGAGGAATGATCGGCTCCGGGTCGCTGGGTTCCTCTGGCCCATACATCCGAGATAGCGCGTCGGCCTTGCTGTTTAGGGCACCCGCACGGTAAGTGATGTGAAACCGGAACCTGGTGAAAAAAGAGGGCCCAGCGTGCCTGTCGTGGGTTGAGTCTCCGTGCCTCCCGTAAATACTGAAGGTTCTTGTGATCGGTGACCACGGTGAACGGATGCTCAGCCCCATCCAGCCAGTGTCTCCACTCGTCCAGGGCCAGCTTGATTGCCAGGAGCTCGCGGTTGCCGATGTCGTAGTTTTGTTCGGCGGTGGAGAGCTTGTGGGAAAAGAAGGCACAGGGGTGGAGCTGTGCCGGGGTTCCTGATCGCTGGGAGAGAGTGGCCCCCACCCCAGTTGAGGAGGCGTCGACCTTCGACCACAAAGGGCTCCTGGGGGTCTGGGTGACGTAGCACAGGAGCACTACAGAAGCGCTGGCGGAGCTCTTGAAAGGCCTCCTGAGCCTCCTCAGTCCACTTCAAGGTCCGAGCCTTACCCCTAAGGAGCGAGGTGAGGGGGGCTGTTATCTGGCTGTATCCCTGGATAAACCGGTGGTAGAAGTTTGTGAAGCCCAGGAAATGCTGGAGCTCCTTGATCGACTCTGGAACTGGCCACTCTCTCACCGCCTTCACCTTCCTCTCGTCCATCTGAATCCCCTTGGCACTGATGATGTAACCCAGGAAGTGGGTTAAGGGGCGGTGGAACTCGCACTTCGAGAGGTTTAGGAAGAGTCGGTGAGAACGGAGCACTTTCAGGACGGCGCGCACGTGTCCCCGGTGTTCCTTCAGGTTCCGTGAATAGATCAAGATGTCATCTATGTAGACCATGAAGAACCTTTGGAGATAGGGCCGAAGTACCTCGTTCATGAACCCCTGGAAGACGGCTGGAGAGATGGAAAGGCCATACGGCATGACCCGGTATTCATAGTGCCCCGAGGGTGTGATGAAGGCAGTTTTCCACTCGTCTCCCTTCCTTATGCGTACCAGGTTGTAAGCACTCCGGAGGTCGAGCTTGGTGAAGACCCTCGCCTACCTCAGGTCCTCCAGAGCAGCAGGCACGAGTGGGAGTGGGTATGGAAGAGGTGCGATCTGAGAGTTCAGCTGTCGATAGTCGATGCAGGGACGAAGCCCTCCGTCCTTCTTTCCCACGAAGAAGAAGCTGGATGCAGCTGGGGAGGACGAGTGTCTGATGAATCCTTGACGGAGAGCCTGCTGGATGTACTCCTCCATCGCGCGGTGTTCAGGAGTGGACAGCGGATACACCCGGCCCTTGGGGAGCTTAGCGCCGGGGAGGAGATCGATGCAGCAGTCCCAAGGTCGATGAGGGGGGGAGACGGGTGGCGGCCTGGGCACTGAACACATCCTTGAAGGCCTGATACTCCTCAGGAATCTCCACCTGGGCCGTGGTGGTGGCTTCCTCCACCCGGGTGGCGCAAATCACTGCTTCCTGGACCCGCGTCGGAAGTTGAGCGAGACAGTGTTCCTTACAGCGGGGACTCCACTCCAGGATGTCACAGGGATCCCAGGAACACCTCAGTGCGTGTTTCTGTAACCACGGTCTCCCCAGGACCATGCTGACGGTGGAACTCTCCAGAACCAGAAACCGGATCTCCTCTCTATGGAACAACCCCACTTGTAGCGTCACCACCGGCGTGCAGTACTTCACCCAACCTTTCCCCAGTGGACGTCCCTGGATGGTTTGGACCGCTAGGTCCTGGGAACCCCTCTCTCGGGGAAGGCGTAAGCGGTCGAGGCAGGCTTGGGAGATGAAGTTCCCCGCCGAGCCGGAGTCGACTAAACCATGCACAGAGATGGATAGAGCGGGGGTTAGGAGAGACACTGTTAGCTTGGATAGGGGTGAGATATCTGTTGGGAAATCAACAGTACTCACCGCAGCACGAACAGGGCGCGTGGGACACCTAGTGACGGAGTGTCCTTGTATTCTGCAATACAGGCACCTCCCCGTGGCCAGATGGCAGTTTTTCTCTCTCCGGGATAGTCTCTGTGAGCCCAGCTGCATGGGTTCGGGATCGGGAGCTGCCGTTGCACCTCGCAGGCATTCTGGTTGGAGTGGAGTTTGGTGACATGCAGCTAAGTGCTGGGAGAGCCCGATAGATTTTTGGATGAAGCTCTCCAACCCCACGGAATCTTCATGCACTGCCATAGCTTGTTTGAGCTCTGGATTTAATCCCAGCCGATAAATGCTGAGCAGCGCTGACTCGTTCCAGCCACTAGATGCCGCCAGGGTGCGGAAACGGAGGCTGTAATCCATGACGTTGTCGTCCCCCTGCCGTATACTGAGCAGTTGGTCGGCCGTGGTAAGGACGCCGGAGGAGGCGCAAAACACTTCCAGGAAGTGCGCGGTAAATCGAGCGTAGGATTGCGTAGCAGGGCTGGTGGCGTCCCACAGCGATTGTGCCCAATCCAGCGCTCTTCCGGAGAGAAGAGAGATGAAAAACGCCACCTTAGACCGTTCAGTGGGAAATCGCTGCGGTTGAATCTCGATGTACAGATTCACATGGAGTAAGAATCTGCGGCATGCGGAAGCCTCTCCGGAAAAGGCAGCCGGGAGCGCCATAGGAGTGCTGGTGGAGGCGGGGGGGTTTTGCCCAGCCGCGGAAGAAGGAAACGCTTCTCGGAGCACGGCGACGAGCTCCCGAACCGAAGCGGATGACGTGCTGGGTTGTTTATCCATCGCGAGGTAAGAGCCGGGTTGATTCTCTCCTATTCTCTCCGATTCTCGCTCCTCTTCTTAACTTTCCTTTTTTCTTTGCGGTCCATTATTCTGTTAGGCGAGTGACTGAGGCGGAAGCTGAAGCACCAAAAACCCAAGAAACTTTAATGGCGTACTGCAGCAAAACACATAGACACCAATGCAAACAATAACGGACGCTAAAGTGGGGTGAGAGAGGTGGTTATATGGGCAAGATAAACGAGAGGCAGGTGTTCGGAATCAGTAGGATGGTAATGAGCTCCGAGCGGGCGGGGCACGCGCAGGAGAAGAAGCAGGGTGTACCCTGACAATGCTTGGACAGAATCCATTCGACTCACACAAGGTTGGGTTCTCTTCAAAGTTTGGTTCCTCCCAATGTATTTTCCTCATACCATCTCAGGAGATTTTGATCTCGCCCCTAACACCACTGGCTTGCTCATTAGAGATGAACCTTTTAAATAATAAAATTGTATGGAATGATTATTTAATAAAAAATGTATATTCATAATTGATTTACTTGTAAAACTGCTTTGGGACAAATGTTAAATGCTATACAAATTAAATAAACCAATATTTATTAATAATAATAATAATAAAATATAAGTCTGATAAGTCATTGCATTAATCTGTGAAATTTTAGCAAGTGGAGATTCTATTTATTTTGTCAATAATAATCCAATAAAAAAAAAGGAAAAACATTTTGAAGATTAGTAACAATTCCCATTTCTGTTGATATGGTCACACAATCCTTATGAATAAAAATTCAGATACTAAGGCAATTAATGGGCTCCTGAAGGAGGTATAGTTATTATTTTTTTTTTTTTTACACTTGTTGCTCTGAAAATGTATGAGAATGGAAGAGGAATATCTTTTATCAAAGCAATTTTATAATTTCTTGCCAAGAAGTATAATTACAGTGGCAACACCTCACCGTTGTGCCACCCTTTATCAAACTTACTTATGTTTAATCCGTTTAATGACATTAATTTACAGTAATTGCAGTTATTATAATAATTATTAATAATTACGGCATTTGGCAGACGCCCTTATCCAGAGCGACTTTCAACTGAGCAGGGGGCCTTAAGGGCCTTGTTAAAGGAAATTTTAACCTTCTTATCCAAAAGTGTAATGCCTTAACCACTGAGCCACCACCTCCTATTTTTATTATGATTTATACTTCACACAATACTATTTATACACTGATCAGGCTTAACATTGTGACCACCAGCCTGAAATTGATTGGTCTGTGGCTATGCAGCCTTATACGTGACACAATTGCGATATACACAAGAAATTGCGATAAGCTGTGTATTCAGACACTTTTCTATCAGAACCAGCATTAAGTTCTTTAGCAATTTGGGTTACAGCAGCTCGTCTGTTTCCACACGGCAACGAAATGACAAATTTTAGCGAGGGGAGATTTGATATTTTTGTTTTGTTTGTCAATTAACATTAAACGATATAGTAATCCATTAAAGAAAAAGATTAATCAAAAAAGAAACGCCTTTTGAAGATATTTCCTGGTAGCTTGGGAAGGCCTGCCAGACGTATCGCGGTGGGTTCTGCATATAATAGAGAGGGGTTACTTGATTTTAATTTGGGTCCCCTTCTCCCTCGGTTCAACGGGATGTGTCCCACCCTGGTGGGACCCAAGCAGGCTCTGGTCCTGGAAAGGTAAGTGCACACCCTCCTAAGGAAAGGGCCCATCGAGGTGGTTCCTCCGTTAGTCTGAGAGTAAGGCTTTTACAGCCAGTACTTGAATTGAGGCCGATCGTAGATCTATTCTCTTTGAACCGCTTACTCGTGAGGCCTAGGTTCAGGATGGTCACTCTCACAGAGGTCGGGCTCAGATCAAGTACGAGGACTGGTGTGTCACGATAGATTTACGGGACACCTATTTACACATATCCATCCTTCCTGCTCACAGGAGGTTCCTGAGGTTTGCTTTCGGGGGCGAAGCTTACCAATATCGGGTCCTCCTGTTCGGCCTATCACTCTCACCCTGCACCTTCACAAAGTGCATGAATGCAGCTCTAGCCCCGCTACGGCTTCAGGGCATCTGCATTCTAAACTATATCGACGACTGGTTGATATTAGCTCGATCAGAGCTTCAGGCAGTCCGGCATGGAGATTTCGTTCTCGCCTGTATGAAGCAGCTGGGGTAAAGACTAAACGCAAGGAAGAGTGTGCTTCCTCCAGTACAAAGAACCATCTTCTTGGGCGTAGTGTGGTAATCCACAACCGTCTCCCGCCCTGGATCGGAACTATCCTTACAGCAGTCCGGAGAGTGAGAGAAGGCCAGTCACTCACAATGAAGCAGTTCCAGAGGCTGCTGGGTCCCACTTGGCCTCCTCTATATGAGACCCCTCCAGTGGTGGCTCAGAGACAGAGGGTTCTCCCAAAAGGGCAATCCACTCCTTATTATCAAGGTCTTGTGGCGAGCGAACCTATGTTTCTGTGTCAAGGCCCCATCCTGAAGGCTTCTTGTCGTTGCATAACACTAATGATGGATGTATCCCTCACGGGGTGGGAAGCAGTCATGAGTGGCCATTCCTCCCAAGGTCGGTGGAATGAGCTACATCGTTCATTGCACATAAATTGCCTGGAGGTGATGGCTGTGTTTTTGG
Source organism: Silurus meridionalis (assembly GCF_014805685.1). Classification (NCBI taxonomy): domain Eukaryota; kingdom Metazoa; phylum Chordata; class Actinopteri; order Siluriformes; family Siluridae; genus Silurus; species Silurus meridionalis. Next base: position 2,398,513 of record NC_060890.1, on the reverse strand, counting down.
CACTAAAACTCTCAGGGAATTAGGGTTACATACGTAACCTAGAGACGTTCCCTTTCAGGAACTCAAGCTGCATCAAAACTCTTTGGGAACGAGTGACCAATCGTGCCATACTGACCAGTCCCTGCCTAGTGTGTCTGAGAACCACCAACATGCAGGACAGAGGAGCCGGGAGTGGCTCTGATGTCGCGGTCATAAAACCTGACAAAGGTCAAAGGGGTGGACCAGCCCGAAGCGTTGCATATGTCCTGGAGAGAATCTCCAGCGGACCAGGGGGTAAAGGCCACCATACTCCGGGTGGAATGAGCCTCGACTCCGAAAGGAGTGGAAAGACCAGAGGACTTATAAGATGAGGAAATGGCATCTACAATCCATCTGCTGAAAGTCTGCTTATTGGCAGGAAAACCTTTCCAATGAGGTTAATAGCAGACAAACAGCTGCTACGACTTTCCACAGCACTGACTCGTCCTGTGGAGATATGTGTCCAAAGCTCGCAATGGACACAGTCGATTTTGCTTCTTCTGGTGGGGGCTAGGCAAGGAGGAGGGCAGAATGCCTGCAGTATGATAGGTCATGAGGGAGCCGTAGGCACCTTAAGCACATACCCAGGTTTAGGGTAGAGAAAAGCACTGGCCATGCAATGGGCAAACTCTAAGAGAGACGGGGCCACAGAAAGAGCCTGTAGGTCCCCGACGCTCTTAAGTGAGGATATTGCCAGAAGAAAGGCAGTCTTTACCAACAGGTATCTAAGAGCCACCTTGGCCAAAGGCTCGAAGAGGGGCTCAGATAGAGCCACCAACACAACTGCCAAGTCCAACACAGGCACTCTGGGTTGTATACAGGGCCTCAGCCTCCATGTGCCAGGTAGGAAACGTGTCATGAGAGGCTGTTTCTCCAGCGACTGCCCCACAGGGGGGTACAATAAGCTCCAGTAGTGGAGACGTAATCCTTCAGGGTTGACGGAGCCAACCCTGTGGCAAACTTTTTCTGCAAGAACTCCAGAACTGAACCAACCGGGCAGTTGACTGGGTCTAACTGGTGGTGCTCACACCACGTGGTGAACAGATGCCATGTAGTGGCATACAACCTTCTCATGGAGGGAGCTTTGGAATGGAGGAATGTGTCCACTACCTCAGTAGAGAGACTAGCTGCTAGAAACTGTGCCCCCTCACAGGCCACAGCCAAAGCTTCCATAACTGACCATAACCAGGGTTCACCCTGCCTGCCAGAGGAGATACCTCCTGGGAGGAATTTCCCAAGGAGGTGCCTCAAGGAGGGACAGCATGTCTGTAAACCATGGTCTGCCGGCAAACGAGATGCCACCAGGAGGAGACCGGCTCCTTCCTGGCAGATTCTCTCCAGAACTCCCAGGAGCACCACGATAGGGGGAGAGGCGTACATGGCATCCAGCCCCAGTGGGGCTGGTTGAGAGAGAGAGAACCAGAGGGGACAATGTGAAGTCTCCCGATTTGTAAACAGATCCACCTGGGCTCTCTAATATCTATATCTGCTATATCTCCTTTACCACCTCAGGGTGGAGCCTCCATTCCCTGGGCCTCGGCCCTTGCCTCAAAAAGGCATACCCTCTCCAATTTAGATGGCCAGGGATATAAACTGCTCTTAATAAGAGGAGTTTCCACCGGGACCACAGGAGGATCTGCCACACCAGCCTGTACAGGGGGCAAGATCGGACACCCCCCTGGTGGTTGATATACGAGACCAACAACGTGTTGTCTGTACGGACCAGTACGTGGTGATCTCTCAGGTCTCGGAGGATGTGGGGGTGGTAGCATCATGCTTTGGGGGTGTTTTTCTGCACATGGGACATGGCGACAGCACTGTATTAAGGAGAGGATGACCGGGGCCATGTATTGCGAGATTTTGGGGAACAACCTCCTTCCCTCAGTTAGAGCATTGAAGATGGGTCGAGTTTGGGTCTTCCAACATGACAATTACCTGAAGTACACAGCCAGGATAACCAAGGAGTGGCTCTGTAAGAAGCATATCAAGGTTCTGGCATGGCCTAGCCAGTCTCCAGACCTAAACCCAATAGAGAATCTTTGGAGGGAGCTCAAACTCTGTGTTTCTCAGCAACAGGCCAGAAACTTGACTGATCTAGAGAAGATCTGTTCGGAGAAGTGGGCCAAAATCCTTCCTGCGGTGTGTGCAAACCTGGTGAAAAACTACAGGAAATGTTTGACCTCTGTAATTGCAAACAAAGGCTACTGTACCAAATATTAACATTGACTTTCTCAGGTGTTCAAATACTTATTTGCATCTGTATCACACAAATAAATAGTTAAAAAATCATATATTGTGATTTCTGCATTTTTTTTTAGATTGTGTCTCTCACAGTGGACATGCACCTACGATGACAATTTCAGACCCCTCCATGATTTCTAAGTGGGAGAACTTGCAAAATAGCAGGGTGTTCAAATACTTATTTTCCTCAATGTATATAAAATTTTTAAAATTAGAATTTTTTAATATAACTGTTTTCTTTCAGGTTCACCATTGTTTCAAGTTGGACCAGGAGCAACACAACTTGTCCTCAACGATGGAATGTATGAAACAATTCATCTGCAGCAAACATTTAATTACGGTGGTAACACGTACTCTCAACTCAATGTAAGTGAAAATACAGGAATTAAAAATTTCTTATAATTTTATTTGATGAATTTTTTATATATTGTTCTTATCTCACAATATTATATGCTTCATTTTAAGTTGCATTTGTACAGAATTTATCACATTCAGGATATATGGTTTATCACAATCACATGGTCACATGTTCACTTGCATTCACAATAAAGATGTAATGAGCTGAAATGCAATTTCACTTGAAATGCACTTTTATTCCATGCTGGTAGATGAATAATTTGTATCTTCGCTCTCTCTCAGCTGAGTATGGACAGTTATGTGGCTTTCTTCATTCCAAATATCGATGATGAAGTGCCCAACCGAAATCTGGGCAAAGATATCATTGCACCACTGTGGACTGATTTGGACTCTGACAGTGGAGGAAGATGGACCTACGAGCAGGCCACAAGTGGACCTTTAATAGATCGAACTAACCAAGAAATTAACAGGATGTTCCCCAATGTTTACTTTTCTGCTTCCTGGGTCTTTGTTTCCACTTGGAAAAATGTCCCACTTGAATTCTCTGCTTTCATGGTAGGAGTCCAAACAGATGATTCAGTCTTTTGAATCTTACAAAACGAATTGTAGCTTAAATCATTCTTCTCTACTAGGGTGCAACACTTCAAGTCGTCTTGGCCTCGGATGGTGGGGGCCTCTCTTTCATCCTGATGAACTATGGGACTATTCCTTCTATCCCCTCTGTTAACTGGCTGGTGAGAGCTTTAGGATTACATTTATGTTCAGCGTAAAATAAGCAAATCATCAGTAAAAGTTGTGAAAACATCTGTTTACATTTGATCTTTTTAGGCTGGCTATGGCATGGAGAACAGCAGTTTTGTCACCATTTCAGTAAACAGTGCCCCTGAGCTGTCATCATCTAGTAACGTCAATATCACTGGTCGCTGGGCTTTTCAATTTACAGGTCATCATTTTCTTTTTTTTTTGTTGTATAATTCATATTGATCTCCTACTGTAAATCATAATTATTTAAGTGCTGGATTCTGGAAGTGGCCTGCAACTAATTAAATAGGTTTTGTATATTGGTAATTAAAAAACATACTTAAACTTCTAATGGGAATAATGTATAATGCTAATAATAAGGATTGCTAACAGTAGATTTTACCACATTACACCACCCCTTAAGTACATATATGTTCTATTCCTGTTTTAATTGTTGAATTCTGGAAGTGGCCAGAAATGTCTCTAGGTAATGTATGTAACCCTAGTTCCATGAGGGAATGAGATGCTGCGTCAACTTTGGCAACACTTCCGCGTTGTCTACGCTCTGAATCACGTGCATAATCTGTCCATTGGAAAGTGCGGCATCACCGGTGGGGTGACGTCATTACCAGAAAGCCATAGAAAGCACATGGTAGTATTGCATGGAGACACAGCGTCTTGTTTCCTCAGGAGACTAGGGTTACATACGTAAACTAGAGACGTTCCCTTTCAGGAACTCGAGCTGCGTCAATAACACTTTGGGAATGAGTGTCAAATGCTGCCAGACTGACCAGTCCCTGCCTAGTGTGTGGGGGCACAGCTAATTAAAAAAATAGAGGGGCCAGGAGTGGCAATGAGGTCAAGGTTATAGAACCTGACAAAGGTCAACAGGGTAGACCAGACCGCAGCATTGCAGATGTCTTGCAGGGACCAAAGGATCATGCCTTAGAGGCTGTCACACTCGGATCAAGTGCGCTCTGTCCCTGAAAGGGGCGAGGCGACCAAAGGACTTGAAGAAAGATCTGAAAGCATTGACAATCTACCTGCTTAATGTCTGCTTGTTCACAGGGCTGTAGCAAACTAGCAGTTGTTCTGACTTCTTCCATGAACTTGTCCTGTGGACGCAAGTGTCCAGTGCTTGTACTGTACATAGCTGGTTCAGCTTCTCCTGGTCTGGGGCTTAAAAAGGAGGAGAATAGAATAGAATGCCTGGAACGGATCGTCTGACGACCGAGAGCACCTTTGGGATATAATCCGCTCTGGGGTACATGAAGGCACTGGCCATGCCTGGAGTAAACTCCAGAAAAAAGGGGCCCACTGAGAGGGTCTGAGAGGTCCTGTAGATCCCCTATTCTTTTGAGGTAGCAAATAGCCAGGAGAAACACAGGTATTGACTGTGGGTGCCTCCAAGAAGCCTTGGCCAATGGCTCAAAGGGGGAATCAGATAGAGCCTCCAACACAATGACCAGGTCCCACCCACCCACTCTAGGTCGCACCATAGGCCTCAGCCTCCGTGTGCCCACGGAGAAAATGCATCACCGCCTAGTATTTGCCTAATGAATGCCCCACCACGAGGGCATGATATGCCAAAATGGCAAATGCATAGACTTTGAGGGTGGACGGAGCCAACTCTTTGGTAAACTGTTTCTGAAGGAATTCCAGCACTGAACTAACCGGGCAGTTAACTGGATCCATTTGGTGCTGCAGGTGCCACACACTGAACAAGCACCATCTTATGGCATGCAACCTCCTCGTGGAGGGAGCTGTGGAATGGAGAATAGTCTCTACCACCTAGGTGTAAAGACCGGAACCTCTGAGGTGTGCCCACTCAGGGGCCACAACTACAGCCTTTAGAATTATTGTGCCCCCTGCCTGAGAGAGGAAATCCCTCCTGAGAGGAATCTCCCAGGCAGGGTGCTCAAGGAGGGCTGCTAGGTCCACAAACCACAGTCTGCCTCTCCATCTTGGGGCCACCAGATGGGGATGGACTCTATCCCAAAGAACTGTCTCCAAATCCAAATCACCCTTGTTTAAAGTGGGACCAGGAGCAACACAACTTCTCCTCAGTGATGGAATGTATGAAACAATTCAGCTGCAGCAAACATTCAATTATGGTGGAAACACCTACTCTTAACTCTATGTAAGTGAAAATACAGGAATTAATCATTTATTTTAATCACATTTGATGAATTTATTAAATATTGTTCTTATCTCACAGTAATATATGCTCAATTTTAATTAGCATTTTTACACAATTTATTATCACATTCAGGATATATGGTTTTATTTATCACATTAATCACATGTTCAATGACATTTACATTAAAGATGTAATGAGCTGTAATGCAATTTCACATGAAATGCACTTTTTTTCCATTCTGGTAGATGAATAATGTGTATCTTCTCTCTCTCTCTCTCTCCTTCTCTCTCTCAGCTGAGTATGGACGGTTATGTGGCTTACTTCATTCCAAATATCGATGATGAAGTGCCCAACCGAAATCTAGGCAAAGACATCATTGCACCACTGTGGACTCATCTGGACTCGGACAGTGGCGGAAGATGGACCTACGAGCAGGCCACAAGCGGACCTCTAATAGCTCAAACTAACCAAGAAATTAACAGGATGTTCCCCAATGTTTACTTTTCTGCTTCCTGGGTCTTTGTTTCCACTTGGGAAAATGTACTACTTGAATTTTCTTCTTTCACGGTAAGAGTCCAAACAGATGATTCAGTCTTTTGACTCTTAAAAATGAATTGAAGCTTAAATCATTCTTCTCTATCAGGGTGCAACACTTCAAGTCATCTTGGCCTCGGATGATAAAGGCCTGTCTTTCATCTTGGTGAACTATGGGACCATTTCTTCTATACCATCTGTTAACTGGCTGGTGAGAACTTCATAATTACATTTATTTCCAGTATAAATATCACATGTAAAAAAGCAATACATTTTGTCAGGACTACATAAAAAATATACGAATCAACAGTAAAAGTTGTGAAAACATCTGTTTTCATGTGATCTTCCTAGGCTGGCTATGGCATGGAGAACAGCAGTTTTGTTACCATTCCAGTAAACAGTGCCCCCGAGCTATGTTCATCTAGTAAAGTCAATATCACTGGTCGCTGGGCTTTTCAATTTACAGGTCATTATAATTTTTTTCTTTGACAAGAACAAAAAGTAGTCTATATTGTAAATCATCTTTTTTACACTGTGTTGATGAATTCTGGTTTTTAATTTATTATTTATTTATTTATTTTTAGAAAATGCTTAATTTTTACTGTTCTCTCCATCTTTCTCTTGGTTTTTCTGTCTCTCACATACAGACACCTTAACAACAACATCAACACCACCACCACCAGGTGAAGTTTCACTGACAGTGTGTTATTAATGTGTGAACATTCGCTCAATCCGTTATTTTGTCTTTTACATTTTTAAACATACCTTAGTTGATTTCATAATAATGTATAACATGATGGAGGTAAATCATTTATTTGTATTCTCCTTTTTTTAACCATCTATACTCTTTTTTGGTTTGTTTACAAAATGACATGCAGTTCCATCAACGACACCAGGTAAGGATTCATTGACACTGTGTAGTAAATTAAGCTCGCAAAAAGGGAAATATTTGAGTAATTTAAACGGGTTATAATTTCTCATAAATATTTAAACTAAGTTGTTGAATTAACGTTACGATTATTTGGTCTGTTCTTCACCAAACAGACAGTATAGTCTTTTATTAGTTCTATAAAAGGGGTTCCTCCCCGGCCAAGAAAGACACAAGCCCCCTTTACTTTATTCCGGACAAGTAAAAGAGCATGTAAATAAGATCAAATATTGCAGGGACTTTCAAATGTGAGCAACACTCAGAGACAATCACTTATGAAAAATATGGCGTTTAATGAATGAGACAAACACAACATAGATCTAACTACACAAATATACAAAATGGAAAAAATACAAATAAAAGAAAGAAAAAGTTAAGAATCGGTAAAAGGGGAAAGAGAAGGAAAAAGAAGAAAGAGATAGAAATAAAAAAAAGAAATGGCAAGCTTAACTTCGAAAAAACCACCACCCACACGAGAATCTAAGGGGCTCAAGCTTAATCTCATTGTTAGGCTAGGTGAATCGGAGGCGGATGCCATAGTAAGTTAAGTGAGCTTTAATAAGGACAAACCACGATAGCTGTGAGAGAGAGAGAGAGAGAGAGAGAGAGGAGGTTCGCCCGATAGGGCCGAGGTACACAATGTCCGAAAGCCAACCTAAAGCGCTGAGGTGATATCCGTGGTATGGCTGGGAGAGGCGAGGTCCACACGATGCGAGAGAGTCTGGAAGTCCTCCTAGCACAATGTGCAATAACGGACGAAGCCCTGAAGGAGCGAGGGCCTTAAGTAGGCCGGGTGGAACGAGGGTTCAGGTGTTGGTAGTTAGTATGATAGAGTAGCGCTCCGTGCAGGTGGGGCGCCGAGGAGAGGCGAAGCCGGTGGTGCCCAGACTCATGCATTTAACCCGGTTGGTTAAACCATTACTTGCATTGGCTTTGTGCTGAACAAGAGTCCGGATGCGGTAGACAAAGGCAATTCTTGAAGAGTCAGTTAGGAGGGAGTTAGACGTTCTTCCAGGTTCTCCTGAAGATCAGATTAGGAAAAGTTCTTTGAGGTAAAGCTTGCCGGAAGATCCTGCCTCAAAGGGTTTGAGTCCCGTTTTAAAGAAGAGGTTCTGAGCCACGGTTGGTGGGGTTCAGGACATTTTAAAGATCAGTCAAGGCCTTTTGTAGTTTATCTTTTTCCTCCTGCAGCTCTGGTTCTTTCCCATCTCCCGTACTGCACTCTTTTTGAGTCTCTGCCATTAGTCCAGCTGACCATGAGCACATGCTGGGTCCTTCTGAGCCTCCTCAGCTTGGATCCTCAGTGCTGATGATTTCCGTTTCAGGCTGGAGATGCTTGCTTCAGCCCCCTTTGCAGCACTCAGGTTATCACCAAGCTGTTCTGGGCTCAGATTCTGCAGGTCACTAGTAGCCATGGGCAGAGTGTACCAGTCAGGGCATTCAACCAGGTCTCTAGTAGATCCCAGTGGGCATCAGAACTGGATGGTCGGGACAGGCTGGTCGTTTTATAGTTTGAGGGTCACTGTGAAGTCAACCAGAGAAGCCAAGGGGGGTAATCTGGCTGTGCTTATTTCGGGGTGGTGTGTGTGTGTGTGTGTGTGTGTATATACTGTGTACTGGAACCTGGCTTGTGTTATCATTTGAATGCTCATTTGAAGACAGATAGAGAGTTTAGTGATTATCCTTTTTGTATAACACGACGAGGTAAAATGTGTCGCTTGTCCTTTGATTGAACCGCAAATGTTAAAGGTTAAAAGGAATACCTGGGACATGAAATCTAAAAGACACTAGCCAGACCCTACATTTATTTATAATTATTATTTTTTTAAATGCTTAATTTTTACTGTTCTCTCCATCTTTCTCTCCCTTCCTCTCCCTTTCTTCCTTTCTTTCATAAAATAGCAGTTGAATCAGGGCTACGTGTTAAAAGCTTGTCTGAATAAATGAGTTTTCAACTGCGATTTAAAAATACTCAGCTCAGTGACGCATTGGATGTGTGCTGAAAGTGCATTCCACAGCGTTGGTCCCTGGACAGCAAATGACCGGCCTCCAAACTTTTTATAGTTGCATTTAGGAACAACCAGAGAAGTAAGTCCAGAGGATCGGAGAGTTCTGGCTGGTTGGTAGACCCTTAATAATTCGGCGACGTACGGCGGGGAAAAGACAGGGTTGATGTGGGAGCATTTGGAGGTGTTGGTGAGAAGACGTGCTGCCGCATTTTGTACCATTTGGAGCTGGTTTAAAAGTGATTGGTTAAGTCCAGTGTAAAGGGCATTACAATAGTCAATACTCGAGCTGATGAAGGCATGTATAGCTTTTTCAAGGGCAGCTTGGGACAAGAATGATTTGACCTTGCTGAGGAGCCTTAGCTGATAAAAGCTCGCCTTCACTACTGCACTAATCTGCTTAGCGAAGTGCATACTTTGGTTAAAAATAACACCCAGGTTACGCACGGTAGGTGCAAACTGAGGTGTAAGAGGACCAAAACTCAGAGAACTGCTGGGTAAGTCCGAGCTAAACAGGATGTACTCAGTCTTTTCTTCATTTAGATGAAGGAAGTTCTGGGAAAGCCACTGTTTAACATCCTGAAGGCAACTATGGAGAGGGTCCAATGCAGAACGCTTACTCTGAATCACAGAAAGATAGATCTGGAGGTCATCAGCATAGAAATGAAATTGAACATTATGATTGGAGATGATTTGACCAAGTGGCAGCATATAGAGTGAGAACAGAATAGGACCAATAATAGATCCTTGAGGCACACCAGATGACAGAGGAGCAACCGAGGAAGAATGATCATCCAGCATTAATGAAAAAGTTCTGTTAGTGAGGTATGATGAGAACCAATTTAGTACTGCACCCTGCAGACCAACAACATGTTGAAGACGAGAAATGAGGATGGCATGATCCATGGTGTCAAATGCAGCGGTAAGGTCCAGTAACACCAAAACCACAGAGCTTTTACCATCCAAGGCTCCAAGAATGTCATTATGGACCCTCAATAATGCTGATTCAGTGCTATGTCTCGACCTGAAACCGGTCTGAAATGTATCACCAATGCCGTGCAGTTGAAGGTGAGACTGAAGCTGGGCGTAAACAAGCTTCTCCATCTACTTAGACAGAAATGACAGGTTAGATATAGGGCGGAAGTTAGATAGTATGGAGGGATCAAGGTTGGGTTTCTTGAGCAGCGGTCTAACAATAGCGTGTTTGAAAGCAGCGGAACAGTACCCATGCTAAAGTAGCTGTTTATGAAGTAGACAAGGATGGGACCTATGATGTCAACAGCCTCCTTCAAAATCCTGGCAGGAACAGCGTCTAGAGGGCAGGTGGTGGGCTTCAACTCGTGGACAGCTTTTCTGAGGTCCACCAGAGTAGCAGCATCAAAGTTCTCTAGCACACATTGGGCCGCACGAGTATGGATACATGGCAACAGCGGGGACTTGTGTAATGGTTTGCCTAACAGACAAAACCTTGTCCAAAAAATGTTGTCTGAATGCATTGCATTTGTTTTCAGAAACGTCATTCAAGACGACAGACACCGGATTTATGACAATTGATAGTGCGGAATAAAATTCCAGGGCGGTGGCTATTGCTATTGATGAGAGCAGAAAGGTACTGTCCTTTAGCTTCCTTCAGTGCACTCTGGTAGGTGGCAAGACTGTCTCTAAACATCTCCAGCGACACCTGCAGCCTATCCTTCTTCCATCTTCGCTCAGAATGTCTACACCGGCGCCTAAGGGCCCGAGTTGTATCATTGAGCCAGGGGTCCAATGGACCATTGGTCGACTTCACCTTGTAGGGTGCAACAGAGTCCTGGGAACAGATGGTATGGAAGGAGGCAAGGAAATGGTCCGGACAAAGAGGCGATGTCAATTCAGTAGTAGAGGCGAGATCAGAAACAGAGAAGGCAGCGACAAAATCATTAACTGTAGATTACTAATGTAATGTGACGACGACGATGGGCAGTAGACGTTGGTGCAGGCGAAACAGCACAAATGTCAAACCGTATAAGAGAATGGTCAGAGATGGGAAAATCCTTGACCTCACAAGCTGACACAATCACCCCACGAGAGATAATAAGGTCGAGAGTGTGACCTAACCTATGGGTGGGACAGGAAATGGACTGAGCCAGATCTATTGATTCTAAAAGTGCCTTAAAATCATTAGCAGGTTTATCAGAGGGGCAGCAAACATGAATGTTAAAGTCACCACAAATTAGAACATTGTCAAACTTTGCTTGAAACTCTGACAGAAGCTCTGAGAACTCAATTAAAAAATCCTTGTTTGATTTGGGCGGCCGGTAAATTACTGCACATAAGATCGGACAGGGTAGAGTGAGCACAAATACTTGTACCTCGAAGCTGGAATACCCTCTAGTGGACAGCAGGCGGCACTTCAGGGACTGTCAGTGTATAGTGGCTATCCCCCCGCCCCTACCGGTTTGCCGCGGCGTGTTTAGGTAAAGGTAACCAGAGAGGAGGATTTCCGAAAAGGCACTGACGTCATCTGGAGGAAGCCAGGTTTCGGTGAGGATCAGAAGATCAGATTAGGAGAAGTTCTTGAAGGTCAAGCTTGCCGGAAGCTTGCCATTACAGTACTGTGTACTGGAACCAGGTATAGAGACTGGCTTGCGTTATTTGAATTCTCATTTGAAGACAGATAAAGAGTTTAGTGATTATCCTTTTTTGTATCTTTGGTGTGGGGGTACGACACTGTGGTACAACCCCCTCCCCCCCTCCCCCCAATAGAGGTGTAAAATGTGTTGCTTGTCCTTTGATTAATTTGCAAATGTTAAAGGTTAAAAGGAATACCTGGGACATAAAATCTAAAAGACCCTACATTTGTTTATAATTATTTTTTTTTAACGCTTAATTTTTACTGTTCTCTCCATCTTTGTCTCTCACATACAGACACTTCAACAACATCAACAACAACAACATCTACAACACCACCACCACCAGGTGAGGTTTCACTGACAGTGTGTTTACATATTAATGTGTGAATATTTGATCAATTTATTATCTATAAAATGATAATTGTATAAAGTTGTTGATTTAACAGTAATGTAATAATTGTTTTAATTATTTGGTCTGTTCTTCACCAAACAGACAGTATAATCTTTGATTAATTCTATAAAAGGGGTTTCTCCCAGGCCAAAAAAGATGCAATCCCACTTTACTTTATACCATACAAGTTATAGAGCATGTAAATAAGATCAAATATTGCAGGGACTTTTTTAAATGCTTAATTTTCACAGTTCCCTCCATCTTTCTTTCCCTTTCTTTGTCTCAGACACTTCAACAACAACACCACCAACACCAGGTGAAGTTTCACTGACAGTGTGTTTATATTTTAATGTGTGAATAGTCGATCAATTCATTATATTGTTCTACATCATATGAGGTCTTATACATTTTTATTCATGCCTTAGTTGATTTCATAATAATGTTTTACATGATGGAGGTGAATAATTTTATTTGTATTCTTCTTTTTTTCCATCTATACTCTTCTTTGTTTTTTTCACAAAATGACATGCAGTTCCATCAGTGACACCAGGAAAGGATTAATTGACACTGTGTGTATGCAGCATATAAATGTGTAACATGTCGACCCTCTTTAATATGTTTAGAATTATCCACAGAAATTGTCATGCGGCAAAAGCAGAGGTGGAAGCCGGAGTACAAATAGGTGTAGTTTTTAATAAGAGGTTGTAGGAAGAACACAAACACCAGCGGGAGCGAAGGGTTAGTGAGGGAGATATCCGTGGTGCACTCTGGGGAGGGCTGTCCACAATGTCCCAAACAGACGAAGAGAAGTTTGCGGGATAATCCAAAATATGCTTCCGAGGATCAGAGGTTGAGTCCAACCATAGACAGGGCATACAGAAAACAATAACGGACGTTAAGTGAAAGTGGGAATGAGACACAAGCGAGACACAGGGTTTTAGCAGGGACACGTGAAAGGTAGGGTGTACCTTGAGGGCAGCTCCAGCTTGTGACACCTCACTGACCCGGTTGGCGACCTTTAAGGGCTCGATGAACCGGGGGCTACACAAGGTCACCCGGATGAAAACGCGGGGACTGCAACCGTCTTGCATCATTGTGCCTGCGGGTGCTACGGAGGGCTTGCTGCAGCTGCGTGTGTGCTAACTCCCAGACCCGATTGCTCTCCCGGAAACAAGTATCCACAGCGGGGATGTTGCACGGCTCGTCCGACCAAGGGAACAGGGGCAGTTGGAACCCCAGCATGCACTGGAAAGGAGTGAGAGCCATGGCATCCTGACAGAGCGAGTCTTGGGCATACTGGCCCATGGCAGGAAGCAGCACCACTCCGCCTGGTTCCGACTGCAGTATGTCCTTAGGTTTCGACTCGATTGCGGACGGTAACCAGACGTCAGGTTGACAAACACCCCATGTAATCGAAAGAATGCCCTCCAGACATGGGACGTAAACTGAGGGCTATGGTCAGAGACTATCTCCTCCGGGGGGCCAAAGTTCCGGAAAACATGCTGGAAGAGGGCCTCAGCCGTTTTGAGCGTGGTGGGCAGACCCTTCAGGGGTATGAACCGACAGGCCTTCAAAAAGCGATCCCCCCGCCACCAAGATGCAGGTGTTGCCCTCCGACCGCGGTAGGACCAGGGATCGACAGTGGCATCAACTTGCCTACCCGAAGGTGGCGTGGGACCTTTGAGACGGCGCAGGTGGGACATCCCTGGACGTAGTGTGTGACCTCCTGGTACATTCCCGGCCACTAATATCGAGTCTGTACCGTCCGTTTCTCGCCTGGGCGACTTTTCCGGGTATGCGAATCTCCTCGTCGACGTTCCAAACGATTTGGCCAAGGATGAGGTATGATGGGTTCCGGCTCGCTGGGTTCTTCCAGCCCGAACATCCGGGAGAGAGCGTCGGCCTTTCCGTTCTGGATTCCGGCCCGATACGTAATGTGGAAACGAAAGTAAAGAAGAGGGCCCATCAAGCTTGCCTGGGGTTAAGTCTCCGGCCTCTTGTAGATACTGGAGGTTTTTGTGGTAGGTAATCATTGAGAATGGATGTTTGCCAGTGTCTCCATTCCTCCAGGGCCAGCTTTATGGTCAAGAGCTCGCGGTTGCCTATATTGTAATTATCGTAAATATTGTAAAGACGAACATGCATGGGTGGAGCTTGGAAGGGACCCGGTCCGCTGAGAGGAAGCGGCCCCCATGCCTGTTGAGAAGGCGTCCACCTCGACCATGAAAGGCTCCCGGGGGTCTGGATGGCATAGTACAGTCGCGTGGCAGAAGCATTTCTGGAGCCTGTGGAAAGCCTCCTAGGTTTCGTGGGTCCACTGTAGGGTTTTCGCCTTGCTTCGGAGTAGAGAGGTAAGGGGAGCGGTGATTTTGCTGTACCACTGGATGAACCGATGATAGAAGTTGGCGAAACCCAGGAAATGTTGGAACGCCTTCACAATCTCCGGGACAGGCCAGTTCCTTACAGCCCTTAACTTTCCCTTGTCCATCTGGATGCCGTCCGAGCTGATGACATAGCCCGAGAAGTGGATTTTTGGGCGGTGGATCTCACATTTGGAGAGGTTCAGGTATAGTTGGTGGGAGTGGAGCACTTCCAGGATTTTGCACATGTGTTCTCTGTGTTCTTGTAGGTTCCGGGAATAAATCAGTATGTCGTCGATATAGACCATGGCGAATCTTTGAAGGTACGGCCAGAACACCTCATTCATGAAACCCTGGAAGACTGCGGGAGAGATGGAAAGGCCGTACGGCATGACCAGGTACTCGTAATGTCCTGAGGGCGTGATGAATGCTGTTTTCCACTCATCCCCCTTTCAGATACGAACTAGGTTGTAGGCGCTTCGGAGATCCAGCTTCGAAAACACCCTAACCTCCCTTAGATCCTCCAAAGCGGCTGGTACGAGCGGGAGAGGATAAGGGAGTGGTGCGATCTGAGAGTTTAGCTGCCTGTAATCAATGCAGGGTCGGAGGCCCCAGTGCAGGGGAAGAAGAGTGAGTGATGAAACCCTGATGGAGTGCCTGCTGGACGTACTCCTTTATCGCCCGATGTTCAGGAGCAGACAGAGCACACCCAACCCTTGGGTAGCTTAGCTCCGGGAAGTAGGTCGATACTGCAGTCCCATGGTCGATGTGGGGGGAGACGAGTGGCTGCCTGTGCACAGAACACGTCTACAAAGGCCCGATATTCCTCGGGGATGTCCACCTGGGTCATGGTGTGGCCTCTTCCACCTGAGTGGCGCCCACTGTGAACTTATCGTGCGGATGCGAGGGGAGCTGAGCAAGGCAGTGCTCCTTGCAATGGGGGCTCCATTCCAGAATGTCGCAGAGGTCCCAGGAACACTTGGGAGTGTGTTGAGTTAACCAGGGCCTCCCTAGAATCACGCTGACCGTTGAGTTTTCCAGCACCATAAAACGGATCTCCTCCTTGTGAAATAACCCCACCTGGAGGGATAGCCGGTGCACAGTACTTTACCCAACGCCGACCTAGCGAGACGTAAGTTTTTTCGGACACTTTGCTTTGTGTGTTTGTGCTGATTACTTCAGCCTGATGGTCATAAGTTTTCAGAAACTTAGTTACTGTTTATTTTTCTTTTTTTTTTCCACATGTGGACTAAATGTGAGACGGCACTGTGCAGCCGCTGTTTTTTTTTTTTTTTGAGTGATCTGTGTGTTTATAATGTTGGAGAATATAATAAAGGTTTGTATGGAGAATGAATGGTGGTTTGTATTGTATACTGGTAAATCTCTGCTGTTAGTAGGTGCACTTATGCCTTTTGTTGTTAACAAACGTATGTACATTTTTATAGCATGCCTTCATCAAACAAATCGCGGCAACGCCGTTGTGTAAAAAAACCTCCAAAAACACGTGCATGCACATTCTCATTTATTAACGCACATCATGTACATAAAGAAATTTCAAGCAAATTAATATATTGCCGCCATTTTGATTTTTGTTTATCTCGATCATCGGTTACCTCGATGCTTTTTGGCGACCCCCCTACGACATCGACATAACCGGGTTCCACTGTAATTTTATTTGATGCATTTTTGAATATAGTTTTTTCTCACAATAGTATATGCTTCATTTTAACCCAGCCATTATGGATGCACAAGCCAGTGCACTCTTAGTGCCGGTCCCAAGCCCGGGTAAATGGGGAGGGTTGCGTTAAGAAGGGCATCCAGCGTAAAAACATGTGCCAAATCAAATATGCGGATCACAAATGAGAATTTTATACCGGATCGGTCGAGGCCCGGGTTAACAACGACCGCCACAGGTATCGTTAGCCGACAGGGTACCGGTGGAAATTGGGCTACTGTTGGCCGAAGGAGGAGAAGGAGAGGAGGACGACATCTACAGAGACGGCAGGGAAAGGAGCAGTGTAGGAGAGTGGAGGTTCGGGTTGGTACTTTAAATGTTGGTACTATGACGGGTAAAGGGAGAGAGGTAGCTGATATGATGGAGAGGAGAAAGGTAGATATGCTGTGTGTTCAGGAGACCAAGTGGAAAGGGAGTAAGGCCAGGAACATTGGAGGTGGATTTAAACTGTTTTATCATGGTGTGGATGGAAAGAGAAATGGTGTAGGGGTGATTCTGGAGGAAGAGTACAGTAAGAGTGTAGTGGAGGTGAAGAGAGATAGGGTAATGATCGTGAAGCTGGAAGTTGAAAGGATGATGATAAATGTCATCAGTGCCTATGCTCCACAAGTTGGCTGTGAGATGGAGGAGAAGGAAAAATTCTGGAGTGAATTAGATGAAGTGGTGGATGGTGTACCTAGGAAAGAACGATTGGTGATTGGGGCAGACTTTAATGGGCATGTAGGTGAAGGGAACAGAGGTGATGAGGAGGTGATGGGTAGGTATGGTTTTAAGGAGAGGAATGTGGAAGGGCAGATGGTGGTAGATTTTGCTAAAAGGATGGAAATGGCAGTGGTGAACACTTATTTTAAGAAGAAGGAGGATCATAGGGTGACGCATAAGAGTGGAGGAAGGTGCACACAGGTGGACTATGTGCTATGCAGGAGATGCAACCTGAAGGAGATTGGAGACTGTAAGGTGTTGGCAGGGGACAGTGTAGCTAGACAGCATCGGATGGTGGTCTGTAGGATGGTTTTGGAGGTGAAGAAGAAGAGGATGAGAGTGAAGACTGAAAGAAGAATAAGATGGTGGAAACTTAAGGAGGAAGAGTGTAGTGTGAGGTTCAGGGAAGAGGTCAGACAGGGGCTCAGTGGTGTTGAAGAGGTGTTGGATGATTGGGCAACTACTACCCTTATAAATTTACACATTAATATCTGAGTTACTCAGTTAAATTATTTTGCATAAAAAATAAATAAATACTGAAATAAAATGAACGTAGTCACGTAGAATTGCGCACTCATACCTGCGAGCCGCGGAAACAGCAGCTGGTCAGAAGTGGAGATGGCAAACCAGAGCATTACATTACTGTGATGGAAGTGTTCTTATTATTTTGAAATAGTCGAGGAAAAGGAGAAAGGAATAATGGTTAAGTGTAGATTATGTGTTGGTGAAAAGCTCTTGTCAACTGCAAAAAATACCACTTCAAAAAAAACATCTGCATGCAAAGCACAGCACTACAGATGTGTGTGTGTGTGTGTGTGTGTGTGTGTGTGTGTGTGTGTGTGTGTGTGTGTGTGTGTTTGTGTGTGTTTGTGTAATGTTGCATATATGGGAAATGGAAACAGAAATATAGAAAACTTTTGCCAACTTTCCACCACTGCAGCTCTATTGACTGCTCAGAATAAAAGTTTTCGGTGGGGGACACATGTACGATGACATCACAGCGGAGAGAGAGAGAGAGAGAGAGAGAGAGAGAGAGCAAATTCACAGCTCATTTGCTCTTTGTGGGAAGATAAACTGCCATGTTCACTGATAATAGCACAAACTTTGTAAAAGCGTTCAGAATGTTTCAAGCTGATGATGAAGCAGAGAATGATGTAGACGAGGACAAGGTCATTTTTACGGAATTGCACGATGTTCTATGTGATGACAGCGAAAGGTATGTTCTCCCTCCACATCACCGGTGTGCAGCCCACACACGTCTTTTGCCCTAATATAAATCTTAATGGCAATTATCTATATTACACCTGTTACACCTGTGAGGCGTGAAAGAGATACAAGTAACGCAAAAGTAACGCAAAAGTAATATAACGCGTTACTTTCCATAAAAAGTAACTAAGTAACGTAATTAGTTACTTTTTTGGGGAATAACTTAATATTGTAATGCGTTACTTTTAAAAGTAACGTTGCCCAACACTGCATATTAATGTGTGAATATTCGATCAATTCATTATTTATAAAATTATAAATATTTAAATTAAGCTGTTGAATTAACGGTAATGGAATTAATGTTAGAATTATTTGGTCTGTTCTTCACCAAACAGACAGTATAATCTTTGATTAATTCTATAAAAAGGGTTTCTCCTGGGCCAACCCCCCATGCAATCCCCCGTTACTTTATACCGTACAAGTAATAGAGCATGTAAATAAGATCAAATATTGCAGGGACTTTTTAAAAATGCTTAATTTTCACAGTTCCCTCCATCTTTCTCTCCCTTTCTTTGTCTCAGACACTTCAACAACAACAACACCAACACCAGGTGAAGTTTCACTGACAGTGTGTTTACATATTAATGTGTGAATATTCGATCAATTCATTATATTGTTCTAGATCATATGAGGTCCTATAAATTTTTATACATGATAATGTTTTTATTTACACCAGGTAAGGATTAATTGACATTGTGTGTATGCAGCATATAGATGTGTAACATATTTTCCCTCTTTAATATGTTTAGAATTATCCACAGAAACATTTAAAACAGTTTTGAGATAAATCAGAATTTCGTCGTATTAAAGCTGTTGAATGTAAGATTTAGAAATGTTGCCTTGTCTGAATACTTTCCAGAAGCACTGTAAATAGTAAAGATAATAAAGTGTGTATCCAATCACACTATGTTCACATTAGCAAGTGACATAGGAACATGTTAATAGTTCATTTTCAGTGTGTGAAAAGTTTACAAAAGTTTGTGTAAAAATTAAAATGTATTTCTTAAACAGTGTTTTCTTATTGCTGGTTTGTTTCAGGTTCACCCTTGTTTCAAGGGGGACCAGGAGCAACACAACTTTTCCTCAGTGATGGAATGTATCAAACAATTCAGCTGCAGAAAACATTTAATTACGGTGGAAACACCTACTCTCCACTCTATGTAAGTGAAAATACAGGAATTAGAAATTTCTTATAATTTCATTTGAAGGATTTTTTTAATATTGTCCTTATCTCACAATTGTATGTTTCATTTTAAGTTGCATTTTTAAAAACATTGGGACACTGTACACATTGTGAATAAAAACAGAATGCAATGATGTTAATGTTTCAAATTTCAGTATTTTATTCAGAATACAACATAGATGACAAAGCATATGTTTAAACTAAGAAAATATATAATTTTAAGGGAAAAATAAGTTGATTTAAAATTTCATGGCATCTACAGATCTCAATAAAGTTGGGACAAGGCCATGTTTACAAGTGTGTGGCGTCCCCTCTTCTTTTATAACAGTCTGCAAACGTCTGGGGACTGAGGAGACAAGTTGATCAAATTTAGGAATAGGAATATTGTCCCATTCCTGTCTAACACAGGCTTCTAGCTGCTCAACTGTCTTAGGTCTTCTTTGTCGCATTTCCTCTTTATGATGCCCTAATGTTTACAATGGGTAAAAGATCTGGACTGTAGGCTGGCCATTTCAGTACCCGGATCCTTCTTCTACGCAGCCATGATGTTGAAATTGATGTAGTATGTGGTCTGGCATTGTCATGTTGGAAAATGCAAGGTCTTCCCTAAAAGAGACAACGTCTAGATGGGAGCATATGTTGTTGTAGAACTTGGATATACCTTTCAGCATTGATGGTGCCTTTCCAGATGTGTAAGCTGCCTTTGCCACATGCACTTATGCAACCCCATACCATCAGAGATGCAGGCTTCTGAACTGAGCACTGAGAACAACTTGGGTTGTCCTTATCCTCTTTAGTCCGGATGACGCAGCATCCCAGTTTTCCAAAAATAACTTCAAATTTTGATTGGTTTGACCACAGAACAGCTTTGCCACAGTCCATTTTAAATGAACCTTGGCCCAGAGAAAACGTCTGAGCTTCTGGATCACGTTTAGATATGGATTCTTTTTTGACCTATAGAGTTTAGCGGCAACGGCGAATGGCACGGTGGATTGTGTTCACCAACAATGTTTTCTGAAAGTATTCCTGAGCCCATGTTGTGATTTCCATTACAGTGGCATTCCTGTATGTGATGCAGTGCCGTCTAAGGGCGTAAAGATCACGGGCATCCAGTACGGTTTTCCGGCCTTGACCCTTACACACAGAGATCGTTCCAGATTCTCTGAATCTTTGGATGATATTATGCACTGTAGATGATAATAACTTCAAACTCTTTGCAATTTTTCTCAGAGAAATTCCTTTCTGATATTGCTAAACTATTTTTCACCACAGCATTGGGGGAATTGGTGATCCTCTGCCCATCTTGACTTCTGAGAGACACTGCCACCCTGAGAGGCTCTTTTTATACCCAATTATGTTGCCAATTGACCTAATAAGTTGCAAATCGGTCCTTCAGCTGTTCCTTATGTTCCATATGTACATTTAACATTTCTGGCCTCTTATTGCTACCTGTCCCAACTTTTTTGGAATGTGTAGCTCTCATGAAATCCAAAATGAGCCAATATTTGGCATGACATTTCAAACTGTCTCACTGTCTACATTTTATGTTATCTATATTCTATTTTGAATAAAATATAAGTTTATGAGATTTGTAAATTATTGCATTCCTTTTTTATTCACAATTTGTACAGTGTCCCAACTTTTTTGGAATCAGGTTTGTATTATCAAATTCAGGAAACATGTTCATCACATTAATCACATGGTCACATGTTTACTTGCATTCACATTAAAGATGTAATGAGCTGAAATGCAATTTCACATGAAATGCACTTTTTTTCTATGCTGGTAGATGAATAATGTGTATCTTCTCTCTCTCAGCTGAGTATGGACGGTTATGTGGCTTTTTTCATTCCAAATATTGATGATGAAGTGCCCAACCGAAATCCAAACAAAGACATCATTGCACCTCTGTGGACTGATCTGGACTCTGACAGTGGAGGAAGATGGACCTACGAGCAGGCCACAAGCGGACCTCTTATAGCTCAAACTAACAAAGAAATTAACAGGATGTTCCCCAATGTTTACTTTTCTGCTTCCTGGGTCTTTGTATCCACTTGGGAAAATGTCCCACTTGAATTTTCTGCTTTCCAGGTAAAAGTCAAAACAGATAATTCAGTCTTTTGATCTCAAAGCACCCAATATTAATCAAATTGTCCTTCTCTGTCAGGGTGCAACACTTCAAATCATTTTGGCCTCAGATTGTGGAGGCCAGTCTTTCATTTTAATGAACTATGGGACCATTCCTTCTATTCCATCCTCTTACTGGCTGGTGAGAGCTTCATAGTTACATATATTTCCAGTAAAAAAAAAGTATAAAGTATAATTCCCTTTTCGTGTATTCATCATGAGGTGAAAAATGTATTTTTTATTTGAATAAAATTTTTCTAGGCTGGCTATGGCAGGCAGAACAACATTTTTGTCACCATTCCAGTAAACAGTGCCCCTGAACTGTCTTCATCTAGTAACGTCAATATCCCTGGTCGCTGGGCTTTTCAATTTACAGGTCATTATAATCTTTTTCTATGACAAGAACAAAAAGTAGTCTATATTGTAAATCATCTTTTTTACACTGTGTTTATGAACTCTGTTTATTTATTTATTTATTTTTTTATTATTATTTTTAGAAAATGCTTAATTTTTACAGTTCTCTCCAACTTTCTCTCCCTTTCTCTATCTCTCACATACAGGCACTTCAACACCACCACCACCACCAGGTGAAGTTTCACTGACAGTGTGTTTACATATTAATGTGTAAACATTCGATCAATTCATTATATTGTTCTAAATAATATGAGGTCTTATACATTTTTATACATGCCTTAGTTGATTTCATAACAATGTGTAACATGATGGAGGTAAATCATTTATTTGTATTCTTTTTTTGTCATCTATATTCTCCTTTGTTTGTTCACAAAATGACATGCAGTTTCATCAACGACACCAGGTAAGGATTTATTGACACTATGTGTATGCAGCATATAGATGTGTAACATGTCTTTCCTCTTTAATATGTTTAGAATTATCCACAGAAATGTTGCCTTGTCTGAATACTTTCCAGAAGCACTGTAAATAGTAAAAATAATAAAGTGTGTATCCAATCACACTATGTTCACATTAGCAAGTGACAAAGGAACATGTTAATGGTTCATATTCAGTGTTTGAAAGGTTGCCACATTTGAAAAATACTTACGGTTGTGTAAAAATTAAAATGTATTACTTAAACAGTGTTTTCTTATTGCTGTTTTGTTTCAGGTTCACCTTTGTTTCAAGTGGGACCAGGAGCAACACAACTTTTCCTCAGTGATGGAATGTATGAAACAATTCAGCTTCAGCAAACATTTAATTATGGTGGAAACACCTACTCTCAACTCTATGTAAGTGAAAATACAGGAATTAGAAATTTCTTATAATTTTATTTGATAAATTTCACAATATTATATGTTTAATTTTAAGTTGCATTTGTACAGAATTTATCACATCTAGGATATATGTTTATCACATTGTTCACATGTTCACTTGCCTTCCATTAAAGATGTAATGAGCTGAAATGCAATTTTAAATGAAATGCACTTTTTTCCATGCTGGTAGATGAGTAATGTGTATCTTCTCTCTCTCAGCTGAGTATGGATGGTTATGTGGCTTTCTTCATTCCAAATATTGATGATGAAGTGCCCAACCGAAATCTGGGCAAAGACATCATTGCACCACTGTGGACTGACCTGGACTCGGACAGTGGAGGAAGATGGACCTACGAGCAGGCCACCTCTAATAGATCAAACTAACCAAGAAATTAACAGGATGTTCCCTAATGTTTACTTTTCTGCTTCCTGGGTCTTTGTCTCCACTTGGGAAAATGTCCCACTTGAATTTTCTGCTTTCCAGGTAAACGTCAAAACAGATGATTCAGTATTTTGCCCTTTAAGCACCCAATATTAATCAAATTGTCCTTCTCTGTCAGGGTGCAACACTTCAAGTCGTGTTGGCCTCAAATGGAGGAGGCCAGTCTTTCATTCTAATGAACTATGGGACCATTCCATCTATTCCATCCCCTTACTGGCTGGTGAGAGTTTCATGATTATATAAATTTCTAGTGTACATGTAGAAAAGCAATTCATCCTTTAAAAACACATAAAACAATGCATTTAATCTCCAAAATTCATATGCAAAAAAGGCATTATGTTTGACAAAGGTGTAAAAGATAAAACATTTTGTATGTACATATACCATTAGTGTAAATTTCATTTCATTGACTGAAATATTGACTGATTATTTTAATGTCTAGAACAGTTTTTCTTTTCTCTTCTTTTTTTTTTTTTTTTACATTTTCCCTAATTAGGTCTAAATTATATTTTTTTTAACATAAAAATTAGCTTTCCAGGCTGGCTATGGCATGAAGGACAGCAAATTTTTCACCATTCCAGTAAACAGTGCCCCTGAGCTGTCTTCATCTAGTAACGTTAATATCCCTGGTTGCTGGGCTCTTCACTTTACAGGTTATAATTATTTTCTTTTTGTTTTATTGAGTTAAAAATATAATTCATATTGTAACTCATATTCATTTGACTGTTGAGTTCTGCAAGTGCCCAGGAACTAACATTTCCCAGATCTACTACAGATGTTATTGTATGTTGTTAATGAATAAATATATGCCCAATCCAACTGGAATAAACTGCTTCCTAATGAGTTGTAAAATATTTAACGTTATAATTACGAATTTTCATATTTGGGTGGTATAACAGTAGTTTTGCTTTAAATTTTCTACTTCTATATCATAACTACAATGTATGGCAAGGAGCCAATGATGGTGCCCTGGCTTTGCCAAAGACCATGCCCAGATTGTAGTACTCCTTATCGAAGTGACCCCCCCCCATTCACTTCAATAAGGGTTGTGTCATCTGCTGACTTAAGTAGCTTTACAGACTGGTGACTAGAGGTGCAGCTGTTCATATCCAGGGGGAAGAATAAAGGAGAAATTAACACAGCCATGTGGATAGTAAGTGTTGATGGTCCATTGGTCAGAGACATGTCTTGCCAGTCTAACTTGTTGCGTTCTGTCAGTCATAAAGTCTATGATCCAACTGCAGGTAGAATCAGGCACACTGATTTAAGAGAGCCTATCCTGTAGCAAAGTGGTGATAACGTATTGAAGGCAGAGCTAAAATCCACACACAAGGTTTTGACAGAGGTTCCTGGGAAGTCCATGTGCTGGAGGATGAAATGAAGGGCCATGTTAACTGCATCATCTACAGACCTGTTTGCTCTGTAGAGAAACTGTAAAGGGTCTATGAGTGGGTCTGTGGTGGACTTTGTATAGGGCAGGACAATGCGTTTAAGGGACTTTATTATTACATACAGTATGTTCGAGCGATGGGATAGTAAAGCTAAGGGAAAACCTGCAGAGTCTAAAAAATTGCAAAAGCCAAAAAAAGCCAATCTGGCAATGAACTTGAGAAACCATCATCTATTTAATCTTATGCAAGATGGCTGCTGTGCCTAGGAACATGCTTGGATGGGTCTGAAATTGAGAGCTTTGGGTAGTTTAAGTCAAACTGCAACTGGGTTAATGCCCTCAGAGACAGGGACAGCCCCAGAAATTGTAGGGTGAGCTTACGGTCACTGGGTCTCACAGGGTGTTGGCCTAACAGGCATAACTCTAGAGATCCTTAAGAAAAGCCACGCAAGCCTTTTGCCAACCATGCGAGCAGTGCAAAACAGGGATAATGTAAATAGGATGGATGGAAAATAAAGGGGGCTGGTAGCCATAGACCAGCAGTAAAGGGATACGCCTGTCGTGGTGGTTGGAAGGGAGTTAAGTGAACTCCACCCAGAGTAGCTTGAACCCAGCCGTTTTCTTGTGCCTGGTTAAGCCTCTTCATCTGGCTAGTGGTTTGAGTGTGGAAACCAGAGTCATCAGTGGCAGGAGGTGCTGGAATACCGAATGCATTTGATGGATTTGCTTCTCTAGAGACTAAAAGAACACCAGGATATTGTAAAGGTGTGCTTTGGGTCCCGGCACCCGTTCTTTCTCTCCGCTGCAGGATATGAAAATAGGATGCCACCACCTGACCACCGCCGAGAAGGAGAGACTGTTTCTATGCCTCTACTGCAGAGGTAAAGGGCACATGGCTGCATCCTGCCTAGTAAAAGACAAGGCTCGTCAGTGAAGGAGGGAGCACCCACGAGCCCCTCTTCCCCCACTCCCTCAAAACCCACCATCTTGGTCCACCTTCAGGCAGGCCCCAGAGGCACGGAATTGGCTGCTTTTGTCAACTCGGAGCTGACGCTGAGTTCATCGACCTCAAGCTTGCTAAGCAACTTCAAGTCCCCATGGAACCCCTACCCGAAGCTCTGCTAATCAGAGCAATGGACGGCAGCCTTTTAGACCGGGCCATTCACCGCACTAAGCCTCTACTCATGTCAGTGGGGGAACGACATCAGGAGTGGCTTTGCTTATTGGTCATCTCCTCGCCCCAAGCCCCCATCATGCTCGGGTTCCCTTGGCCTCGGAAACACAACCGAAGTGTAGACTGGATGACAGGGTATATTCTAGATTGGGGCACCCTCCCCCCACCCAAACCACTGCCGGTTTTCACTCCCAAGCACTCAGACTTAGCATCGGTTCTTGAAATCTATCATGAACTAATGCCTGTGTTCAGTAAGGCCTCGGCTACCTCCCTGCCTCCCCACCAACACTTCGACTGTACCATTGAGCTGCTTCCTGGGGCGGCCTCTATCAGTTATCTGCCCCAGAGCCCGGTCTACTACCGGGGTCTTAATGCAATCACCGTCCGGAATCGTTACCCCTTGCTGCTTATGGGCTTGGTGTTCAAGCTTCTGCATGGTGCCACGGTCTTCACTAAGCTGGATCTACACAACACATACCACCTGGTGCATATCAGGGAGGGGGATAAATGAAAGACCGCCTTCAATACCCCAGCCTGTCATTACAAGTACCTCATCATGCTGTTTGGCCGTCTTTCAGGCACTGGTCAATGAGGTCCTCCGAGACATACTCAACGGCTTTGTGTTGATATCCAGATGATATTCTAATCTTCTCCCATTCCATGGATGAACACGTCCGGCAGATGCGTCAGGTCTTGGAGAGACTCCTCAAAAACGGGCTTTACGTGAAACCTGAAAAATGTGAGTTCCACACCTCACAAACCTCGTTCATGGGATACCTGCTTTCAGCCGGTACTATCCAGATGGACCCTGCCAAGATCCAGGCAATCTGGGATTGGGCAACCCCCACCTCCCGCTGCCAACTACAAAGGATTCTGGGCTCCCTCCGCTCATTCCTTTGGGGCCCTAAGGCTTAGGAGGCGTTTCTCGAGCTTAAGTGGTGATTCGCTGAGGCACCCATCCTCATCTTTCCTGACCCAATTCGTAGTTGAAGTCGACACCTCCAATGTAGGGGCAGGAGCAGTGCTCTCCCAGGTCTGCCCCGAGGATAACCGCCTGCATCCTTGTGCCTTTTTCTCCAGGCACCTTAGCTCTTCAGAACGTAACTATCCGGTGGGAGAGAGGAAGCTCCTTGCTGTCAAACTAGCCTTGGAGGAATGGTGCCACGAGATGGAGGAGGCGGCGGTCACCTTTCTGGTCTGGGCGGATCACTGCAACAAAACCTTTTCTTTGGCCGCTTCTGGTTCTCTCTCTTGTACCAGCCTGGGAGCTGAAACATCAAGCCTGATGCACTTTCTAGAGTTCATGCCCTGGAGGAGGAGGAGCCATGCTCCGAGACCATCCTTCCCAAATCTGTGTTGGTTCACACCCTCAGTCTTGCCTTGGAGGAGCGGGTCAAGAATGCCCAGGACAGGGGCCCTGTTCCCGAGGGTTGCCCCACTGGTCTCCTGTTCGTCCCAGAGGGTCTCTGCTCTGATTTTCTCCAATGGTGTCACAATTCTTCTATCACCCTGGTCAGACTCATACTTTTTCTCTGGTCAAGACACGCTTTTGGTGGCCCTCCATGGTAAAAGACACCGAGGACTTTGTCGCAGCCTGCCCCGACTGCGCCCAACACAAGAACCCTCTTGGCCGCCCCCAAGGTCTCCTTCGGCCCCTTACTATCCCGAAACATCCGTGGTCACACCCGGCCATTGACTTTGTTACCTGGCTGCCCGCTTCTATGGGCTGTGAACTGGTGACAAGTGCAAAATACACAGATAGTGACAATGCAGTAATAAATCAGTTGTTCAGTGCAGTAACAGCCACAGAAAAAAGCTTTCTTTCAGTCTGTTTGTCCTGGCTCTGAGGCACCTGTAGCATCTACCTGATGGGAGAAGGGTTAATTGTCCATGGATGGGGTGAGAGCTATCTTTGATAATGTCCCTTGACCTTTGCAGACAGTATATGTTCTCCATAGTGGGTAGATGATTGCCAGTGACTTGTTGGGCAGTTTTCACCACCCTCTGAAGAGCTTTATGGTCCAAAGCAGTGCAGCTACTATACCACACTGAGATGCAGTTAGTGTGGATGCTCTCAATGTCACAGCATTAAAAGATCTCCAGTATCCTGTACCACAGATGGGACGTTTTAAGTCTCCTCAGAAAAAAACAGGTGCTGTTGTGCCTTCTTGATCAGGATTGGAGAGTTCAGAGGTGAGATCCTCAAAGATGTGGACTCCCAGGAACTTAAAGCTGGGTACACGTTCAACTGCAGCTCCTTTGATGTGAATCTGAGTATGAGTGTGATTGCTGGCTCATTTAAAATCCACAATGATTAATTTTCACCTTGCTACTGGGTGCTGGATCTCTTCCCTGTAAGCCTTCTCATTGTTTCCTCTGATGAGGCCTACCACTGTGGTGCCATCTGCAAACTTAACAATGCTGTTTGAGGCATAGGCAGGTACTCAGTCATAGGTGAAAAGGGACAAGGACAGATTGAAGATGTCTGTGAAGACCTCAGTCAGCTGCTCCGGGCATGCTCTGAGAACACGGCCATGGATGCTGTCAGGGTCAGTCACTTCCTGTGCATTCACCCTAGGTCAGTAATGGCCCGAATCCCTTGCCACATGTTCCAGGGGTCAGCAGAGTTGAAGTGCTCCTCGATCCGCTGTTTGTATACATGTTTGGCTTTGCAGAGTCCCCTTCTCAGATTGGCTCTGGCTGTGTTGCGTGCTCTGGCTGTGTTGCATGTTTGATGACTGGCGAGTACTTGGGCAGAAGGAACAATGAGAGATGGTCTGATAGTCTGAGGTGGGGGAGAGATGTGAGGTGAAAGTATCAGCCATACTTGTATATACATGATCCAGTGTTTTGTGTCCTCTAGTGAAACAGGAACCATGCTGTTGGAATCTTGGCAAAACAAATTGCAGCAATTAAAATACCCAGTGATGATAAAGGCTGGATATACTGTCTGCAGTTTGTTGATAGCAGAGCCTTAGCATCCAGGGGGACATACATTGCTATCACAACAAGGCATATGAACTCATGTTAATGATCAGGTATTCAAGATCAGCAGAGCAGTGAGAAGAAACACCATGTGTTGTTTACATAAATGCATAAGCCTTCTCTTCTCGAGGGGTGCACCTGAAAATGGTGCACCCCTTGAGCTCCAGCACGCTGTTTGGGATGCCGATGTTGAGCCAAGTTTCCAAGAAGACCATTATGTTGGAGTCCATAATCAATCTCTGGGTGAGGGTCCAGATCCTGAGTTCATCCATTTTGTTTGCCAGGGACCGAACATTGGCGAGAATAATACTAGGAAGCTTTGGTCAGTGTGGGTTTAGCGTTAGTTTAAACCGAAGTCCTCCGTGTTTTCCTTGTTTCTGTTTATGGTCTCTGTGCCGGCACCAGACAGTTCCGGTCGGAATAAAAGACTCGCTGTGTTGCTGTCAGGGATTCCCCTGCCACGCCTCCCTCGGCCCCTGTCAGGGATTCCCCTGCCACGCCTCCCTCGGCCGCTGTCAGAGATTCACCCTGCCACGCCCCCCTCAGTAGCTGTCACGGTGCCTCGTTATCCTTTGCCTGCCAGGATCACCGACAGCTGTGGCTCGTTAAGGACTAGACTATATAAACTTACGTTCTCGAGTCACAGGCTGTCGGTTCTTGAAGGTCATGCTGGTGATCGCCTTAGGACTTTTGCTTTCGTTTTTGGACTCTAAGTTTCGTTTTGGATAACTCGTCTCGAGCGGATGTTTGCTTCTCTTCACGGTTTGTGAGCGTTTTTGTTTAAATAAACAATGATTGAGTTATTTCCGCGTCATGGTCGTCAGCCTGACAGTTGCAGCTTTATTATGATCTCTGGTGGTATCTGGTCGAAATTGAAAATGAAGTTCGAAACAGAGTTTGTGCAGATATGACCATTATCCAAGAGTGACTGTCTGTTGAATGTTATACTCGCATAAGTGAATCGCATGGGCATGCAGAAAAATAGTGTATAAATAAGCACAAATATGGCAAATCTGTAGAGATGCTGAGCCTCTCGCTGTACACACCGCCATCTTTTTCTAAAGATGTATGTATATGTGACAAGTATAAAAGCAACACATAATCTCTGTCTTGATCTCACTTGAATATCTCATAATACAATAATTTTTACAGCAATAATGGAGCTTCCTAAACAAACACAAAAATTTGAGATTTTGCTACACAAAATATTGAAATTGTCTACCAGTATTTAAAGTAACTTAGCTTTGTAAAAGGTGAGCATTAGCATCAGTTGTGAGGACTGACTTACATGGGGAAGTGGTACCTCAGTTGTTAAGGCTTTGGGTTACTGGTCGGGGGTTCAAGCCCTAATATTGCCTCGCTATATTGCCACCAAGGTGCTAAGCAATGCCCTTAACCCTCTGTGCTCCCTGGTGCTGTATCACGGCTGACCCTGTGCCCTGGCCCGAGTTCTTCAACAGTGCTTGGATACGCAAAGAAAGCATTTTACTGTCCTGTAATGCAGTGGCGGGCAGTCAGGGCCCACAAAGCCTTCACTGCTGACTTAAACACTATCAGAAGCACTGACCTACATTTACAACCTAAATTCTAATATTTGTTTCATGAAATTGTATTAATCCATTTCCAACAGTTTATTCTCTTCATTTTGTAGTCTTTCTCTTGGCTGCACTACTTCCAGTATGTGTATGTTCGATTTTTTGTCCATTCAGATTTCAGCCACTATGTGCTGCCATGTCAATCTAATCTGCCCAGGGCCTTCAAAGTCAGTCCTGCTTTTTTTTTTTTTTTTTAACCATAGTCTCTATTATGAATGGGTCTGTTTCTTTAACCAATCAGATTTAAAATTTGCCTCACAGGACAGCTAGCCCATAATAACCTTAGCATTTTATCCGTCCTCTGATTGTTTAGTCAGAGGAAAACTCTGAGGAGAAATTAATTTGGTCTCAGACATTCTTAAAAATCCATTTTTAAGAAAAACTAAACATCATGAGGAAAGGTCCGCCAATCCTGAAGCTAGCTAGCATGTCAAAGCCCGGGAAAGGGTTGTTTGGCACTTTCAGACCAGTGAATACGAGCGGTACCACTGGCTTACAGCCTCTAAGGAGCGGTGCAAATTTTGAGTCTGAATCTCTGGTGATTAGGTTGTATTTTATTAAAATTTTATGTTTTTGTCATGTTATTAGACAAATATTGATTCTGAACTGCTCCAGATGTTGTAGGTGCACAGTTGTGGTTGTAGTGTAGAGGTTTGGAGTCTTAACTGGGTTTCTTGTTTAGTAAAATGATATTCACCCTCCATATGTGAAATGCCTCTCTCTTTGTAATGCCACATGTTGTTATATTGCGTTTTTGTAAAGTAATGATGGTTTCTATAATAGCGACGTGATAGTAGTGGTATTAAGAGGTGGATTAAGTCGGGTAAGTCCCTACTGAAGGCCCAGGTACCAAATGCCTGCCCCCCCACTGCTGAATTGTATATGTGACACATAAATGCATCTTTCTATCTATGTATCAATAAGTTATAAAATGTTTTAGAAATTGTGCAGATGGTCCTGGATCTTCGTCATTTTCCATTGGGCCCTTAATTATTAACCGTGTCACAGAGTTTAGTGAATTTAAAGTTGGTCAGACCCAGATTTGTGATAACTTTGCAAATATGGACATACAGTATAAATTCACGTCAATACACTTAGAATTGCTTCACATTTCTGTGCTTTCCTTTACCATTTGGTTTTCACATCCACCTGTGTTGAATTCAATTCATTGGACAGGATTTTAAATAAAAATATTTTTTAGACATCATTTGTCAAAGAGTGTAAATCACTGCTAAAATCGGTGAGCTTGGTAGTTGCACACTATCAAGTACACAGTGTGGGCAGATGCATTTTTCTGGTCTTACAGAACAGGTGTGCTGACTCAAACAAGTAGTAAAAGAATGATAAATAAAGATAAGAACAGCATGTTCATTGTTCAACACAAAAAAAGCTTAAATAAGTAGTTGTCCATCTAGTTCAACTTGCTGTGAAGAATAAGAAGAATGAAAATTAAGAATAGTTCAACTTGTCTGTGATTGTCATCTATTGCAAAATAGTTTTACTTTTACGTTTGAATTAATTTATTTACAATACAGGAAAACAAATATTTTCAATGAAATGTTACATTTCCACTTTTCTAAATAAAAAAATATCTGCTAAGTAGAATGATTTTATTCTTGAAATGAGTAAAAATGTTTTAAAAAAGGTAAATTCCATTAAGTAATTAGATACATTTACATTTTTGCACTGCATGAAAAAATACATATTACTTTAAAATGTATTCCGTTAAATGGTAACACAAACCTTATTACAGAATTTCAGAAATGAAAGCAAATTTGTAATACATTTATGAAGTATATTAATGAAGTATAGTTTCTGTTTAAGTATTGAAGTAATGTTTCTTTAAACATTCATAAAGGAAGAATGTCCTTATAAAAAAAAAAATGTATTTTCTTGCCAAGCACAACAGCTATGGTGGCAACACCTTAATATTTTGCTATCCTTTACCAAAAAAAATACAAACCATCTTTAGTTGCAAGCTATTTTAAAGCCTTGTACTTTGGCTTGTTGTTCTGTTGGAACAGAGACTATAGGAGAAAAGTAATGGGACACCCATTACTTTTTAGGATTATATCTAAACCTTACATTTAATTTGAAATGCAGACTGCACTTTGAGTTGAAAGCCCTCGTTTCACTACCCTTGTGGCTGAATGAGCACAAATCTCTCCAACCACACTCCAACATCTAGTGAAACATCTTCCCAAAACAGGAGAGGTTATTATTAACAGCAAATGGGGACCAACTATGGAATGGGATGTACGAATCTTGTGGTCAAGTCAAGAGTCAAGTCAAGTCAAGAGGCTTTCATTGTTATTTCTACTATATACAATGGTACACAATCCACAGTGAAAATGAGCCAACGTTGCTCCAGAACCCCGGTGCTACACTAAACAACATAGAGCTACAACACAACATAAAGCTAAATAAAGTACATTGAGTTCAGCCGAGTGCAAACAGTGCAGACAAAAAACAGTGCAGACAGGCAACACAAGACTGCGGGTGCAGATACACATTACACAAAATAGCACCAACCTGTAAACGTACTGTATACTCTGATTATACAGTACTGTCCAAAGAGGACTATAAAAGACTATGAACAAGAGTATATGTAAACACACAATGCAGTGCAAAAAACAGCAGTAGCAGCAGTCAAAAGGTGCAAAAAAAAAAAAAAACCAACAGCATGTAAATGGTATAATATGGTTAAGTATAAATAATAAATAATTGGTGGTGTAATGGATTGAGATGAGTAATACGTGTGTATTTGATTTCAGGTTGTACAGTTCAGTGACACACAGTTGCACAGTCTGGATGTGACGGCCCGAATGCTTCGGAACCGCTTTCCTGATGGCAGGAGGGTAAAAAGTGTGTGTGTGTGAGGGGTGTGTGGGGTCGTCCACAATGCTGTTGGCTTTGCAGATGCAGCGTGTGGTTTAAATGTCCGTAATAGAGGAGAGAGAGACTTCGATGAACTTCTCAGCTGTCCTCACTACCCTCTGTAGGGTCTTGCGATCCGAGACGGTGCAGTTCCCAAACCAGGCAGTGAGGCAGCTGCATAGGATGCTCTCAATAGTCCCTCTATAGAACATGGTCAGGGTGGCAGGAGGGAGCTGAACTTTCCTCAGCCTTCTCAGGAAGTAGAGACGCTGCTGGGCTTTCTTGGTGATGGAGCTGGTGTTGAGTGACCAGGTGAGGTTATCCGCCAGATAAACACCAAGGAATTTTGTGCTCTTGACGATCTCCACTAAGGATCCATCGATGATCATGGTTGCTCTGTGCTCTCCTGAAGTCCACAACCATCTCTTTGGTTTTGTCAAGGTTTAGAGACAGGTTGTTGGGTCCACACCAGGCTGTTAACTGTTCCACCTCCTCTCTGTATGCTGACTCGTCGTTCTTGCGGATAAAACCCACCATGGTCGTGCAAACTTGAGGATGTGGTTAGAGCTGGCATTGCTACACAATTTTCAGCAGAGTGAACAGCAGTGGGCTGAGCACACAGCCCTGAGGGGCCCCAATGCTCAGTGTGGTGGTGCTGGAGATGCTTTTTCTGATCCGGACTGACTGAGGTCTCCCAGGCAGGAAGTCCAGGATACAGTTGCAGAGGGAGGTGTTCAGGCCCAGTATTCTCAGCTTATAGATCAGATGCTGAGGGATGATCGTGTTGAATGCTGAGTTGAAGTCTATGAACAGCATTCGTACGTATGTGTCCTTGTTGTCCAGGTGGGTGAGGGCCAGATAGAGATACCCCGTATGTCAGTTTGTCTCTAGCTTTGTTTTGATTTTCCCTGTGTTAGTTTTTTTTTGTATAGCCTTTTTATTTTCTAGAAAGATTATTATAATTTTTTTTTGTATAATTTAAAGTTAGTAAAATTTAACTTAACTCGGGTTCCGACCCAGACATAGTGGACCGCGTCTCTTTCCAGACTCACCTTGGATTATACTTTCCTTTTTTTCCCCGGATTCCGTTATTTGGATTATCCTGCAGACTCTGAACTGCTGTGGGCCGCGCTGTGTGCGCACCACCGGATTATCTCTTTTTTGCAGCAGGTTTTTGTGTTGGCTCTGCCTTGCTTGTGTTTTGTGTGTGAATAAAACTTTATTTGCTGCTACTTCGGCGTCCACCTCTGTACCCGCATGACAACTGCTTGCTAGACTTGAGAACATTGTTGGAATAAAGGGAACAGCTCTCTCCTGGCTCAGGTCTTAGTTGACTGATCGCTATCATCTTGTTGATGTAAATGGTAAGTTCTCCACACTCTCTGAGGTAAAGTTTGGTGTTCCGCAAGGATCTGGCCCACTGTTTTTTTCTTTATATATGCTACCTCTGGGTGAAATTATACATAAACAAGGTATTCGCTTCCATTGCTATGCTGATGATACACAGATGTATATTTCAGCAAAGCCAGATGAGAGAGATCAGCTTAACAATGCTAAGGAGTGTGTAAAGGACATTAGACAGTGGATGCCTAATAAATTTCTTCTGCTCAACTCAGATAAGACGAAAGTAATTTTACTAGAACCACATGCAGCTAGAAGCAAACTTTCCGATTACGTAGCATCTCTGGATGGTGTTTCTGTTTCAGCATGTACAGCAGTCAAAGACCTTGGTGTGATTATTGACCCTAGTCTTTCCTTTGAGGCTCATGTGAATAATATCACCAGGATCGCCTTCTTTCACCTTAGAAATATTGCTAAAATTTAAAAAATTATGTCGTTACAGGATGCAGAAAAACTAGTTTATGCTTTAGTTTCATCTAGATTAAACTACTGTAATGCTTTACTGTCTGGGTGTTCGAGTAAGTTCCTAAATAAGCTTCAGTTAGTTCAGAATGCAGCAGCAAGAGTCCTCACTAGATCTAGACAATATGACCACATCACTCCTGTTTTAATCAGTCTACACTGGGTTCCAATCAAATCTCGCATTGATTATAAAATACTTCTACTGACGTATAAAGCACTTAAGGGTCTCGCATCGCAGTATCTTCAGTTCACTTCAAGGCTCTTCTCTGTTCTGGCACCGAGGTGGTGGAATGCACTTCCCCTAGATGTACGAACAGCAGAGTCCCTGATTATCTTTAAGCGACGACTGAAGACCTACCTCTTCCTGAAATACCTAAATTAGCACTTTCCAAGTTTGTAGAATTCGAGTTATATTTATATTGAGTTTGTAATCTTGCGTACCAGTGTAGATTTATTCATTACTAGAGATTTAAAGCACTTTTGTACGTCGCTCTGGATAAGGTGTCTGCTAAATGCCTTATCCCAGAGATCCCTCATGTTAGTGTTAACTTCTGGTTCTCCCTTTTAGCTATGCTGCCATAGTGAGTCTTGCTGGAGTCCAAACTGCACAGTGGCATTGACATTTATACAACAATAAGTACACATCCTAATCCACATCCTTCTCTTCCCATCACCCCTTTCTCTCTCTCTCTCTCTCTCTCTCTCTCTCTCTCTCTCTCGGCCGAGGTAAACATGCTCCTGAGGTTCCAGTTACCCCTCTTCCTGCCCCTCTTCCCGTTGTGGATCTTCCCACTTCGTCCAGGCCTGCCTCTGGATAGTGCTCTCTTCGATTGTGACTCTGTGCAGCTTGGGACGGTTCTCATCAATGCTTTGGGTGGTTCTATGAAATTTCCGAAGTACGAACGGGAGCTTTGAGGATGGTGTAGCAGCCCTTCGACTTAGAATAAACAGGCTTGGGAGTGTTTCCAGACGGGTGTACTTTAATTCAGACGAGTGTGCATAGCACCAACACCGTGAAAACTTAAAAGAAAAATAACAAAGGCAATTTAGCCAGATACAAAATAATCCCTTTACAAATGCACTTTAGCATCACATCGATTACAGCATAGCAGGTAACAGCCATTATATGAAATGGGTATCATTATCATTACATGAACATATGAAATTAATTAACATGAAATAACACATGAACCACATACCTCGCTCCGCATATCAAAGGGTGCTAGAGAGTGGTACTCCAGAGAAAGCTGCCGCCATTAACTTAACTATGACGTTGGAGAGCTAGCTAGAAACTTCATAAATTATTCTTAAATTATTTCTGCCAAACAAATCAAGCACTGAAAGGTATAACACTTCAAAGAACAACTTTAGTTGAAAGTTACAGTAATATTTTACGATATCTGGCTCTAAACATGTATCGTCTTGTAACATGACTTCACGTGCCTTCTATTGAACAAGTGAGAGCGTGAGCGTAAGTGTGTGCGTGGAGAGATTAATCCCCCCTGGAAATGGCATGATGTCAAAATAAAAGTCACATAAAATAAAAGTATGAAACAGGATAATCATAATAAAACACTGCTAGTGGTCATTTACACTCCCACCACTCACGTTATGAAGAGTGAAGACAAGGATCAACCTGGCTGAACGGCTCATACTTGAGTCCTATGTCTGTATCAGTGTTTCTAGATATGTGCAGGTGAGTATTACTTAATAACTAAAGAGAGCAGACTAGGTCATAAGGGGTTAAAGGTGTAGACAACTAGACTGATCACTCACTCTCGAGGAGGAGAACTAGTTTCTGAATGGGCCTTTCTATAATCAAAGGTTTGGTAGGGCGATCTTGTTTTGCTGACATTCTTTCTCCTACTAACACCTTGATGCGACGCACTAGTCCATCGCTCTCCTTTGTGGTTTCAACCACTCTTCCCAAATGCCACTGATTTCTAGGGGTGTCTTCCTTTATAATGACTAAGTCATCTACCTTAAGGTTGCGTCGAGTCGTATGCCACTTTTGGCGTGTGGAAATGTTCATGAGATACTCTCTCTTCCACCAGCTCCAGAACTGTTCGACGAAGTACTGGACTGTTCGCCACCTTTTAGTTGCATAGACATCTTCCTTTTCAAATTTTCCAGGTGGTGGAAGGGCAATTTTGGACTTCATCAGTAAGAGATGATTATGGAGTTAATGGCTGGTTCGAGGTAGGATCATTTACTCCGTTTACAGTTAACGGACGGCTGTTCACAATGGCCATTGCCTCATAGAACAGGGTTCGAAGGGAAGAGTCGTCGAGTCTGCCTAAGTATTGACAGAGAGTGGCATTTAAGACATTACGGACAGTCCGAATCTGGCGCTCCCAGACGCCACCAGCATGACTTGCTGAGGGAGCATTGAAGATAAACTCACATTGCCTTTCTGAGAGGAAGCTTTTGATTGTTCTGGTGTCACATTGCTTTATTGCTTCTTTGAATTCATTTTTAGCTCCCACAAAATTGGTTCCTTGATCGCAATGGAGTTGACGAACGGCTCCTCTGAGACTGATGAAGCATCTTAAAGCATTGATAAATGCATCTGTGGATAAGTCCTCAAGCATCTCAATGTGAACAGATCGAGAGGCAAGGCAAGTGAAGATTAAGCCATAGCGCTTTTGCTCTTTATGGGCTTTCTTGGTGAATGGGCCGAAGCAATCGATGCCGCAGTATGTGAAGGGGGCAGAGACTTCTACACGCTCCTTAGGAAGCTCTGCCATGCGTTGCTCTTCTGCAGGCCGTCTGAGTCTTCTGCACTTCACACATCTGTGTGAGTTTGATTCCGTCCTTGGTGACAGATCTTCTCGTGACAGTGGGTCAAGATCAACTTGGTAATATGTCCTCCTTTGGGTAATATCAAAGGGTGTCTGACCTCTAGGCTTAAGGATGACTGATCCAGTCTCCCACCAACATGAAGTGCTCCTCTTTCTAAGATGGGATCCAAGCGAAGCAGAGGGCTGGAGTTTGGAAGACCTTTTCCCTTTTGAAGTATCTTCATCTCTTGGGAGAATGCTGCTTCTTGTGCAAGCTTCACTACTGATTCAACAGCTCTCGCGTTCTTCCACACTCACAGGTTTGCCAAGATGGGTTTGCTTTGAATTCAGCCTCTTGATTCTTGCAATGACTTTCAGGAGTTTTGACCAGGAGGAGAATCGATCTAGACGGGTAAGAAAGTCTGACTTTGAAGGTTCAACTTTAGTTGTGAACGCCTGCATTGACCTGACCTCGGGATCACCGAGGAGCAACTCAGGAGTTAGGTGAGACTCTGGATGTATTTCTTGTTCCCACAGGAACTTGGGACCTGATAGTCAGTTTGTTGAGGAGATGTCTGCTGCATTTAGACCTCTCGACGCATGGTCAGCAGGGTTTCCTGTTGTGTCTACGTAGTGCCACTGGCTGGGGCTGGTGTGTTCTCTGATCATTTGCACACGATTGGCAATGAAGACATGGAACCTTCTTGCTTCATTATTGATATAAGCCAGGACAACTTGGGAGTCAGTCCAGAAAAATTCTTCTTGGGTCGACATTTCAAGCTCGTTTCTCAGCATGACACTTGATCTTGCAGCGACCACTGCTGCTGAAAGTTCCAATCTTGGAATGCTTGTGAGTTTTGTAGGCGCAACTCTAGCCTTTGCCATCACGAGGCTGCAGTAACCTTCACCATCTTCATTCTTGCTTCTCAGATAGGAACACGAGCCATATCCTATATTGCTGGCATCCGAGAAGTGGTGGAGTTCCCTTGTGACCGTTTTGCAGAAGCCTTGTGGTTGGTAACATCTCGGTATTAAGACTTCCTTCAGCCCTTGTAGGTCACTCTTCCATCTCTCCCACCGTGGACTTAAGTCTTCGGGAAGTGGGTCATCCCAGCCAATGCCTCGATGGCACAGCTCCTGGAGGATGCACTTTCCGGTTAAGATAAATGGAGCCACGAATCTGACTGGATCGTAGGAAGCCCAAGGACTGACGGATAGGATGCCACGACGTGTGGAGGGCCTGGTCTGAGGGTTTACATTAAAGCTGGAGGTGTCTTGTTCAAGGGACCACTGAATACCAAGAGCACGTTCTGCTGGAGCTGCATTTAGGTCCAGATTGAGGGGTTCAGATGTGACTGCTCTCTCAGTTGGGTCCACAGAGTCCAGAACTGACCTTTCATTTGAGTTGAACTTGTGTAGATGCAAACCTCCTCTCTTTCACAACTCTCGTGCTTCAGCAATCAACTCCTTTGCTTCTTCTACAGAGGGGACGCTGATAAGCCCATCATCGACGTAGAAGTTCCTTTCAACAAAGGCTGACGCTGATGGATACTCTCCCTTGTGTTGACGTGCCAAGTACTTCAGACCAAAGTTGGCACATCCGGGTGACGAAGTGGCGCCGAATAGGTGGACAGCCATTTGATACTCTTGAGGCTCTGCTTCGAGGTCTCCATCTTCCCACCAGAGAAACCGTAAGTAGTTTTGTAGTTCAGGAGAAACGTAAAACTGGTGGAACATTTTCTCGATGTCACATATGATGGCTACGGCCTCTTTCCTAAAACGACATAGCACTCCAAGGAGAGAGTTGATCAGATCAGGACCTGTTAGCAAAGTATCATTTAGTGAGATGCCACGGAACTTCGCTGAACAGTCAAAGACGACCCTTAGCTTCTCTGGCTTCTTGGGGTGGAACACCCCATGGTGTGGTATGTACCACGTAGTTTTCTGTCCTGTCACAGGAGAGGCTGGCTCTGCGTTACCTTTCTTTATCATATCCTTCATGAAGGCCTTGTACTGTTCTTTATACCGCTCGTTATTTTTCAATCTTCTCTTTAAGTGCTGCAGTCGAACTGTTGCCAGCTTCTTGTTGTCTGGTAGCAGAGGAAGCTCTGTGCTCTTGAAAGGGAGGGGCATTTCATAGTGTCTATCTTTCCTTTGAATTATGTTGTCACTCAGAAGCTGAATGAAGCGAACGTCGTCCTGAGACACATACTTGTCTTTGTCTGCATACTTCCTTTCATTGAAGTCTGATTCCAAGACCTTCAGCACATCGTTGGTTGATGGCGCAGGTATTTCCTTCATTGTCACTCGATGGATGAATCTCTGGTTTCCCTGGCGATCCAGATGTGGATTGGATGAGCCTACTATACGCCAGCCAAGTTCCGTTCTCTGGGCGAATGGATCATTTTCGCCTCCTGTGACGACTTCCTGGGGGGCTAACGCCAACGGGCAATCACTTCCAATTAACAGTCCCACCTCACAGTCCTTCAGCAGCGGAAGTTTGTTCGCTAGATGCTTTAGGTGAGGCCAGAGCAGCGCTGTTTTGGAAGTCGGAATGTAGGACTTGTCAACCGGGATGAAGCCACGGGTGTAGGCTTGGCGTAGCTGAATCTGGTTTTCAGACTGTAGTCCTGTCCTCGTAGACCATAGACACTTTTGCTGGCTATGGGTGTGTCAACAGCTGTCATGGTGCTTAGTTTGAGCTGTACTGGTTTAGTCTCCACGTTCAGCTCTTCGAGTAAGTCTTCCAAGACGAATGTCGAGTCACTCTGCGTGTCTAGAAGAGCACCCTTTACAACTTCTTTCTGTGGTTCATTTACAGATTACATGAAAACAGGGACAATGCTTGATGTGGCGAAGACGCGCTGCGTCACTGCATGGGACGTCACTTTGATCTTTGACTTTGTCTGTGGAAGTGGACTGTTTCTCTTTTGATTCCACAGATCGGTTCTCTCTCGCTTCATGTAGACAGGTGGGGTGACGTCTGCCGCATATGACACAAGTGTGTCGCGTTTTGCAATCCTTACTGTTATGTCCCTTTCTCAAACATCCGTAGCACAAATTGTTTTCCCGTATGCTGGCTTTCTTGTCTTCCAGGGATTTTGCTGCAAAGGTAGGGCCCTTCACGACGCCGTGCATCTTATCTTGGCAGATAGGACAAGGTGGCCTTGACTTGGTGTTGAACACTTTCTCAACCCTTTCCGTGGGATTGTTCCTTTAACTGTTTGTGTGAAGTGCTCTAGTTTTTTTGGACTGCCTGTCATCTGTAGCCTTGATCAGAAGTGGAGAGGCGACAGGGTTACAGGCTATCCGAGCCTCCTTCTGGATGAACCTTGTGAAACAGGAAAAGCTTGGGTAATCCCCGGATTCATCTAACCTTTCCGTGACGATTCTGCTCCATCTGCGTGTGATCCAGTCAGGTAATTTCTTCAGCAACTTGTGGTTCTCTTCACAGTCGTCCAAAATGGCCAATCCCTTCACATGAGGCATCGCTTCAACGCATCCTTGCAGGGAGTCAGCAAACTCTCGAAGTGCAGCGGGATCACTGGTACCAATATTGGGCCATTTCATGAGCTTGTCTCTAAAGGCCATTTGCACAATGAAGTGGTTTCCGTACCTTTCTTCCAGGACCTTTAAGGCCCCTGATATGCTTCTTCAGAGTTTCTATAGAAGAATCCCTCTACAGCTTTACGTGCTTCTCCGCTCAGATAGGTTTTTAAGTAGAACATTTTTTCATGAGCTGGGAGAGGCTGGTGGTCTATGAGGGCCATGAAGGACATCTTCCAGTCTACATACTTTAGGGCTTCGCCAGAGAACTTTGGTGGCTCAGGAGCAGGCAGGCGATTCATACTGAGTGAGTTAATGAGTGCTTGGGTAAGGCTGTCCTTCTCAGGAGATGCTAGCGCATTGGCGTGTGCTTGTGGAGGTATGCGTTGGCCCTTGGATTGAGCTGGCTTTTGAATTCAACTGTGAGATCAGTCTCTTTTAGCCAGTCTTTGGAGTCATGTTCGAGGCTCTCGTATGCGTTTACTCTCGCCTCCGCTATTCTTACTTCTGACTCTGCTTGAATTTGCTGTAGTCTTTTCTTTTCCTGACGCATATTTGCCTCTAACCTTTTAAGAGCTACTTGCCTTTCTTCTTCTAACCTTTTAAGAACTAGCTGCTTCTCTTCTTCTAACTTGCTAAGAACTTCTTCTTGAGCTTGTATTTGATATACTGCTTTAATCCTTTATTGTTGAGCTGCGAGTTCTGCTCCCGCATCTGCATGTTTGCTTGAGCCCTGTGAGTGGATGGAATTTTCTGATAGAGAGAGTACAGTATCTGTCCTTGTATGTCCGAAGATAGATCCATACTCATCCTTCTTAAGTGCCATCCTCACTCGTAGTTTCTCAAGTTCTGTATTGAAGGCCTCATCTACAGTTTCTAGCCGCTGCCTTATTATTTCGCTGATCTCTGCAGTGAGTGCTATACAAGCATCCATTTTTGGTACAATGTCTGGGGTAGCATTGTGGTTGCGTTGGATGGGCTCATAACATTCACTTACTGCACTGTGTTGACTTTGGATTTCTTCTCTGATTTTATTTAGTTCATCTTGAGAACAGAATGATTTTAGTGCGGTCCTAACCTTTCCTGCCACCTCTTTCCAGTAGCCATAAGCTCTCATGAATTCTTTCTAATGGCTTCCTGTTTGTGCATCTCAAATCCCTTTTCTGTAAATGTTCTTTCACGGGAACTAGACCTGACTGGCTGTGGGTTATCTGTTTTTGTGAGTGGGTTATGTGTGCTATCTACTTCTTCTCCATTAAGTGACATTTTTGAAGTTGTGTTGCTGTTTGGTTATATTGAACTACTAAACTATAGTTTAATTACTGAAATATAGCTAAATAACTCAACAAATACCAAACTGCACTGGGGGCGATTATCATCAACAAAATGTAGGCTAACACACAAACAGCTTAGCAATGAATGCTATAATACAGATTTACCCGTGAATGAATTTACATTAACAGGTTCAATTTGTTCAATAGTTTTTTTTTTTTTTTTATCACCCTTCTCTATCTTTGAATTCATCTTTCAAATGTATGATTAATTTAGAGCATCAAACATGTACAGTATATTGTTTATAAAGGTGACTTAAGTTCATTACATAAATATCACTGTTCGCAATCAAAGAGTCCCCTTGATTTTATGCAGCAATCAGCATAACTGTAATAGACCGATCTTGCCTGAGTGCCGGTTGAAGTGAGGGTGTGTGAACAGCAGGTGGCAGTCTTGTACACAGAATAGCGGATGGCAGTCCTTCTAACGTCGAGTTGAGTTTCACTCCACATCGAGCGACGAGTTTTCACTGTAGCAGCCCTTCGACTTAGAATAAACAGGCTTGGGAGTGTTTCCAGACGGGTGTACTTTAATTCAGACGAGTGTGCATAGCACCAACACCGTGAAAACTTAAAAGAAAAATAACAAAGGCAATTTAGCCAGATACAAAATAATCCCTTTACAAATGCACTTTGGCATCAAATCGATTACAGCATAGCAGGTAACAGCCATTATATGAAATGGGTATCATTATCATTACATGAACATATGAAATTAATTAACATGAAATAACACATGAACCACATACCTCGCTCCGCATATCAAAGGGTGCTAGAGAGTGGTACTCCAGAGAAAGCTGCCGCCATTAACTTAACTTAGACGTTGGAGAGCTAGCTAGAAACTTCATAAATTATTCTTAAATTATTTCTGCCAAACAAATCAAGCACTGAAAGGTATAACACTTCAAAGAACACCTTTAGTTAAAAGTTACAGTAATATTTTACAATATCTGGCTCTAAACATGTATCGTCTTGTAACATGACTTCACGTGCCTTCTATTGAACAAGTGAGAGCGTGAGCGTAAGTGTGTGCGTGGAGAGATTAATCCCCCCTGGAAATGGCATGATGTCAAAATAAAAGTCACATAAAATAAAAGTATGAAACAGGATAATCATAATAAAACACTGCTAGTGGTCATTTACAGATGGATTTGGACTGTAGTTAATGTCAACAGACTGCTACACTGACTCAGGACTACAGTTCGCTTCTGATCATCATCCCTGTACCCCGCAACATCGTATATCTGCAATAAATGGACATTCAGTGGAACCTAGATGAGGATGGGTTTCCTATTGAGTCTGGTTCCTCTCAAGGTTTCTTCTTTATACCACAGTCGCCACCGGCTTGCTCATCAGGGACAAACTTACTTATAAAGAACATACTCATTTTTTATCACCACATTATCTGTGCAAAGCTGCTTTGAGACAATGTTCATTGTTAAAAGCGCTATACAAAGAAAAATTAATTGTATTAAAGCTGGCAGATTGAATCCCAAAGGTAGGTGAGGAGGTGGCATAAGGTATTGTGCTGTATTCAGATTCACGATGAATTCCTGCCAGGCAAGATTCCTGCTTTAATATGCCAGGCGTATGTTTGTTTTTTTCATTGTCTTTGGTACCCTTGCCAAAACCTTGAAGTGAAAGTAACTTGAAGTATGTGGAACTGGCTGTGCAACAGTCTTTTACCAGGTTAAAGGCAAGTTTTTTTTGGTCAGGGAAAGAGTTTAAATAATCACAGGCAAATCTGCAATTGTAGGCAAACACTCACACCTCTGTTTTTTGATTTGGAGCTGGCTATATTGCAGATTCATGGTAATAATCTAATTTAAGCCCATTTCAATTCCAGGTTGTAACAGTGCTAAATGTGGTCACATAAGCTGTTCCAATG
Organism: Silurus meridionalis; assembly: GCF_014805685.1. NCBI lineage: Eukaryota > Metazoa > Chordata > Actinopteri > Siluriformes > Siluridae > Silurus > Silurus meridionalis. Next base: position 2,354,030 of record NC_060890.1, on the reverse strand, counting down.
GTGCCTACTGTACTGTTTTGCCAGGAACTATTCATATATAGTTATTTAAATTATTTCTGTCTGGTTTCTGCAGCAACCATGATGGCAGAATGACAGCAAATATTGAAATGTCTACTGCTATTGGACATAATGTAGCTCAGTATATGCCTCAATTGACTTTTACACATGTGTAGCTACAATAACACAAATTTAAACACTGACTCAATCGTAAGTCATATACAGTTTGTGGTTTACAGTCATGAATATTCCATAAATTATGCAGACGATCATGCAGCTACATGTATTTTTCAGTTTCTTAGCCATGTCAAAGCATACAGTACATCCAATAGCTGTTCAGACATGTAAATAGTTTTTTATTCCATCATACAGAATAATTGCAAAGTAAAACTATAGAAAAAGATATAAGCATTTAGACGCCCAGTTGAAATCTAACCCAGGTAAGCATTTGTTTATGGACATAATTTAAAACAAAAAGAAATATCTTTTAGACATCATTTCTTTCTTGGTTTGTCAAAGGTTTCCGTGCAAAATATTCCTAATAAATCACTGTGTACTTATTGTTATTACACAAATTCAAGTATGTAGGGATGCTTTTCTTGTTCTCACAGAACAGGTGTGTTGACTTGATGAATCAAAGGAAAGTATAAGATTACGAAGAACAAAAACAAGAACAGCCTGTACGTTGCTCGGCACGCTCACACAAAAGAACCTCCGAATAAATATGCAGTTGTCCAACTAGTTCAACTTGCTGTGCTGTCACTGTTGCCAGCTGTTGTATTAGATTTCATTTTAGATGTCTTGTGATTTCAATCAGTTGCTATACAGGAAATAATGCAGTAACTCCCAGTTTGGCATAAGAAAAACCCTTTTCTTAAAGGAAAGACTTGTAAGGCTTATAGGAAAGATTATATCACTTCACAGAATAATCTAATACTACCATTACAAATAACTGCACTTAGAAAAAATTAACTAGATTGATTTATTAAAAGTTAATGATTACATAACTAATTTTCTGAGTATCTTAGTCAGCAAAAACTAATTCGCTCAAAAGAATTCTCATTTGAACTTGTTATAGTTCTCCATAATTTGCAATTTACTACGCTTTTAAATTATTAATACAATATTTGGACAAACTGTAGTCTGACCATCCCATCCCACATTTAGTGCTTATTTCCGGGTAGATGTTTCACTAGATTTTGGAGCCTAGTTGTGGACATTGGTGCTTATTCATCCACAAGGGTGTTCGTAAAGTCAGTTACTGAATACTCTAAGCTGTATACTCAAGATTCACTCAAGATCTTCCACTCCAACTCATTAATCTTCGTCTTATGTTAGCTTTCTGTTACTATCTCTTATGTTAACGGGTCGGTTTTGACCCGTGTCTTTAAACAGTCATAAAATACCCTCTAAACTATTATTTATCATCCAATCTGTTTCCTACCTCTTGGTTACCTTGTTAGGTTTCCTTACCCATGAAAATATTGCTTTTAATATTTTTGGTGTGGCCCCCTGGGCCTTTCATTTGATAGCATACCTCTCGTTTTCAATTTAAAAAAGTGTAAATAGAACCTCAAGAGAATTATATAAATAAATTAAAGATTGTTATGTTGCCTGACTGTTACTGAGGGGTATTAGAACACATCTCTAAATTAAAAAAAATTAAAAATAAAAATTATTTTAATATTATTAACTAAGTCAATTTTGACCCATATATTTTTACTCCAAAAAAAAGGCAAAAGTTTTTTATTTATTTATTTATTTTTTTTAATTGAGCTTTAATAGAAATACTAAATTAAACTAGTAATAATAAAAAATATATAGATTTGCAGTCAAACAAAACAACCAATCAAGCAAATCAAGTACTAGCCCCCCAAAAAAGTCTTTGTTTGCAAAAACATACATGTGTATGTGTGTGTTTAGATGCATGTGTGGCAAAAACTTGCAGAGATATTTTTTCCAGTAGAAGCAAAATATGTTTGTCTTTCTGTCCTTATTGCTAGGGCAGACCTGACACCTCTTTCTTTTAGAATCTGGTGGCTTCAGTGGGGTTGTGGCTGTTGCTGTGCTGGTTGATGTTGAGGCAGGGCAGGCTGAGAAGGATGCTGGTGCTGATGCTCCTTGAGTTGCTGATGGCATAGATAGAGTGCTAGGTGAACTCTGCAGCTGTCTAACCATGGCTGTGTCTCAGCTTCGCTTAATGGGTGTCTTGACTAGGGAACTCTCTAGCTCCTCAAGAAACATTCTTCACTTGTTTTTTTTTTGGTTGAGGTCCACCCTAGCTGGATGTGTTGCCACAACACAAATGCATTGTATGCAGACACATCTAGGATGTTATAAAACACAACCACTGGCCATCTCCTGGTCATTTCCTGGCAAGTGTAGGTGACAGTCAGCTTATCCAGGTTGTCCACTCCTCCTTTGTTTTTATTATAGTCCAGGATAAGTATGGGCTTTGTCTCACTTCCTGATGACACATCTGCATCTTTGTGAATTGTGGACATAAGTACCCCCCCCCACACACACACTTTTTTTTGGACAATAAAAAAACAACGGCGGTGTTGTCTGTAAAAGCAAATTTTGAAGAAAGTGGAGTCTTGATGTCACTTGCTCTCATCCTAGTGATCCCAGGGGTCATTTTGATGACAATTGCAGCAGTTACCCTGCCATGTAATTCAGAAGGTACTGAGGTCCAACAGATGTTACAACTTTTGGATTTTAATGTTTCAGAAGGAGCAGAAGCAGCTTCAGCACTGGCGACCTCTTCATCAGACTCATCAGATGTGTCTGTGTCTCCTGGTTCATCTGTATCGCGATGCTGCTCTGTGTCCTCTGTCTCATTTTCAGCGAAGAGATAATCTCAATCTACTCATTTTTTGCACGCTGAAACTGGATATATGCACTCTGCAAGTCACCAACTCTAAACTGAATTGGTCTTATGCATGTCTTACATGTCCGTTTTTGTTTGTTTGTTTTGCTTGTTCAGGGAAGGTGACAAACAGGCAAAGAGAGAAGCCCCTAAGTAAAGCTTACAGGGTTAGGAGAGGAGCTGACTGTCAGTGAGCTGTTGGCTGACTGTGTTAGTGAGCTGACAGTGTGTTTATGATTTTAGATTTAGCACTAATTATTGTTTTAAAATGTTATATTATAACTGGGTCAAAACTGACCCTAACACCACAAAGGTTATAATTTTAATCAGAGAAATTTACATTTTAGTTAAAGAGATTTTTTTTGTTTTATTTTGTTTAAATAGAGGTTCCTGACAAAGTAAAAAATCCTTGATGCAATAAACAAATTTATGTGGTACTTCTGTGCATTTAAAACTACAAACGGGTCGGTGCCGACCCTAACACAAGAGGAAGGTTAAACCATATCTTTATTAAGCTGGCTTTGTGCTTTCCTAGTTTAAGTGAAGACAAATGATTTTATATATTACTCACAATTATTGTACTTTTCCAACCACCATATTTTGCCTTTTGTTTATATTTGTTTTGTTTATATTTCAACCCATTTCTTGCCCAAAATTTAAATTTTTTTGGAATGTTTTACAAAATAAGGAAATATGTTATAAAAAAAAAAAATCTAATATTATATTCTATATTTCAAAGTTTTCATTAAGTGTTTAATCATCACAAAAAAACACCCCTGTTTATTCTTAATCGCAAACTCAACACAATTACATTTTTTTATCTATTTTTTTCTACTTTACTTGGACAGAATCCATTCGACTCACACAAGTTTGGGTTCTCTTCAAAGTCTGGTTCCTTGGAAGGTTTTTTCTCAGGGAATTTGATCTCACCCCTGACACCACTGGCTTGCTCATTAGAGATGAACCTTTAAATGAATAAAATTGTATGGGCTGCTTTTTAAATAAACAAATATTTATTCATAATTTATTTACTTGTAAAACTGTCCATTGTTAAATGTGCTATACAAACGAAATAACACAATATTTAATCATAATAAAAAGTCTCTAATGAGTCATTTCATTAATCAGTGTAAAATTTTAGCAAATGGAGATTTAATTTCTTTTGTCAATTAACATTAAATGCTTTAATAATCCAATCCAAAAAAAAGAAAAAACCTTTTGAAGATTAGTAACAATTCCCATTTGTGACCATTTCTGTTGAAATGGTTACACAATCCTTATGAATGAAAAAGGCTATTTATATTACGTTATATAAATGGAGGTATAGGCATTTTTTTTTTTTTTACAATTGTTTTGAAAATTTAAATGAGATGAAAATGCTCTGAATGGAAAAGAAATGACTTTTATCAAAGCAATGTATTTTCTTGCCAAGAAGAATAAGTACGATGGCACTGTGCCACCCTTTATCAAACATAGGACGTTTTATTCATTTAATGACACATCAATTTGCAGTAATTGCAGTTATTATAATTATTATTATAGTTATTAATTTAAAATTGTGGCATTTGGCAGACTCCCTTATCCAGAGCGACTTACAACTGCGCTTATTAAGTGTAATGCCTTTACCACTGAGCCACCATTTTTATTATGATTAATACTTCACACAAAACTATTTATACACCGATCATGCATAACATTATGACCACCAGCCTGAAAATGATTGGTCTGTGGCTACACAGCCTTTTCTATCAGAACCAGCATTAATTCTTTAGCAATTTGGGCTACAGTAGCTTGTCTGTTGGGTCGGACCACACGGAAATGAAATGACAATTTTTTTTTAAACAATAAATACTTAAATGAAAACTATCAGAGGTGGCAAAAGTACACATATCCTTTACTTAAGTAGAACTACACCTACTCATGTTTTAAAATACCCGGGTAAAAGTTGAAGTACTGATTATGCTTTTTTACTCAAGTGAAAGTAAAGAAGTCTTGGCTCTGACAAGAACTTAAGTAAAAAGTAGTTATTACTTCTACCTGTTTTAGCTGTTTACTGGACCTCACATCATGATAGATAGATAGATAGATAGATAGATAGATAGATAGATAGATAGATAGATAGATAGATAGATAGATAGATAGATAGATAGATAGATAGATAGATAGATAGATAGATAGATAGATAGATAGATAGAACTTTATTGTCATTGCATAGTACAGGTACACAGCAACGAAATGCAGTTTGGCATCTACCAGAAGTGCAAAAAGTAGCAAAAAAATAGTGCTGATAAATATGTATCATATTTACAGCATGTGATATATGTAAGCATATGTACAGTGATTAAATATAAAGGCTATAGCAGTGCAGAGACGTGTGGACATCATTAAGAGCCTTTGCTATGTTTCCACACGGACAGTTAATGAGGTGAAACCGGAGAAACTGCACCGCTTCAAGTCAAGAAGCTTTTATATATATATATATATATATATATATATATATATACAAAACGAATTAAAAATGTTGTTATCGAATGAATGTATCCAGGCTGAAGATCCACATATAAAACACAAGCAGAGAAATGATGATGATGATGATGATGATGATGATGATGTTCAGGTGATCAGGAATGATTTTGTTCTCAGTCATGTTTACATCACTGACTCCCTCTGTCTCATCCACGTTAACCCCAAACTTCTTACTGCCTTTGTACCCTGCTGATTCTTAGCTTCGTAAACTAGTCTACATCTGTGGTGAGTGAGAGTCAGGACTTTATACACCAGTGGATTGAATAAGACGCACAATGACAGCAAATCGGTTGTTCGGCTGAAATCGGCGCGCAGTGAAAATAAAAAATAAAAAATATTTCACCAAATCAATGGATTAAAACTAAAGTAACGAGTCTTGAAAATGTAAGAAGTAGAAAGTACAGATATTTGTGTAAAAATGTAATGAGTAAAAGTAAAAAGTTGTCTGAAAAATAAATAGTGGAGTAAAGTAGTGATACCAAAAAAATCTACTTAAGTACAGTAACGAAGTATTTGTACTTCGTTACTTCCCACTTCTGAAAACTATGCATGACTTACATGCCAGTCCAGCTTTTTACAGTAAAGCACATTGTGAAAACATATAAACTGAAAAACATGCCACTGTCATGTCAGGAGAACACTGGTTTTACTTTTACTTTCTGAGAAGCAAAAAAAAGCTTCATAGTACTACTGAAATAAATTATATAAAAACATCCATTTTCCAGGCCAGTACATTGACCCCATCTTAAAGGACTGGAAAAGACAACAACAAAATCAGTTGTCTGATTAAACTAGCGAAGCTGGCCAAAAACACCAGCAAGACTTTTTCCAATGTTCTTAATTAAAAGAAAAAGATCTTTTTAAACCGAAAACCTTCACACAACCAATCCTAAACATTTGTAACTTTCTTTCTAAAGACTTTCTAAAGTCAGCGCTAAGCTTTCGTTTTGCCATTGTTAGCTACTTTGACCTCTGCAAACCAGTGTGAGGTTTCTCCTGCAGCACATCTGCATTGCAAACTGTTTGATAATACAATGACGTTAAGTACTACGCCAATTCCAAAAAAAAGTTGGTAAAATGTAAATAAAAGCAGAATACAATGTGCACCACCTGGTCTGCTGCACCCACCCCCATTGCAAAAAAGGTCATTTGTCCAGATGTCATTTGTATTGATGAAAATGATCTGCCAGTAGAATAATTTCATTCTTGAAGTCTGCAAAAAAAATAAAAAGGTTAAGTTTTAAGGTCAAGCGAGTTAGTTACAAATAGAATTTTTGCAATGAATGAAAATTCATATGACTTAAACTGTTGAAACGGTTACACAAACCTTAAAAAAATTAAGGCGAATTTCATTATATAAGTGAACAAATGAAAATATAGTCATTGTTACACTTGCAGCTGTGAATGCTCATTATGGAGAATGTTGGTAGAGGAACTTTAGTAGAGGAATGTCTTGCATTATAATATAAATAATAATATTTATATAAAAATAATAACATTTGCTTGCAGTAAAAACAATAACACAGAAAAACACCTCAACACTGTGCCTCTTTACCAAACATATCACAGTATGGTGTTAAATAATAATAATAATAATAATAATAATAATAATATTAATAATAATAATAATACAGTCGTCCCGCGTTAATCGTAGCAGTTATGCGGCAAAACCGGCCGCGATGAATCCAGAAACCTTTTTTTCAATAATGTGTACATATTTTCACCTTAACTAGAAAAGTTTTTTTCACATGCATATATATATATATTCCTTTTGTTGTTTTTTTTCTGTCTTGGTGACTAAATAAATGCACACCCATAGTGATACACTACTCATATTAATGACATAGACATTCTGCAGGCACAATAAAAGTGGTTAACATCCAGGTAAGCTTAAAATGAAATAGAAAATGTATAAACAGGAAAATGTTTAATGATTTATTGATCTAAATTAGGTTAAAAACATTTAACGATATTGCTGTTTCTGGGAATTTTATATATATATATATATATATATATATATATATATATATATATATATATATATATATATATATATATATACACATTATATATTATTAGCCCTCACTTGGGTCATTATGTTTGTCTATATATGAAAAACAATGGGATTATTATGTTCTAAAATATTCTTAAATTAGTTTTTTTTCTCTGTGTAAGTGATTATGCCTCTTAATATTAATACTGTCCCCCCAATCCCAGATTTACTCTTGTTAATGGGGTGTCCACGTCTGCTCTGTCTGGCCACCCTGCTCTATATGAGTAAGTCTTTCAAATTTTTGATTGTTTGTGAGTATAATGTATAGTAGAGTTTTAATTTTTTTTAAACGTTTAAAATTCAAACTAAGACACAATTACTTTAAATACAATTTCAAATCTTTTATTACACAAAGAATGCATTTGGACTTTAACGCACTTGTACATAATGCAGAATTATATGTAAAAAGTAATTCGATGCAGGACTTACTATACCAACTTTCTTTTTATAACATAATGTAAAGTCCTTTTCTCGGGAGGAGATGTATGTAATTGAGTAATCTAATAAAATGTGTAAAATATGCCATTTGAAATGTGTGTGTGTGCATGTGCAAAAAGGCAGTATGAGTTAATTCTCTTTTCACAGTAAAAGTAATTCATGTGCTCTGCATGCACTTTTTCTATTGCATTTTTTAAAAGAGCATTTGAAGGACTTTAAATGGATTTTTTACTCATTTTAATTAAAAAGGAGAATGTTTTTTAATCTTTATGGCATATTTGCTGCCATATAGTGCAGTTGGTTCTATTGGAAAAAACTGAAGCCATTCTCTCATTGCATTTGTAATGTCAAATATTAATCACATAAATAACATCATTCTCTCTTTACTTCCAGGTGGGGTGGAAACACAATATACACAAGGTATATTAGGTGGAATTTAATAGACAGTGTGTGCATGTATAAATATGTTAATGAACAGAATGTTTTTCAGAATAACGTGTCGAGTACAACCATTTATTTTTTATTTCATATCTGCATCTCTGACTCTTTCTCACTATGACATGAATTTACATCAACAACACCAGGTAAAGTTTCACTGGCACCATGTGTATATACAATTGTGTAAACATTCTATTGGTCCATTATCATATTCCTTCAGCATTAGAAATATGATGCAATTTTAAATATGCATCAGTACATTTTATAATGATGTTTAGATGAATAATTAATTAGAATTTTTCTTCTTACCTTTCTGTTTTTTACATAAATATGACATGCAGTGCCAACATCAGCATCAACAGGTAAAGTTTTACTGGCAGTGTGTGTATATAGAAATGTGTGAACACTGCATCCAGCATTTATCCCCGTCTTTCAACATATGTGATTTTATTCACTTGAAAATACACATCAGCACATTTTATCTAAAATACATTGCTCTGCTTTTGCTTGTCAGGGCCAGGCCTGACTACTGCCAGACCTGTCAACAAATCACTTAAATAGAACCTGTCGGACAGTGAAGCATGCCAAAAGATCTCAAAAAGCAACTTTTTGAAACTAAATAATTGAAATATCAGCCTGCAGATGGTTTCAAAGCCATTTCTAGTTATTTGGGACTCCAGCAAACCATAATAAAAGCCATTATCCACAAATGGAGACAACTTGCAACAGCAGCGACTCTTCCAGGAGCTATTAAAACAACCCAGAACAAGATATAAAGAACTGCAGGCCTCACTTGCCTTAGTTATTGTCAGTGTTCATAATTGAACAAGAGCCTGGGTAATTATCCCCAAGACTTTTGGGAAAAATATTTTGTGAAATGATGAGAGAAAGATTTTGGGAGGTGTATGTCACAATACAGCTTGTATAAAACTAACACATCATTCCATTAAAAAAACAATTATACCAAAAGTCAAACATGGTGGTGGTAGTGTGATGGTCTGGGGCTGTTTTGCCGCTTCAGGTCTTGGAAGATTTGCCATTAATTAATTGAACCATGAATTTCCGAACTCTACCAGAAAGTGCTGAAGGAAAATGTCCAGCTATCAGTTAATGACATTGTTCATGACAAGTGCATTTGGGTAATGCAGCAGGACAATGATCCACACCAGCAAGTCAACTTTTAAATACTTAAAATAAAAAAAAAAAGGTTTTTGAGTGGCCTAGTCAAAATCTGTACCTAAATCAAAATGGGATGCTATGGAATGCAAAACCTACATCAGCAAATTATATAGAAATGTTAACATGTTTTCAAAACACGGTCCTTCTTTAGTTAAAGATTAACTGTCTCATCCAAATCTACGTGAATGGCCCGTTCGATGTTAAGTACTGCAATGTCCTTGAGTCTCTCCTGGCTCCTTGTATTTCTCAAATATTTAAGTCGGCGCAAGCAAGAAAGATTTCTTTTGCAAGAAATCTGCACAGTCAAGAAAAGCTTAAACAGATTGCCAACATTTACTGTAAACTAGCTTTGACTCTTTGAACAATGACAATCGTTTATCCAAACTTGCTTGTCTTGTCGACATGGGTTTAAAAGTGACAGTTCTGCATTCGTCTCCTCTTCTGGAAATTCATAGTGATGACAAATAAATGTCAGGTCCTCTCTGATGCATGTACTAGAGCTGAGAATGTTAAGTGCAGTTAAAGTGTTTGTCATTTTCCTGAAATCGCTCACGGATCTCATTAACAGTCATTAACTGCATTTGCTACAGGCATCGTTTCTTCCTTCTCCTCCATGGGCATTGAGGGCCGCGGTAGTTGATTTTATCGCACAACTCGACTGTGAATTCCCAAAGCTGCTAAAAGTGTTGATAGTCCTCATTGCTAAAAGAGCAGAGATTGTGGCAGACACAATAATATTATATATAATAATTCTTATATTATACTTATACTAGTCTGAAAGTGATCAAGTACGGCCTTGAGAGTCTCCGTTGACATACCTTAAAACCACTTTAACTTGCTCATACCTACTTATGTTTTGTGTTTCATCTGTACTAAGGGCAACCTTTCACGCTCCATGCACTCTTTGTATGATGTCAACTCGTTCTGGTGCTTGCTATGGACATAATTAAACGATCTTTCTCTCTTTTTAACTAGCCGGTCACTTAGTTGGCTTTCAGTGGCCCTTCAATCCATCATTTCTAAGATATTTCCCCCATTTTGTGATTCATCGGGTTCATCGTGACCACGAGGAGCAATAAAGGAAAGACAACAAAAGAGCAAAGTGCCTAGCATATTTTTTTCCACATACTCTCCGTTCTCATTTACTCTTTACTTCTGATGTGAATGGCAACGCTTTCTGTTTTACGTGCCTGTTAGATTTTTACAGGCACGTAAAAAAAGCAAACTTGGAAAGTGCAAATTTAAGTGTTTCAGGATGGGGTAGGTCTTCAATCGACTTCAATCGGCTGTATTAGCCTGACTTTAGATTCCCAAGAAAAGCGCTCTCTGGGAGCGAAGTGTGCGCATAGCCATGTGGATACAATGCAGACAATCGTCTCCCTCGAGAGCCAATTCAGCATGCTCCACTCCCAGGCAAACAACGCACCGATCATCCGTATCCGTCCCCATAATGAAACGGGGACATGGATGAACACAACCATGATATTTTTGCTTGCCAGACATTACTTGATCAGAATCACACATAAACAGCGGTAACCTGAACAAGCAGAAGCCAACGTTGCTACCACCACACAGCCATTTTGTAGCTCCTGGTTGTCAGGAAGTCACCCGCCGTTGACATCACGACTTGCCTATTGGCCAGATTTCACACGTGGTTCAGAGCTTGGACAAACGTTGCGACGCAGCTCAAAGTTCCCGACTGGGGAACATATCTTCCTCTTTAATATGTTTAGAATTATCCACAGAAACATTTTAAATAGTTTGGAGATAAATCAGAATTTCCAATTATCCAATTACACTATGTTCACATTAGCAAGTGACAAAGAAACATGTTAATGGTTCATATTCAGTGTTTGAAAGGTTGCCACACCTAAAAAAAAAACTTAAGGTTGTGTAGAAATTAAAATGTATTACTTAAACAGTGTTTTCCTATTGCTTTTTTGTTTCAGGTTCACCCTTGTTTCAAGTGGGACCAGGAGCAACACAACTTTTCCTCAGTGATGGAATGTATCAAACAATTCAGCTGCAGCAAACATTTAATTACGGTGGAAACACCTACTCTCAACTCTATGTAAGTGAAAATACAGGAATTAGAAAAATGTTGTGAATTTATTTTATAAATTTTTTAATATTATTCTTATCTTACAATATTATATGCTTTATTTTAAGTTGCACTTGTACACATTTTATTACATTAAAGATATATGGTTAATGACATTAATCACATGGTCACATGTTTACTTGCATTCACATTAAAGATGTAATGAGCTGAAATGTAATTTCACTTGAAATGCACTTTTTTCTATGCTGGTAGATGAATAATGTGTATCTTCTCTCTCTCAGCTGAGTATGGACGGTTATGTGGCTTTTTTCGTTCCAAATATTGATGATGAAGTGCCCAACCAAAATCTAAACAAAGGCATCATTGCACCACTGTGGACTGATCTGGACTCTGACAGTGGAGGAAGATGGACCTACGAGCAGGCCACAAGCGGACCTCTTATAGCTCAAGCTAACCTAGAAATTAATAGGATGTTCCCCAATGTTTACTTTTCTGCTTCCTGGGTCTTTGTATCCACTTGGGAAAATGTCCCACTTGAATTTTCTGGTTTCCAGGTAAAAGTCAAAATAGATGATTCAGTCTTTTAAGCTCAAAGCACCCAATATTAATCAAATTGTCCTTCTCTGTCAGGGTGCAACACTTCAAATCATTTTGGCCTCAAATGGTGGAGGCCAGTCTTTCATTCTAATGAACTATGGGACCATTCCTACTATTCCATCCCCTTACTGGCTGGTGAGCGCTTCATAGTTACATATATTTCCAGTGTAAAAATCACATATACAGTAGAAAAGCAATTCATTCCATAACATCAACATACAAAATAAGCAACTCATCTACAAAAAACAGACAAACATTTTATTGTATTAAATTAAACTGTGAAATATCAAACCTGACATATGATGTGCCTTTAAACCACATGTATGAATTACTTACAGATGAGGTTCTTTTGACTCGTTGATAAAAGCCAAAAAATACCAGTATAATTCACTTTTCTTGTAATGATCATGAGGTTTAAAATATATTTTGAATTTCAATTGAATTTTCCAGGCTGGCTATGGCATGGAGAACAGCAGTTTTGTCACCATTCCAGTAAACAGTGCCCCTGAGCTGTCTTCATCTAGTAACGTCAATATCCCTGGTCGCTGGGCTTTTCAATTTACAGGTCATTTTTATCTCTTTATTTGACAAGAAAAAAGATTATAATATTGTATGTTGTAAATCATCTTTTTTACACTGTGTTGATGAATTCTGTGTTTTTTTAATTTTATTTATTTAGTCTTTTTTTATTTAGAACATTTTTAATTTTTACAGTTCTCTATATTTTTCTCTCCCTTTCTTTGTCTCTCACATACAGACACTTCAACAACAACAACAACATTATATTACTTAAACAATGTTTTCTTATTGCTGTTTTGTTTCAGGTTCACCCTTGTTTCAAGTGGGACCAGGAGCAACACAACTTGTCCTCAGTGATGGAATGTATCAAACAATTCAGCTGCAGCAAACATTCAATTACGGTGGTAACACCTACTCTCAACTCTATGTAAGTGAAAATACAGGAATTAGAAATTTCTTATAAATTTATTTGCTGAATTTTTTTATATTTTTCTTTTCTCACAATATTATATGCTGCATTTTAAGTTGCATTTGTACACAATTTACTACATTAAGGATAACGCATTCACATTAAAGATGTAATGAGCTGAAATGCAATTTACTTGAAATGCACTTTTTTCCATGCTGGTAGATGAATAATCTTCTCTCTCTCAGCTGAGTATGGACGGTTATGTGGCTTTCTTCATTCCAAATATTGATGATGAAGTGCCCAACCGAAATCTAAACAAAGACATTATTGCACCACTGTGGACTGATCTGGACTCTGACAGTGGAGGAAGATGGACCTACGAGCAGGCCACAAGCGGACCTCTTATAGCTCAAACTAACCACGAAATTAACAGGATGTTCCCCAATGTTTACTTTTCTGCTTCCTGGGTCTTTGTTTCCACTTGGGAAAATGTCCCACTTGAATTTTCTGGTTTCCAGGTAAAAGTCAAAACAGATGATTCAGTATTTTGATCTCAAAGCACCCAATATTAATCAAATTGTCCTTCTCTGTCAGGGTGCAACACTTCAAATCATTTTGGCCTCAAATGGTGGAGGCCAGTCTTTCATTCTAATGAACTATGGGACCATTCCTTCTATTCCATCCTCTTACTGGCTGGTGAGCGCTTCATAGTTACATATATTTCCAGTGTAAAAATCACATATACAGTAGAAAAGCAATTCATTCCATAAAATCAACATACAAAATAAGCAACTCATCTACAAAAATCAGACTTGAAAGACACAAACATGTATTAAATTAAAATGTGAAATATCAAACATGACATATGATGTGTCTATAAACCACATGTAAATTTCACATATGAATCATTATTGACAAGTGAAGTTATTTTCACACTTTGAAACGAGTCAAAAATACCTGGAAATGATTTTTTCTTGTATTTATCATGATGTGTAGAATATATTTTTAATTTCAATTTCTTTTTTCTAGGCTGGCTATGGCAGGCAGAACAACATTTTGTCACCATTCCAGTAAACAGTGCCCCTGAGCTGTCTTCATCTAGTAACGTCAATATCCCTGGTCGCTGGGCTTTTCAATTTACAGGTCATTATTTTCTTTATCTTTGTGTAATTCATGTTGAATTTATACCGTTTGTTTACCTATTTGAAAGTAAGATTTTGGAAGTGTCCAGCAACTAACATTTCCAAACATTCCCCAGCATCAACTGTAAGATAAAATTTTTGTATGTTGTTAAATTATGAACGTACTTCAAACTCTAATGGTAATAAAATATAATGCTAAAAATAATCGACTTTGGTGTAGTAACAGTAGTTTTTATTAAATTACACCACCCCTAAAGCAGCCTGCCCACAAGTGTTTTATTTCTAACTGTTTTAAGTGACAATACATAACTTACTAGCCAACAACTTTTAAAAATGGCAACATTTGTATACTACTACAAATTTTTTATGCAATATACAGAGATATAGTATACTACAAATAAAACAAATATAATACTACAATACAATTTTACTACAATATATTTAATGTAAGTATTACAACATAAGCATTGAAATCTAATTTACAATAATAGCAATAAGTTTTAGCTAAAAGTATGTTCTTTGTACACCTAAAGCAATAACTGTATAAGAAAGGACTAGAGATTAATAAAAGACAGCCAAACCATCAGGACATTTAATACGTTATTAGTCAGTCATTTATTAGTCAAGTATAACATACTGATATAACAGTCCAACAACCGGCCCCATTTCATTTAGTCTAAAATAAAAATGTATTATTCAAAGTTTTTTTTATTGCTGTTTTGTTTCAGGTTCACCCTTGTTTCAAGTGGGACCAGGAGCAACACAACTTTTCCTAAGTGATGGAATGTATCAAACAATTCAGCTGCAGCAAACATTCAATCACGGTGGAAACACCTACTCTCAACTGTATGTAAGTGCAAATAGAGGAAATTATTATTTCACCTATGTTTAATATCAATTTTCACATGATTATTTGCTTCTTTTGACAAAAATCTTTATTCCGCAATTGATTTATTTTTACATGTAGTATAGGTGGTTTTATGTATCACATTAATAATATGTCAACTTGCATTCACATTGAAGATGCAACAAGCTGAAATGCACTTTCACACGTGATCCTTAATGGACATAAAATTACACATAACATTTATGTGGTTGT
The DNA here is from genome assembly GCF_014805685.1 of Silurus meridionalis. Taxonomy (NCBI): domain Eukaryota; kingdom Metazoa; phylum Chordata; class Actinopteri; order Siluriformes; family Siluridae; genus Silurus; species Silurus meridionalis. The sequence continues at coordinate 2,338,702 of NC_060890.1, read as the reverse complement.
TTTTTTTATATTTGTGAGGTGTGTGTATTTCTATTAATTGTTAGTTATAATTCTAAGGTCTAGAATGAATTAGATGAAGTGGTGGATGGTGTACAAAGGAATGAAAGATTGCTGATTGGGGCAGACTTTAATGGGCATGTAGGTGAAGGGAACAGAGGTGATGAGGAGGTGATGGTAGGTATGGCCATAAAGAGAGGAATGTGGCCGGGCAGATGGTGGTAGATTGGTCAGTGGTGAATACATATTTTAAAAAGATGAAGATTCATAGGGTGACGTATAAGAGTGGAGGAAGGTGCACACAGGTGGACTATGTTCTATGTAGGAGATGCAACCTGAAGGATATTAAAAACTGTAAAGTGTTGGTGGGGGACAGTGTAGCTAGACAGCACTGGACTGTGATTTTTGCGGATGATATTGTGATTTGTGGTGAGAGTAGTGAGCAGGTTGAGATGAGCCTGGAGAGGTGCACAGAAGGGGAATGAAAGTCAGTAGGAGTAAGACAGAGTACATGTGTGTGAATGAGAGGAGGGCAGTGGAGGGGTGTGGTTGCAGGGTAAAGAGGTGGAGAAGATCGAGAAGTTCAGGTACCAACAACACACATTTGATCTCCAATCTTTTAAATCTGGTAAATTAATAAATGTGTATCTTCTCTCTCTCAGCTGAGTATGGACGGTTATGTGACATTTTTTGTCCCGAATATCGATGATGAAGTGCCCAACCCAAATCTTGGCAAAAACATCATTGCGCCACTGTGGACTGATCTGGACTCTGACAGTGGAGGAAAATGGACCTACGAGCAGGCCACAAGCGGACCTCTTATAGACCAAGCTAACCAAGAAATTAACAGGATGTTCCCCAATGTTTACTTTTCTGCTTCCTGGGTCTTGGTCTCCACTTGGGAAAATGTCCCACTTGAATTTTCTGCTTTCCAGGTAAAAAAAAAAATAGATGATTCAGTCTTTTGACCTTAAAGCACTACAATATTAATCAAATTGTCCTTCTCTGTCAGGGTGCAACACTTCAAATTGTCTTGGCCTCAAATGGTGGAGGCCTGTCTTTCATCCTGATGAACTATGGGACCATTCCTTCTATTCCATCCCCTTACTGGCTGGTGAGAGCTTTATGATTATATACATTTCTAGTGTACATGTAGAGAAGCAATTCATCCTTTTAAAACACATAAAACAATGCATTTAATCTTCAATAGTGTAAATTTCATGTCAATCCTGAAATATTAACTGATTCATTTTTTTAACACAAATATTATCTTCCTAGGCTGGCTATGGCATGGAGCACAGCAATTTTTTCACCATTCCAGTAAACAGTGCCCCTGAGCTGTCTTCATCTAGTAACGTTAATATCCCTGGTCGCTGGGCTTTTCAATTTACAGGTTATAATTTTTTTCTTTTTGTTTTATTAAGATCAAAATGTAATTTATACTGTAACATTTTCCAGACTTTAAACAGATAAAAATGTTATTGTATGTTGTTAATGAATAAATATAGTGTAAGCTAAAAGTGTATTTTTTTTACACCTAAAACAATTATTTTTAAAAGATTGCATTTTAATCCCCACATCTGATAGCTATGGCAATCCACCAAGCAGAGCCTGAAAGTCGCAAAACCCTTATTGTAAAAAAAGAATCCACCAGTTAAATTTTTTATAGCACTTGCTTGTTTAATCTCAGGAAATTGTACTCACCCCAGTTTAGTAATAAAATTGTGGTTTGTTTATGGCTTTCTGCTTGTCTCTTTTGTAGCACACTGTCAGACCCTGAACTGCACTCAGGATGAAGTCTGTAGGAAGATAAATGGAGCTTATGGCTGTGCCTGTGGAAACATTCCAACAGGCAACCCACTTATTTACGGTATATTTCTTCTTACGATTGTTTTTTTGTGATGCTAATTTAGCCTCCTGTAGTAAACAACCTTAAATTGTTCATGACACTTTTTTCAATATGCGAATATGCGAAAACCACTGTAATGAGCTATTAGTATAAAAGTTTGGATATTTGGAATAAATTGGTTTACGCACATCTTGTTCATAAAGAATGAACATTTATTTAACTACATATCATCTTTTTGTCTATTACTGGGAACCCTGAGATTAAGAACCAAATATTTTCAACTGAACAGTTTTCTGTCTTTTGGCTTCATTTTCCCTCAGATTCCGTTGAAACATGTTCAGGCAGTGCTGGATCACTGTCTCTGTCTCGCTGTCAGCTGTTTGAAGCAGGATATTCTGCAGATGTTCTCCACCTTAATGACCCAAGCTGCAAAGGCCAGGTCGAAAATAACAGGCTGGTGTTCTACTTTGACAGTAATGCCAACATGTGTGGCACAACTCTGAAGGTATAAAACTGATGGTCCACTTATTTAATGTAAATCACTTTTTTTAAATATATTTTTCCCAAAACTTCTATGTAACTATAACTAATTTAAAAGTATACATCAATATATTTTTTTAAATACATTTAAAATAATACAATTTAATAATTTTACATTTTTTCACAATCACTGTGGCATAAGAGGATTTTTTTAAATGTCTCTTTTATTTGTAAATAAAATATAAATAAACAAATTTTTAGACTGTGGCCATTTCAAATACTATCAAATGCATGTTAAAGGTCGAATTTATATCTTTAAAATGCAAAAGAGTGTAATGGACAGGAAGAGACAACAGCAAACAGGCAAAATATCACAAAATAGGTCAATAATAAAGAAACCCAGGACTTAGGTACAGTAACAACATGGACAGTACATGAATGCTTGATCTGTATGCAATTGGAAAAAGGTGTTTCTTATCAGTATGATGATTGAGATTGCCGTCATACATTAGAGTTGCATGGTTATGTTTGAAGGCTGTGGTGTCTGCTAGAATGTTCTGATTAAACAGTGAAATGACGAGCATAAATAGAAATCATTTGGAATAAATCACAAACTGTCTGAGAATACATTTCTTATCAATAGAAGCTGCTGACTGCCATATCAGTGGATTGATGTTTTATAATCAAAAAATAGCTCTTTACCCCATGCAGTTACTAGTAATGTCTAGTTTTGTCCTATTGCAGACACCAAATGTCATTTGTAAATTAAGTACATTTAGTATTTAACATGCATTAAGGTTGTATCATTACATTATTCAATCCCTAATCTTAAATCCTCTTCTGTAATTTATTTGGATCTTTCTGTGTTTCTTCAGAATAACAACACACACATCATCTTTGAGAATAGCATTGGAACAGTAAATGGTATAGGCCTGATCAGTCGCAGTGGTGGCCTCAGCATCACTTTTTCTTGTGTGTATCTACTCATCCAGAGCATCTCCATGCCTACAGATATCAGCGCCACAGGAAGGTATAAATTAACCAGCAATGTCACAAGAAAAAAGTTTCTCATAATTTTTATCTCTAGCATTTTATATTTTGTAAGTAAAAAAATATACAAATTACTATTATTATTAATTATTATGTTAAATGCTTTTATTTTGTTTACAGTATAATAAGCAAGGATCTGTCTACTGAAGGTTCATACCAGATCAGCATGATCCCCTATACTGATGCTACATTCCTGGTTCCATTCAGTGGAAATGTGACTCTACAGATAAACCATCAAATGTACATAGCTGTGGAAGTGAATCCATTTGACAGCAATCAGATCGCTCTTGTGCTGGACAACTGCTGGGCCACGCCTGTCAACCAGACTGACTATTCCATTCGCTGGGATCTGATCATTAACGAGTAGGTGATAAAAAAATAACAGCCAAAAAATATGACTATTATATCCATATTACTCACACGAAAGCGATTAATTCTCTCTCCAGGTGTCCAAACCCCAATGACGACACAGTGGAGGTGTTGCAGAACGGTGTCTCAACATCCAGCCATTTCTCATTCAGGATGTTCACATTTACAAGCTTCTCCAACAAGATCTACCTGCACTGCCAGGTCCATCTCTGTCTGAAGGAGTCAGGAAACTGTGCACTGGTAAGTTTTAGAATAGTCAAGTTAAAGTAGGATGCTTTAAAATATTTAGACTTCCCTTTGAATTTGCAATTCATGCATTTATTCTCATTTACCCTCATTAGCCATGCACCGGAAACCTTTCTAGAAAACGCAGATCTGTGGATTTCTATGACTCAGCTGCCATTACCATGGAATTCTGATTTTTTTTTTCTTGAAAACTACAGCACAATATTTTCTCTTAAGTTCTTTGTTTAATCGTAATCATTAAGAATTGCTCTAATAATAAATGCAAATTATTAAATGATGCATATAAAACTTTTCTCATCTATAAAATGTTGTAAGTGATTATACTCATTTGTATTGCCTTCATCAGTTATAATAATGTTATTTATTTTTTTTACTTTTACATTTTACCTTGTATGTACTGTACTCTGTGGTCGGCCATCAGGACCTGAGTGTAACTTTGAGTTGTATTTTCTATCTAGTCAGAATTCAGACATCACATCACGTCAAAGGGTCAAACTACCTTAAATCATTCACAGTGACCACTGCAGGGTGCCATTTAGCTTTAAATCTTGGTTGTTCTAAGGCTATTGCTTTAACCAATCAAATTTCAAGTCGTCCACACTGAGGCCCTCTAGCAGGCATAAAATGGCATTTTCACATCCTTTGACTGAAACATATTTACGTTTAATCACCACATTATCTGCGTAAAGCTGCTTTGAGACAATGTTCCTTGTTAAAAGTGCTATACAAATAAAAATGAATTGAAAATGAATTGAATGGTCACAGTGCACCTGTCAGGACTTCCAAGTCACATCTGTAGCAGATTGCAAGCGTTCAAACATATTTGTCTCGATTTAATAGCTGTTATTATATTCCGCAATGGCCAAAATAACACAAACACAGCAGATTTGGAATTGGCGATAATGTGAGCTCATAGAGCCTTTTGAAGAGACAGTAGAGCTCTGCTGGTTCAAGATGTGCCTGGCTAGAACACCATGGCTCATTTAATGACTTACTGGTGCACTTATTTACAAAACATGCACATACTTAGTTACTCAAATACATGTAGTCACAGACAACCTATGATAAAAACCAGATAAATCCATGATTGTTATCAGAAGAAAACTAAATACTCACACAGAATAATTTCAGAATAATCCAGAAGTTGTATAATTTAGATATGTAAATTGCCTGCCTGCAAAAGCAGAAATGACACCATGGTATGGAAGTGTGGGAGAGCTGTGGTGGCGAAAGGTGGTCTCCACATGATACCAAGATAAAATGGGCCATGAGTTGTAAAGTTATATTCTGTCCCATCTTCTCCCTCTCAGGAATGACTGTTGCTAGACACAATGGTACTGTCTTTCTCCTTAGTTTCAGGAGGTTTAGGTGGTACGTGAAGTAGAGGAGTACATTGACTCTATCTGTGCTTCTAACCTCATAATTGACATCTCCATCTTGCCATGAGACCTCAAAGGGTCCTTGCCACTTCGCAAGTAATTTAGAGCTTGACGTTGTCAGGTGCAGGTAGTAGGACCCAAAATGCAGGATACTGACAAATGCAGTTTAACACTTTTTAATAAGTATTTTACTAATTGAGTAGCAGGCAGAGAAGATAATACAGAACACACCACAATAAGGAGCAGTGGAAATACAGAACTGTCCCAAAAAAAAAAAAGAAATAGAAGATCCGAAAGTGAAAGTAATTCACGGGGGAAAAGAAGGAGCTGGAGGGTCTCGAATAGACTGAGAGCTGATAGACAATCTGGCAGGGACTGTGAGGAATTGGCATCTCTTTATACTGCAGGAGGAAGGCGGCCCTGGTAGCTGCAAGATAGGGCAATCCTAGAAACAGTAGTGAAAACCCCAGAATTGCGAGTGCTGCTGGATGACAGTACCACCACCTACATCAGGCCGGCTATAGACAGCCCTCCGGGCTGTCCAAGTGCTCCCGATGGAATCGAGAGATAAGTACAAGGTCTAGAATATAACAGGAGAGCAGGAGACGGTGCATGGTAAATGTGGGGCTATCATCAATGGTGAGGGAGCAAGCTTGTACTGGGTTGAGGAACAAGACATGGAAGCACATCAGCACATCACCTGCCCCACCAGGGGCGAAAGGACACTGGACCGCTGCTATACAACATTTAAGAACAGCTACAAGGCACAATCACGTCCACCGTTTGGGAAATCAGGCCATGCCGCCATCTTCCTCATGCCTGTTTACAAACAAAGGCTGAAACAGAGGGAGGTCGCGCGCTGGACTGACCAATCGGTGGCCGCTCTGCAAGACACTTTGGATGACGCAGACTGGAACATGTTCCGGCGCAGCTCTGATGACGTCAACATGTTTATGGAAGCGGTTGTGGGATTCATCGGGAAACTAGCAGATGATACGGTGGCAAAAATCCACGATCAGAATGTTTCCCAACCAGAAGCTGTGGGTGTATAAAACCATACATGACGCTCTGAGATCCCGCTCCGCTGCCTACAACACGGGGCTCGACACCAGGGACATGGAGGAGTACAAGGTCTTAAAGTGTTCGCAGAGCGGTGAAGGACGCAAAGCGGCTTCCGCTCCCTGAAAGCGAACACAGAGAGAATGAGGAGGAGCTTCTTCCCGCAGGCCATTTGGAGTTTAAACCAAGAAACACCCAGGATCTAAAAAACTGGCCCACTCTCTGCATCATCAGACCTTTTTCCTGCACACATCTCACTTTTCGTGCTACAACACTTTAGACACTGGACTCGCACAGCACAGTGCACCACTTACGGACACTTTAAACCACACCATACTGCACACGGTCACTTATGGACACTTTACACCACACCAGACCACACACAGACACTTTATGGACAATCAAAAACCATGCTTAAATTGCTTTTTAAGTCTTTATATCCTTATATATTTTTATTTTTATATAGTTTTTATACTTTATTTATCTGCCTTCTTTTTCTTTGTTTTATTGTTATTCTCTTTTTTCACCCCATTGTATCCCCTAATGCCGGACTATCGTAAAAAGCATTTCACTGCATGTAGTACCCTGTATGCATGTGTATGTGACAAATAAAATTTGATTTGATTTGAGGTGGGGTGATTTGAGTGCCAGCATGGTCCCGATGGAGTTGCTTTGCTCGGCGGGGGTAAGTCAGCATGAAAAAAAGGCACATGGATGGAGGTGGTTGTCTCTAACTCCTCTCTGTGACCCTACCCCTCTGTCTGAGGCATTAACTTCTATGATGAATTGCTAAGACGAGTCAGGCAGAGTAATGACTGGTGCAAAAGTGAAACCAGGCCTGTTTGGAAATGACAGTGATGGATCTAAAACCCTGGATGAACTTCCAGTAAAAGTTTGTAAAGCAGAAAGGATGTGCTAGGCACATAAAATTTGCACTTCTCTGCTTTTACATATAACTGGTTTTTGTAAGCGGGTGAGAAAAAATGTACGACAGTGTTCCTCCAGAGATCGGGAAAAGATTGATATTTCATACAGGTAGACAAACACAAAGTGGTGGGGAATGTCCCGAAAGACGTCTTTAACCAGGGCCTGGAATATCACTGGATTGTTAGTGAGTCCAAATAGCATGACCAAATATTTGTAATGGCCTGCAGGGGTGTTAAAAGCCATTTCCATTCATCCCCCTACTGGATATGTACAAGGTGGTAAGCGTTGCAAAAATCGAGTTTGGTAAAAACAATTGGTATCCCCTGGAGGAGCTTTAAGGCAGAGGACATCAAGGGCAGGGGGTAGTAATTATTGATTGTGATGGCATTAAACCCATGATAGTCAATGCAGAGACAGAGGTTCCTTCTTCTTGACAAAAAAAGAAACCTGCCCCAGCTGGAGAGGAGGAAGGGCAGATAATTCCAGAGGCTAGGGACTCCTGGATGTAATCACTCATAGCCTCCCTTTCAGAGCCTATCAGGTGGTTTAGGCAGCCCTGGAGGGGTGTGGTTCCTAACACCAGGTTGATGGTATTTAGTATGGGCGGTAAGAAGGCAATGGTAGAGCCCTGGCTTTCCTAAAGATTATTCCCAGATCTTGGTACTACATGGGAACAGAATAAATTTCCACCAGAAAAGGCCGGAGCCAGGGGGATAAAGGATAGATTGGATAGAGCTGGGATGGAGAGCTTTGGGCAGTTTAAGTCAATCTGCAACTGAGTTAATGACCTTAGAGATAGGGAACGACCCCAGAAATTATAGGGTGAGCTCACGGCCATATGGCAGAGTGTCGCATAGAATTGGACTCGTGGGAACTCTGGAAGGCTTTAAGGAAAGCCATGCAAGCATTTTTCCAACCATGCAAGCAGTGACAAAACAGGGCTTATGTGATTGGGATGGATGGAAAATAAAGAGGGCTGGTAGCCATAGACCAGCATTGTAAAAGATAAGCCTGTGGTGGTGGTTGGAAGGGAGTTAGGTGAACTCCACCCACAGTAACTTGAAAGTTCACGTGTTTTGGGCCCACAGGATGTGAAGTCTGGTCTCTAGTGCCTTTTTATCTGGCTAGTGGTTTGAGTGGTGAGTGTGGAAACAAGAGGATAGGCTGACTGAGGTGCCCAAGAGGCAAAATAACTCCTTCCAAAAGTTGGCAGTGAACTGAGGGCCCCAGTTGTTACACAGGGTGCCATGCAGGTGGAAAACGTGCTGGAGTAGGAGTAAGGACGTCTTCTTATGAGATGGCAGGTTGGCTAGGGAATTGAAGTAAACAACTTTAGAAAAACAGTCTATCATGGTAGGGATAGCAGTATGCCTAGCAGAGGGAGGAAGCATGGTGACGTAGTCCAGGGGCGTTTAAGCATCTGGAGTGGTCGAAGTAACCCCACTGATTAGTCTTCAGGGTTTTTATGTTAGGTGCATGTAGGACAAGCAACAATGAAATCACAGACATCTTTCTGGACAATGGGCCACTAGAAGCAGTGCTGGAGGAGAGTTAGAGGGCAGGGGACACTGGAATGGCAAAACAGAGGGGAGCAGTCTAATTGGCACCCTCCAATCAGTGGCGTCACTCCTCGATAGCCAGTTTCATGGCCAGAAGCTCCCATTTACTGATGGATAATTCTGTTCAGCTAGGCTAAGGTGATGGGATAAATAAAAAAAAACACATGAATGCTGCCAGTCATTAGTGGCACCTCTCTAGGACAGCACAGAAAAGGCAAGGATAGAGGCAGATGTAAAGAGGTCTTTGGGCTTGGTGAACTCCTGCTCAACCCACTCAGCTAGTGAAGAGGGGTCACTACTGAGCTGTAACCTTAGATGATCAGCCGGCAGAAATTGGCGAACCCCAGGTACATCTATAGCCACTTTTGTGAGCTGGATTTGGGCCATTACTTCACCACTTGTATCCTAGCCAGATCTATTATTCTGCCAAGAGGGTAATTCCAAGGAAGGAGGTGCTGGGGACATGGATCTCAGACTTCTCCACTTTGATGTACAAGATCTTCTAGAGGAGGTTCTGGAATACAGAATGAATGTGATGGATTTGCTTCTCCAATTACTGGAAGAACACCAGGATATTGTTAAAGTATACAAAGAGGCACTGGTTCAATATGCCCTGCAGCATGTCGTTTACCAAAGCTTGGAATACCAGTGGTGCATTGGTGAGGTCAAACAGCATCATTAAGTACTTGTAGTAACCAGAGAGGGGGTTGAACGCTGTCCCATATTACTTGGAGGGATTTGAATTTCATAGCTGTAATGCAGCAAGCCCTTACTAAATTCAAGCAATTACTAATGTCAATGTGTTAGTTAATTAGTTAGTCATGCTCAGTGGTTAAGGCTCTTGGTTACTAAATGGAAGGTCAGGGTTAAAGACCTGGTATTGTCAAGCTGCCATTCTTGGGGCCCCTGAGCAAGGCCCTTAAGTATGTGTCCTGTATCATTACTGTCTTTGCGCTCTGATCTCAGCTCCTAACATTGCTTGGATATGCAAAGAAATAATGTCACTGAGATATGGTATATTAGATTTAATTAGATAAGATTAGATTAAACGTTATTGTCATTGTGCAAGGTACATGTACAGATCCAATGAAATGCAGTTTTTATCTAACCAGAAGTGCATAAGTGGCCTATTTACAATAAATAGCAGAATGTAAATGGGGAATTAGGTCCATACAGTATGTACAGGGATGGGGTAATTAATGTACAGAAGGTGCAGTAGGTAATAATATGGTATATATTAATGTACAGTATACTGTGCAAATATTATCTAAAGATAATGTATATGTGATAAGTAAAAAAATACCACGTCATCTCAACTGTTTAACAGCTACTTTCCTGGCTTAATCTGATCTCACCTGAATGTCTCACAATACAATTTTACAGCATTAAAAAAGTCACAATGGACAAAGCTTAAGATAAAACATTTACATAGCCACAACACAAAACAATAGGTTGTGTACAGACTGTAATGCATTCTGTAGAAGAAAAGAATATAATAAATCTAGTCTAAATAAATCCCAACAAATTCACAACAATCTGTGACAATTCCAGGTAAAAAAAAATAAATAATTCTTAAGAGTCTTGTGCCAGGTTATGCCTTGTCTTTTATTACTGAGCTTTTTATCAGTACTTTATAACATACATATCTACTTATATCCTCTATAATTTCAGCAGTAGGTGAGGCATGGCATGATGTTCCTCAAAAATTCTGGGATATGCGAAAAAAGAATTTCACTGTCCTGTAATGTATATGTGACACATAAATGCATCTATCTATCTATGTATCTATGGGTTATTGTTAGGACAGTGACCATGCATAGGAAAAGGGAGTAACTCTATCATGTTAATTTAAAGTCAGAAACAAAACCAGAGTCAGGGAAAGTTACGAACCGTGAAGAAGGTATAATCAGTACTGCAAGTAGAATCCATAATCCATAATCCGTAAAGCGAATATAATCCAGGCAGAGGCCCTCTGCGGAGATCAGGAGCAGAGCGCCGCCCTCTGAGGGGATCAGAGGCAGAGCGACACTCTCGGCGGGGATCAGAGAGAGTGCCCTCTGTAGATATCCGTGGCATGGGGGTGCCCGCTGTGGCTGTCTGGAACATGACATGACGTGATGTTGCGGTCCACAATCTCTGTGAAGGCTTTAAGGTCCTTCTAAACACTTTTAGAGGGACCTTTAAGCCTTCACAGAGATTGTGGACCGCAACATCGCGCCACCTGGAGCCACGACGTCGTTTTCGGAGGATCCTCGGACCACAGCGCCGTCCTGAGAAGGACCTTGAAGCGTGACGATGCCTTCGGCGGAACTTTGGAGCCCGGCGAAACTCTGCGACTGCATTTCCAGAGGGACCTTGGACCGGAGCGTCGGTTTTGGAGAGACTAGGCGGCTGTGTGACGTCCCTTTTACAGCCAGGAGGCGGCACAATGTCCCCTTTACGGCCAGGTGGCGGTACAACAACCCCTTTGCGGCCAGGTGGCTCAACATTCTTTTTGCGTCCAGGCGGCGGTACAACGTCCCATTCGCAGCCAGGCAGCGGTAAGACGCTTTGCTGCCCTGGAGCAGAGCGGAGCGCTCGGCGGAACACTGAACATGCTGTTTAAATTTTCATTCATCATTCTGCTTCTACTTTGGTCATCACACCTGTTCTGTAAGAACAGGAAAAGCATCTGCACATACTTAGTGCACATAGCATGCAATCACCAAGCTCACCAATTTAAGCAGTGATTTATTCGAAATATTTTATGCAGAACACTTTTTGACAAATGATGTCTAAAAGATATTTTTATTCCAAATCCTGTCCAATGAGTTTAATTTTTAAATAATGTTACATTACAGGAAAACACTAAATGAACTGAATTAACTTTTAAATGAAGATTAATGGCTTCATAAAAAAATCTAATACTAAACTTAAAAATATTTTTTGACTTTGACAAAAAAATAACCTAGAAAAAAAAGATATGATCTATAAAGAAATTACTGAATACATAAACAATTATGTGAGTATTTAAATCAGCAAAAGATTTTTTTTAATGAATAGATTTCTTGTTAGCAATTATTAGAGTACTCCATAATTCAGAGGCTAGTACTATTTCAAATAACAATATATACAATATATGAACACAAGCATTGTCTCCTAGTTGAAGTGACCAGAAAATGTAATACTATTGCATCACAAAAATTTCAAATTTAGGAAATCATTTTGAAGACTATTTTATCATATTACAAAGTGCTACTAATAAATGAATAAACTAATACAACTGAATTAATAACAATAATAAAAATTTCCTCTAATGAAATTTTCTAAAATAAGAAGCTGGTGCTTTTAACAAGTCACAATCATTGCGTTAGTCAGACTAATGATTCTTGTTAGCAAGTAAAGATTATAGGGTTTTTATGTTTTGTTTGACAGGTAGCATTAAATGATTTAGTAAACTATTAAATAAAGGAAAAACATTTTGAAGATTAGTAACTTTAACTTCAAGATTGTAAAGGGATTGATTTGTGATTGTAGATTGTCAAAAGTCATTCTGAACGAACCCAAATTTTTTGACACAGAGGGGTATGACTTTTTGACAGATGAAGACGCCCTAGGACTGTTTAGCAAATGGACCAACATTCCTCTTTCAAAACTCCAGCAATTGGTTTTCTTAATCCCAGGGCATATATGGACTTGTTAAAAGAAGACAATGGTTTACACAATGGTAAACATGGCTTTGTCCCAACTTTTTTTTGACACATTCACATTATTTGTGGCACCTGAGTCAATTAACAGTCTTAATTTCATGCCACCAACAAGGAAAGTCAGCCTCTCTGCCATCGCATTCTCCTGGACAACGAACGCATAATCAGTTTCCTCCACATTGTTTACGCGATTCTTTTTTTTCGATTTTGTGTGCGACACATTTGGGTACAATTATCTTTTCCTTTACACTTATGACATACTTGAACTCGTGCAGGGAAACTTTTTTAATCCAGTTTTTCATCTTTTTCTCTGCAGGCCTGTTTTTGCTCATCAGCTCGTTGCCAATGTTACATTTCTGCCTATATTAAAATAACTACACACACCTGTGCATTCACCAAGCACCTTTACTTCTTTTATTTACTTGCAACATATCTCCTTTATTTTAAAGGAGTATCTGTCTATCGACAGATACTGGTAACAACCACAGTAATCCTAAAACATGAGACACATGAATCCTGAAAAATGTGAACATTTGATGTCGGTTTCCTCTTTTTTCCCTATAAACACTATGTTGTCACACTATGTTCATGCGATAGTTTATTTTTGGTGACAGGCATGAAAAATATTATTAATTGTGTAAAATCTTGTATACAAGCAGTATTTTCTAACTGTTGTATGTTTACCATTGCTTCAAATGGGACCAGGAGCAATTAGCATTATCATTAAATTAGCATTTGCAAAAAAGTTTGGTTACTCACTAAGATCACCTGAAAATTTTTATCTAAATAAACTTTCTTTCGGCTTCTCCCATTAGGGGTCGCCACAGCGGATTATCCGCATGTTTGATTTGGCACATGTTTTTACGCTGGATGCCCTTCCTAATGCAACCCTCCCCATTTATCCAGGCTTGGGACCGGCACTAACAGTGGCTGGGGTTGGTTCCCTGACCGGGGATCGATTCATTAATAAGGATTTTTTATATTAATATAAAAATATACATGAACATAAATAAATAACTATAAATATTTTTTATTTAACACTAAAAGTAGGTTTAACAAAGTGGTGTTCGGGTTTTGGCAGACTGTGGCCAAGAATGATGATCTGGGTTAACATCATTATGGCAGACATCAGGCTTCAGCTATTTATTTTTTCACTGATTTCAGGACATGGGTCCTAGGTGTCTGATGCGATGAGTGTGGACGCCTTGCTCCCAGAGTTCGGTTTGATGCACAGCATTCTTGCTCTGTTGCTTTGTTATTTCCATTATCTGCAGCTTTAGATCTGATGTTCCAATCGGGTGGTGCAAGGAAAGGGGATGTCCAGATGTGTTTTCAGTATAGGTGACCACATAGTCTTCTAGGAAGACAGGTCTCTGGATTGCTCTGTGTGGACATTTTGATGAGGCAAGAGCAGATTAAGATTTCAGACTTTGTGGTTGCCATGGAAATAAAATAAATCTGGCCAGAAGGACTAATTTTAAAGCTGTATTGGCTTTTAGGAAAACTAGGTCATCGCTATTGAGTGTCGGGAAGAACAAGGGGACAGGAACCCCAGTTAAAAATGTTTAATGTCCTGTAAATTCACTGGTTACATTGGCACAGGGTCAATGGTACATGTAAGCTTGTGCCTGTCTGGCGACTTGAGTTACTAGATAACATAATCAAACTTAAGGCTGTACACAGTACTGTAATGCCATACACATATATAATGTGCATTCTTGAACACCTTAAACATGCTTTTAAACAAAAGAAACAGATATAAACATAGATAATATATATTAAGTGTAAATTTTAACGACAGATTTACCACACTTCTGAAGGAACTTCATGAATGTTACATTTATAATAAGAGGGTCCAGCAGAGGGAGCAGTTGACTTTCCTCTTCTACAAAGAGCTTTTCTTTAACTCAGGTGCTTTTTAAAGTTATAAAAATTTAGTTTAACAGAATTTACGGTCTATAATCTAAGCGGTTTTAAGATACACATATTATACCATGTTGCATTTTTTTTTCTCAGATTTTTAAGGGAAGTTTACATTATCTAAAGTGAAGAGTAAAGTGGGGTTGGACAGTCATCCAATCAATATCTTAAATAGAGAATATTCATAACTCATTGCAGAAGCTGACATGAATTTGGACATATATAGTATAAATATCTATGACGTTGATAGGAACATATGATATGAATGAGGTAGTTTTAAAACAAGGTGAGGAAATTATCTGAAATAATTTCAGACTGTGGAATGATTTCTATAGTTTTTATATTTTATCTATATGTTAGCATTAATTAAGCATGTTTCCACCACTGTGATCGTGTCCTATTACATTCAGATTTATTCCTACTGAATCTAGAATAATGGAAATGAAATTAAAATATTTTGCAAGAAAATCGAAATAGGGCACTGTGGGTCTATGAATAATAATTAATAAGATTGACTGAATAGACTTATTTTTGGTTTATGGATGTAGTTAGGGAAGACATGTAGTTGGGTAATTTAAAAGAGGCAGATGTGAAGGACAGGGTAGTATAAAGACGTAGGATCCACTGTGACAACCCCTAAAGGGAGCGGCCGATTAAAGAAGCTGACAACGGACTAGACTTATTTTTGGAAGATATATACATTGTATTTGTGTGAAGATCTTTGAATGTGTTACATTTAAGTTTAGCTTTTTTGTGTGATGCTTATGTTAATATTATTGTTATGTTAGGATGGCATATAAATGAGGTGATACAGGTGTTCTACAGTTCTGAGGCTTTATTAACATCTACTGAGCAATCTTTTAACATTCACGCACTTTGGTCAATTCTCAGTCAAATCACCTTCTGACCTCGAATTCCTCATACTAGAAGCAACATGTCACCACAGGTATGAGCTACTCACTATATTACCATATATAGCTTAAACCTATCCACAGTCTATCCTTACAATTATTAGGATAAATTCCTGGATATTCACTGCTTTAGTAGTCCTTTTCTGAAACTATGAGCTATACTGGAAAAATGAAAATGGCACCTTTCAAAGTGGAATGAATAGGATCCTGCCCTAGCAGACCAGCCTTGCCCTCAAAATTACTCCAAATATCCATAAAACAATAGCCTGTTGTAAGCTATATCACCACACCAAATTGAAATGGGTCCAGAGAATAATATGCCATTGGACACTGTCTTTGCTAATTTACACACCTCTATAATATTACTCTTTATAACCTGATTGTCGAAAGCACATCATTAGCTCTTATATAAAAAAAAAACTATTTAGAGATCCTATGCTTGCCTTGAAACCTAAGATGACCTTTTACATTCAGCACTCTGACTCCTGATATACACGTAACATGTGCAACTGCTGACACTAAAGGCCTAGCTAATTTCACGTTTCTTAGAATACTGACAAAACCAAGCTGTGTAGTGCAGGCATGAATATGGTTTGGGCGAGAGATGTGGAAAGGGAGGATTTGGAGGACTCTGGGGAGCTTTCGGTAGATGGTTACTAGATTAAACACCTTGGGAATAGAGAAGGGTCTGACAAAGCACAAGGCAAGCTTCGGGCAGATAACAATTCAGTGACAAAGTCTCAGGTAAAGAAAAACGCAAAGAAAGAAAATCCATGATCACTTCCAGGACAGCGGAGACACCTGGCGCATGTGACTGGGCATCCAGGCGATCACTAACTACAAGGCAACATCACCTGCTTGTGACCGTGACGCCTCCCTCCCAGATGCTCTGAGCGACTTCTACGCCCGGTTTGAGGTACAGAGCATTATGAAGGCGAGGAAGACCATCCCTCCTCCCACTGACCAGGTGCTCTGTCTAACCACAGCTGAAGTGAGAAAAACTCTATGCAGAGTTAACCCACGGAAGTCTGCTGGACCTGACAACATTCCTGGCAGAGTGCTCAGGGAATGTGCAGAACAGCTAGCAGATGTCTTCAGTGAGATTTTCAACATCTCACTGAGCAGCAACGTTGTTCCCACGTGCCTCAAGACAACGACCATTGTTCCCATGACAAAGAAATGTCTCCTGCCTCAATGACTATCGCCCGTCGTGCTCACACCCATCATGATGAAGTGCTTCGAGAAGCTTGTCATGAGGCACATTAAAACACAGCTTCCACCCTTCCTGGACCCCATGCAGTTTGCGTATTATCCAACCCGATCCACGGACGATGCCATCTTCACAACCCTTTATCTGGCCCTCACCCACTTGGACAACAAGGACTCATATGTACGAATGCTGTTCATTGACTTTAAGCTTAGCATTCAACACAATCATTCCTTAGCACCTGATCAAGAAGTTGAGCCTTCTGGGCCTGAACACCTCCCTCTGCAACTGGCTCCTGGACTTCCTGACTGGGAGACCTCTGTTAGTCTGGATCGGGAACAGTATCTCCAGCACCACCACACTGAGCACTAGGGCCCCTCAGGGATGTGTGCTCAGCCCACTGCTGTTCACTCTGCTGACTCACAACTATGTAGCAATGCACAGCTTAAACCACATTGTCAAGTTTGCCAATGACACGACCGTGGTGGGTCTAATCGGCAAGAACGACGAGTCAGCATATAGAGAGGAGGTGCAACGGTTAACTGCCTGGTGTGGAGCAAACAACCTGTCTCTGAACGTTGACAAAACCAGAGAGATGGTTGTGGACTTCAGAAAAGCACAGAGCGACCAATCTCCACTGATTATTGATGGATCCTCAGTGGAGATCATCAAGAGCACCAAATTCCTCTGTGTTCATTTGGCGGATAACCTCACCTGGTCACTCAACACCAGCTCCATCACCAAGAAAGCCCAGAAGCGTCTCTACTTCCTGAGAAGGCTGAGGAAAGCTCATTTCCCTCCCCCCATCCTGACCATGTTCTACAGAGGGACCATCGAGAGCATCTTGAGCAGCTGCATCACTGCCTGGTTTGGGAACTGCACCGTCTCGGATCGCAAGACCCTACAGAGGATAGTAAGGACAGATTAGAAGATCATTGGAGTCTCTCTCCCCTCTGTTATGCACATTTACACCATACGCTGCATCCGCAAAGCAAATAGCATTGTGGATGACCACACACACCTGTCACACACCACATCGATGCTCAGAGAGATGTTAAAGATGTCAGTGAGAACATCTGCAAGTTGGTCTGCACATTCATTGAGTACTCTGCCAGAAATCTTGTCTGGTCCTGTAGCTTTCCGTGGGTTGACTCTGCTTAGAGTTTTCCTCAAATCAACAGTGAAAAGACAAAGCACCTGGTTGTTGGAAGGAGGGGTGGTCTTCCATGCTGTCACTACATTCTGTGCTTCGAAACGGGCATAGAAGCTGTTCAGCGCATCTGAAAGGGAGCCATCACTGTTGCAGGCAGGTGATGATGTCCTGTAGTTGGTGATGGCTTGGATGCCATGCCACATGCGCCATGGAGGAAGTGCCTTGGGGAAGCGTTGCATTATGGCAACCAATTAGCAACAGATTTGATGTGACTGGGTTCGGGTTGGCAACATCTGATGAAACATAACCAGGTGGTTTTGAGTTGAGGATTCCCTCCATTTCCATGAGCACTGTATGTAAGACTTGCAAGGTTTGGTCACTGTTTGATTGCCCAAGATGACTTCAAGAGTGGTTTTCACCAATTGTATTTCATGCTTCCAGGTCCCAAAGTGTGAAGTATTTGGAGGGTTAAACAGAAAGATAATTTCTTGAACAGCTAGAAGTTCTATAAGTGGAAACTCTAACTCTGCAAAAGCCTCCTGGAGTTCTTTGGAAGTGTGTGCCTCTATCAGCCAGTATCTCAAATAGCTTTCCACAACGTGACACAAATCATATTAATGGCAACAGAAATACATATTTTTCCATACTTTCTAAAAGATCAAGATATACAACTTTTGTCATACATTTGAACATGATGTCCCAGCACTTTTCTGTGCATCAGTGAGTGGGCTGAAACAGTCTGTACCAGTGGACCGAAAGAGTGATTTGTACAGCCGTAGTTGTCAGGTGGCAAATCTGCCATTGTTATTTTTGACATGCTTTACAGTTATGCTGATGCTTCTTAATGTATGCTAGGCCATGCAAAATCCAGTACTTGTCTGATCTCACCTAGGACCCACTTTGGACCTGGATGGAGAAGCCAGTTTGAATGTGCCAAGATGTCATTAAAGCTAAATGTATTTACATTGAACAATCTAAAATATAAAACATATTCTGGGTTGTTTAACACCTTTTTGTTCACTACATAAATCCATATGCATTCTTTCACAGTTTGGATGTCTTTGGTATTAATGTACAATGCTGAATATGCAGGGTTTGGGAAAGATTTGTGTCACATTATAAATGAGAATTACACAGAACTCTGTAAGAACATCAGTGTTCTGTAAGAGTAAATACATAAATGATCAGGAAGTAATGGTCAGTCCTCCCTCAGTTTATACTACCTACCTGTACTACCACTTTTTCTTTCTGCTCTGATCATGCCCTGTGTGGTAGTGTAAAATGTCTCATTCCTGCATGTTAATGCAGCATTATTTGAGTTATATAATGTAATACTGCTTTTTTTTATATTATTGGTTTGTTCTAAATGCCATGTGTTGTGTTTGTCTGAATATAAGTATATCCAATGGACAAAGACACATCGGAGGCTGAGTGCACTTATCACTTTTTTCTTCTTTGCTTAACAACTGTTCAGAAATATCTACAGAGGGTCACACAGCGCCAACAAAAGCATAACACAACAATTGCAGGATTAACCCAATTCTGAACAATGAATACATAACACCATGGGCATCCTTTCTCAATCTGTGTTCTCAGGTAGAAAATGTAGGTTTTTTTTATTGGTTCAATTTAATATAGAAAGTAGCACTTTGTGTGAGTTAACACCATGGTTTGATCACCTCATTATAATGTCTACTTTGCACACATGTTTAAGAGCATGACTCCTTTTTTTAGATAGTTCGCTGCCCCTGTTTATAATACAATTACATGTTTCTTTTATTCAGTTCATTGCTAAGTACTGTAGTAAAACGTTTTCTATTTTTGGTAAGCTGAAAATCGTGTCTCTGACTTTTCGTCATGCCAAAACACTTGTGTTATTCTTTTGGGTGGCTCCCTCAAATACTATTACAAGGGTGGTGTACTATAACATCTAGCTATATAGAGTATCAATTATAATGCCCCTATGGACCACATTTGGTACAATAGCACCATTACATGTAAGCTGCCTTACATACATCACTGCTTGGTATCTGACACTTCATTTGAGGTATTTCAGTGATTTCACTTTGAAAAAAAGCTTTCTGGTGTAGCTAATCTAATTTTCTTTAATAAGACTAAAAAGTAGGTTACAAAAAAGACAACCTGATTTCAACATAATTGATTGAGCTACCTAGATGCTTGGGTATGATGGCCTTAAAGCAATGCATGTAAATATGCATTTCTCAAAACATTGTATGACGCTATGAGAGCTGTGGCAACTGGGAAGTAATTACTAAACATTCCAACACAGACATCAATACCCACTAGTGACAGTTACTTTCATTTGCAATTTGATTTCTTCATTACAATGGATTGCAATTAAAAACCAGCCATGCACAAGTCAGTTCACTCTTAGTGCCACTCCCAAACCCGGATAAATTGGAAGGGTTGCGTTAGGAAAGACATAAGGGTAAAACATGTCAAATCAAATTTTCGGATCACAAACCAGAATTTCATACTGGATCGGTTGAGGCCCGGGTTACCAATGACCGCCACAGGTATTTTTAGCTAATAGGTTACTGGGGAAATTGGGATACTGTTGGCCAAAGGAGGAGAAGGAGAGAGGGGGAGATGTCTACAGAGACAGCAGGGAAAGGAGAAGTGTAGGAAATTGGAGATTAGAGATGGCACTTTAAATCTTGGTACTACCATATGACTGGTAAAGGGAGAGAGGTAGATGATTTGATGGAGAGGAGAAAGGTAGATATGTTGTGTGTTCAGGAAACCAAGTGAAAAGGCCAGAAACATTGGAGGTGGAAGTTTAAACTGTTCTATCATGGTGTGGATGGAAAAAAAAATGGTGTAGGGGTAATTCTGAAGGAAGAGTACAGTAAGAGTGTAGTGGAGGTAAGCTAAGTTTCTAATGGGGTGATAAATGTGAAGCTGGAAGTTGAAGGGGTGATGATAAATGTAATTTTAGTGCTTTTGCTCTGCAAGTGGCTTGTGAGATGGAGGAGAAGGAACAATTCTGGAGATAGTTAGATGAAGTAGTGAAAAATGTACCTAGAAAGAAAGATTGGTAATTATGGTAGATTTCAATGGGCATGTAGGTGAAGATAACAGAGGTGATGAGGAGGTTATGGGTAGGTATGGCTTTAAAGAGAGGAATGTGAAAGGTCAGATGGTGGTAGATTTTGCTAAAAGAATGGAAATGGCAGTGGTAAATACATAGTGCATGTAGGTTCTGGAGACATAGTGAGAAAGGCTCAATTGAGATGGTTTAGTCATGTGCAGAGGAGGGACATGGGGTTTATTGGTAGGAGAATGCTGAGGAAGGAGAAAAAATAGGAAGGCCAAGGAGGAGGTTTATGGATTTGGTAGGGAAAGACATGCAGGTTGTTGGTTTCCAAGAGTTAGATGTAGAGGACAGAGTAGTATGGAGACGGATGATCCGCTGTGGCGAAGAAGAACATTACAATGGATCGCATTTCTAGCTATACCACATATACAACTAAAACCAGTACAGCATGCAGTGAAAATGTTTAAACACCTGGTCTGTGATGGAAAATAAAAAAACAAAAACACTGTGAAAAAAATGCTGTGCCAGTGGTGAGGGTGAGTGGAGGGGAAGTCCCAAACCGCAAGTGTCAAGACCGTGTCAGTACTGGAAAGCTAAGTGCTGGGGTGAAAATTTAAGTAAATAAAGAAAGCTCTGCTTGGTGAACTTTTGCCTGTCTCTCAAAATAGAATAAGTTTTAATTAAAGAATAAAGTATAAATTAGAGCAATGGTCCCCAACCCCAGGGTCACGGACCGGCACCGATCCGTGGGTCAACTGGTACCGGGCCGCACAGAAAGAATACATAACTTATGATAAAGTCTGTTACACTTACATTATTTCAGTTTTTTTTTATTCTTTTTTTATTTTGGAAAATTATCGGATTTTCTCCCGCACATCTGTCTATGACTCACTCTTGTTGCAGGTCATGATTCCTCGGTCACATGTCTTACCTCTATCCGCTACCTTCTTAAAGGGGCTCTGGCCGCTAACACATAATACATTACTGCTAAATTCAAACCCCCAAGTGAGCAAAATGAACAAAAACCAACACAGTCGATTCACATTTATTATTATATTTAGAAAATCTTTTATGGTTGTATCATTTTAATTGGTTGTATTTATCCACCACACCTTTAAGGCCGGTCCGTGAAAATATTGTCCGACATTAATCCGGTCCGTGGCGCAAAAAGCTTGTGGATCACTGAATTAGAGGAATAAAATTTACAATAAAATAAAACATAATGCCCTAAAATCAAATACAAACAAGTGAATAATAGATCATGGGGAAGCCTTTCATGCTATGCTAAAAGATAGTGAAGCATTTTCCAATTTAAAATTCTTCATAAACTTGAATCCATTAGCACTATGGTGGCGATTGTGGCAAGGGAAAAACTCCCCGAGATGGCATAAGGAAGAAACGTTGAGAGAACCCAAACCTAAGATGGAACCGATCCTCATCTGGGAGGCACAGTGATGGTTATCAGTCCAAATCCACATCCAAAATCCTCGAAGCTCATGTTCTTACGCCGTAATTTGATGGATTCCCAGGACGTTGATGAGAAACTATCCCCAGCTGCACAGCGTGGCCTCCAATCGAAGAGAACACCAGCCAGAGGCAGGCAGGGACAAAGTGGGCAGATCGGAGGAGAAGAGAGGGGCAGGAACAGTGGTCACTGGAACCTCAGGAGCATGTTTAACTCGACAGAGGGAGAGAGAAGAGGGGTGACAGGGAGAGAAATATATGGATTATTAAGTATCCTTATTGCTGTATAAAAGTTACAGACACTGTGCAGTTTGGACTCCGGCAAGACTCACTATGGAAGCATAACTATAAGTGATAACTAGAAGGTAACACAGACATGAGGGATCTCTGGGATAAGAGACGACCCACCCAACACCCTGAGTGAAAGTGTAAGAGTGCGGGGACGACAGCATGCAAATATCCCAGTTCACCAAACACTCTATATTCATGATCCCTCCAGATCTGAGCCTTTACCTAAGAAAAATCTACTGAAAAAATATTAAATAAATATGTTTTCAGCCTCGTCGTGAACACTAAGACTGTGTCTGTGTGAGACCCGGACACTGATTGGAAGGCTGTTCCATAACTTTGAGCCTTTATAAGAAAAGAATTTGCCCCCTGTTGTAGTCTTCATTATACATAATAATATAGTATGTTTATTTCTGATATTTCAACATTGCGAACATCACTAAAATTGAAGCATCAGATTAATCAAGCCTCATGCAAATAGGTTTTTTCTAAAGAAAATGTCATTTCTGTTAAAGCCTGCATTCTCCTCAGTTTTATTTTTTCTTTTCTTGACCTAAATTTTAGAAGGAGGGTTCTGGGAGGTTGTGTCATATAGTAAACTATAAGCACACAGAATTCTAAGAACATCAGCTCTCTGTAAGAGAAAATGAATATGCCATTATGAATTTTTTCTTTAGGTTACCAAAAGTTAAATGAAACTAAACTAAAACAGGAAGCTAGAAAAATAAATTGATTTCTATATAAATTATCAATTCTTTTATCAGATTGCTACATAGGTGCTTGACTATGATGTCCTTAATGTATGCAAGTATGTGTTTTACAAAACATTTTTTGATGGGCTGTGGCAACTGGGCGGTAGTTATTAATAACACATTCCAAAACAGACATGCTGAGACAGCACACAATATTGGCGGTTGCTTCTGTTTTTTTTTTTTTTTTTTTCCATTTGCTTAGTTGACATACAGACAAATTTACTGAGAAACCCTTCCTCATAAGATCATGGAACCATTTCCCATTGTGAAACTCTCCATATGATTGTAGCCATTTGCATTTTTATCACTGTTAGCATTAATTATAGAATAGTAGGACTGTTCCCCTTTTATTTAATTAAACATTACAAACCAGTTGGCAGCCTCATTGCGTGCAGGTATGTGTTTCTCAATACATTTCATGATAATAGGGGCTGTTGCAACTGAGTGGTAGTCAATAAAACATTTCAATACAGATGTCAACGCCCAGTATTTGGATTTTTTTTTAAATATACTTTTTGAATTCCCCATTAAGGTGTAACACTTTTAGCTATTCCATATTCAACATACCCATACACAACCATAAAAACTGCAATGACAAGCTTTACATGATTGGCCCATGACAGCTCTGTTCAGATCCGGTCGCTATCACTGAATGTCCTCCCTCAGATGCGTTCAAACTTTGAACCAGAGCTTGCTATTGATGGTCTGACCGCTGGGGAAAAAATTCTGATGCACAATGCCGCAAATATTGAAAAAAAGGATGAGCATGCACTTGGTCAAATTGCAGACCTGTCTCGCCTTTTCGGTCATGGAGATTATGGACTCTTCCACTGCGAGAAATTTTCCTCTTAGGGTCATGCCCGTACACCCAAAAGTTACCAGTAAGGATCCTCAACATGAAGGACGGGTCGCCACGCCACGCTGGGAAAGTTCTTGGCAGATTTTACGTGGTGTTCCTTGTGCCTCTGGGTCAACAGCCTGGGGAAAGCTTGTCAGCAACACTGCACATGTTCAAATCACACATGAGGCTTGCCTGGACTGTTTTACATGACAATGTGGCACCCACAATGGCAGCAATGTTGTGGTTTGTTCTCTGACGATCATCATGCACAAGTTGCTGAATGGTTTCGACATTTTCAGGGATTCAGCTTGTTGTAGGTCTTTCTGATCTCTCTTTGTATTCCAGTGAGGCATTTAGCTACAAAGAGCAATTTATAGTACCATACTGTATAAACTACAGTATATACATAGGCTGCTTTGTTTAAATGAGCACTTTCCAAGTTTGCTTTGTGGAATTCAAGAGTTACAGTATACTTATATTAAGTTTGTAATCTAGAATACCAGTGTAGATTTATTCTTTGCTAGAGACTCAAAGCACTTTTGTACATCACTCTGGACAAGGGCGTCTGCTAAATGCCGCAAATTTAAAAGTAGATAAATGTAAATGTTTGACAGTTTCTCATCAACACCTTGGGTGGTTCCATGAAATTCCGGAGTAAGAACAGGTGCTTTGAGGATGGATTAGACTGTAGTTAATATCAACAGTCTCCTACACTGACTCAGGACTACTTTTCGCTTCTGATCATCATCACTGTACCCCACAACATCGTATATCTGGACATGGACATTTGGTGCAACCCAGATGAGGATGGGTTCCCCTTTTGAGTCTGGTTCCTCTCAAGGTTTCTTCCTTATGCCATCTCGGGAGTTTTTCCTTCACCACAGTCGCCAACGGCTTGTTCATCAGGGAACAACTTACTTATAAAGACCATATTTACTTTTAATCACCACATTATCTGTGTAAAGCTGCTATGAGACAATATTCATTGTTAAAAGCGCAATACAAATAAAAATTAATTGTAATGAATTGAAATATTTTAACAATTTTGTTATATGACTATCGTCATTGTAACTAAAAATAGTATGTCGAACCATCATAACCTTCTGTATTTCTATTGATATAAGGCTTCAAATTAGTGTATAATTGAATTATTCTTATTTATTATAAAATGTATGTATGTAAAAATGTATAGTATTTAATTATCAACAACACACTTGTTTTAACAAAAGACATATGTAGATGCAAATTCATTACATTTTTTATTATATAGCACTTTTAACAATGGACATTGTCTCAAAGCAGCTTTACACAGATCATGTTGTAAAAAAGAATCAATTATATTGTTCTTTATAAGAGTAAGTTTGTCCCTAATGAGCAAGCCATTGGCAACTCTGGCAAGGAAAAACTTCCTGAGATGGCATAAGGAAGAAACCTTAAGAGGAACTAGACTCGAGAGGGAATAAGGAAAACCCCTGCCCCCCCGCCCCGGAGTAAATTTATTAAGCCACATTTTTGTGAAAACCATAATGTTGCATTCCAAAACATTTTTAAGTAAGATGGAGATTTTGATGGAGTAGTTTACAATGTTTAGTTTGTCACTCTGTTAAGTGTTAATTGCTTGTGTAGGTTTTCTATTTGTTTTTGTTATATACTTATATATTTTTTAACTTCTGCTTGTAACTATGTTGGATGATTCCACTCTCTGGTGCATGTCCTGCGAAGAAAAGTAAAGTAACCTCTAGAGGCTTCAAAGTTTTTTGTGTTAGTTTTGCTGCCTATTTTGTCACTATCAAGTGGGCCACACCACAACCCAAGATCATTATTATTGTGTGTGTGTGTGATTGCACTAGCTGTGCTAATGGCTGGCTTGAGAAAAAGCACAGTGTTCTGATGTTGGGCAATATAAAAAGAAATGTTTCCATGTCACACCGCATTAGGAACAGAACTGGTTTAATGCGATGTATTTATAAGGAGTTTATGTACAAGAACATTGTTGCTCTTCTAGCTGTTCATTTGCGTTACTTTGAAACATAGTATATTAACTAATTCCTTCTGAAGTTGTATTTTAAATTCAGACTTATACAAGTATTTGGATGATAAGCAAACATATGGTTACCACTAAATTCCTAGATTTTTATTTACCTTAAAACCACCAATTATTTCTAATCTAGATTTTTTGATATTTTTCTATAATTATTGTCATGCCAATTGAGGCAGGACATTCAGTTCAAGGAAGAGACAACCCAGTTGTTAGAGCCAAGAAGCTTTCATTACTGTGTTGCAAATTATATGTAGTGAACAATAAAACGTATAAACGTATACAAATATTTCACATTTACTGAAATGTGTTCAATGCATAAAGATATAAAAACATTCATCAACATGGATGTACAACCAAAGTTTTACAATGTGAGCTTGCCTAACTTGGTATCTCAGGTTGTTTTTGTTGGCATTCAATTCTAGCTATGCTTCCTGTTTTTTTTTCTTTTATATCATCTGCAATTTACAGGAGTGAAACATATTTGATTGACACCTAATTCAGTTAAAGTGCTCACACATACACGCAGAGATATTAAAAAAGTAGGTCATATTTACTTTAGGCACCTGAAGTTGTGCCTTTCTATATATGCAATTCGGGGTAGTTCCTCTTCATGAGTTTAGATGTTTAGGAACATAGAATGCGTTCCTATTTCTTGAGTTGAGGGGTCACAATTGCCTCATCTTGTGTCTTTCGCATGAGCTTTAATTTTACATTTAACCCACCTGTTTTGCGTATACTTCTTAAATATTTATTACACATGGGTAATATATGCGTATAAAAAGGTAAAAAAAGTGTAGCCAATACTTGTCTTCCCTTCTTGAATCTCAAGCAGCTTTCTTGCTAGAACATTTATACTAGTAGGTGTCTGTGATTAATGGGAAAATTCTATTAGTCTCAAAGCATTACAGGTAAAACAAAGGAATCTACTGTCTATAAAAAAATGTAATATTGGATTATTTATAACCAAATATTCCTGTAAAGGAATACAGTATGTAGCTGGAAGCCCACAGGAAGTTCACTGTGAAACTTCTGATGTCCACAGCAACCAGCCAGCAGTCAGTCCTGAACTCTATATGTATATAGGAAGATGTTTTCTTACATTAGTTCTTGAATTGTTACTAATTTACATACAAAAAACGCTAATTGTACACAGGATAATACAGTAAATTTGCGACTGTGGCAACTTTACAAAAATCCTGAAAAACATGGAGACAGCACAATATTCAACAATATATTGTTGCTTCTGACTTGTAAGTAGTCCACATACTGCACATTCTGGTCTTAATATCATGTGGTTACTCTGTTAATCTATTATGCACAGAATAACCACAGTATAACAATACTGCTCATTAATACATGGACAAACGTCATCAGCTTTAAATGTAACTTAACAGCTTTAAAAACGCCTTTTCTCATCCTCTCAACTATTACTAATCAAGTATACACTTTGCCAATCCTGTAGCAATTACAGAGTTGTTTAACAAGAAAATCACACCTGACCAGGTGCATATTTTAGATTAATTTCCTGTTAGGAAATAATATAAATATGCAGATTCTATCCATGTTGTAGACAGTTGCAGTGAAGTACAGTAGACACAACAAACGTTATCCACTGCCTGGTAAGATTTTTTTAAATTTATTGATTAAATTAACTGCTATCTATTAACTTATAAATGTTTTACATTATTTATTTTATTTTATTTTATTTTATTATAATTTTATTTGTTTGTTTTGTTTCAAGCATGTATTTCTTTAGAAAAAAAAATCAGGATTCTGTTATATTATACATGAAAACCTTTTATTAAATATAAGCATGTAGACTAATTATCCTAAATTTTCTTGATGATATTGAAATTTACACACTGATTTGTTGTCTAGTCACAAGTGGCTGTACCATTAAAAAAAATTAGGCAATTTTTTTTTTCTCTGTATAACTATTATTGAGTTATTACCATGCCATTGTTACTGTTTTCTATCAACTGGAGAAGAAAGCTTTTGGAAATGGGTCAATTTATAAAGAGTTTTTAAATTAAAAAACACCGTAACTGTTGTTTATTCATCACTTTATTTGGACTAATATTTATTTGCACTTAAAAATAAATAAATGTAATTATTTGGGATTATTTATGAAAAAAGCAAAGGCATTCCTTACTTTAATAAAATTTTCTGACTAATAATATTTATCTTTTTCAAATCCCAGATTAATTGCTGTTAATGGGGTTCCTACTCCTGACATGCCTGGCAACCCTGCTCTTTATGAGTAAGTCCTTGTTTGTTTGTTTGTTTTAGTTTATTATAATGACTGTAATGAAAAGATGTGGATGATTATATGTCAATAGCCCAAAACAAAAATAAAAGACAAAAAAAAAAATCACGAGATTGCAATAATGAAGACCAGTTTCTACCTGGCATTGACCTGCTCACATGGCTCCTTTTAACTAACCTTTTTTGACATCAAGTCTGTTGGCTGGTGTTGTCTGAAATATTAAATACTTTCCAAATCATCAAAATCTTTTTCCATTTTAAGGATATCAGTAGAACCCTCATATGTTATAAATGTATGAATTAGGCAGGCAGAGGATTCTGTATTTAAGACCCTAAATAGGCAATGGGGTGCAAAACCAACTAAACAAAAGCAGAACGAATTAATTTTACCAAAATAAATCAGAACATTGCATTTTTATTATATATAATGTGAAGCATCATATATACATCACATTTAGACATAATATTTGCATCAAATGGTTTTTGTACCAAGACCACAGGGTTGCACCAATCACTGTGGGACTCCTTAATTCTTTTGGCACGTTAGGAGGAGTCTCTATATGCTGTTTTGTATGGTCTTTTGTGACTGAAAAGGCATCTAAAAATTTCTAACAACTGGACCTGTGCTCTTGGAAAATGAGATATGGTTGCTACAAAAGCTTGTCCTGTCTCAGCATCTACCTTGCTTACATTTAAGACTGTCATCTTTGCACCTGCCACAAATTCTCCTGTGTCTCATCTATGTCTTCTGTGTACAACTGGTATGAGAAACAATTGAAATCCTAAAATAATATGCATATAAAGTATATATCTCTACTTTACGTTAGGTGGGGTGGCACCAGGAGGCAATTCAAAAAAAGTACCAGGTAATGTTGCATTTTTTAAAGATTTGGAGATTAATTATTTAGGGAATTTTTCTAGAGGTGATTTTTATTCTTATTTCTCCCTCTTCTTTACTTCATTTGACATATAATATCAATAGCAACTACAACCCCAAAAACAACTACTACTACTACACCACGAACAACAACTACTACTACACCACGAACACCATGTAAAACTACACCACGAACAAGAACAACACCAACTATTACAAAAGCTACAACACCACCAGAAACAACAATTACAACACCAGTAACTACGCCACCACCAACAGAAACTACAACTACTACACTACCACCAACAGAAACTACAACTACTACACCAGAAACTACAACAACTACATCACCACTAGAAACTACAACTTCTACACCACCACCAGAAACTACAACTACTACACCACCAGCAGAAACTACAACTACACCACCACCAGAAACTACAACAACTGCACCACCACCAGAAACTACAACAACTGCACCACCATTAGAAACCACAACAACTGCACCACCACCAGAAACTACAACAACTACACCACGACCAGAAACTACCACTACTGCACCACCACCAGAAACTACAACAACTACACCACCACCAGAAACTACAACTACTGCACCACCACCAGAAACTACAACTACTACACCACCACCAGAAACTACAACAACTGCACCAGCACCACCACCAGAAACTACAACAACTGCACCACCTTCAGAAACTACAACAACTGCACAACCACCAGAAACTACAACAACTGCACCACCACCAGAAACTACAACTACTACACCACCACCAGAAACCACTACTACACCACCACCAGAAACTACAACTACACCACCACCAGAAACCACAACTACACCACCACCAGAAACTACAACTACACCACCACCAGAAACTACAACAACTACACCACCACCAGAAACTTCCACACCACCACCAGAAACTACAACTAGACCACCACTAGAAACTACAACTACACCACCACCAGAATCTACAACTACACCACCACCAGAATCTACAACCACCACACCACCACCATCACCACCAGAAACTACAACTACTACACCACCACCAGAAACCACAACAACTACACTACCACCAGAAACTACAACTACTACACCACCAGAAACTACAACAACTACACCACCACCAGAGCTACAACTACACCACGAACAACAACTACTACTACTACACCACGAACAACAACTACTACTACTACACCACCAGCAGAAACTACAACTACACCACCACCAGAAACTACAACTACTACACCAGAAACTACAACTACGACACCACCACCAGAAACTACAACTACTACACCAGAAACTACTACACCAGAAACTACAACTACACCACGAACAACAACTACTACTACACCACCAGCAGAAACTACAACTACGACACCACCACCAGAAACTACAACTACTACCACCACCAGAAACTACAACTACACCACCACCAGAAACCACAACTACACCACCAGAAACCACAACAACTGCACCACCACCAGAAACTACTACACCACCACCACCACCACCACCACCACCACCAGAAACTACAACTACTATACCACCACCAGAAACCACTACTACACCACCACCAGAAACTACAACTACACCACCACCAGAAACCACAACTACACCACCACCAGAAACTACAACTACTACCACCACCAGAAACTACAACAACTACACCACCACCACCACCACCACCACCACCACCACCAGAAACTACACCACCACCACCACCAGAAACTACAACTACTACACCACCAGCAGAAACTACAACTACACCACCACCACCAGAAACTACAACTACTATACCACCACCAGAAACCACAACTACACCACCACCAGAAACTACAACTACACCACCACCAGAAACCACAACTACACCACCACCAGAAACTACAACAACTACACCACCAGAAACTACAACAACTACACCACCACCACCACCACCACCAGAAACTACAACTACCACCACCACCACCACCAGAAACTACAACTACTATACCACCAACAGAAACTACAACTACACCACCACCACCAGAAACTACAACTACTTTACCACCAACAGAAACTACAACTACACCACCACCAGAAACTACAACTACACCACCACCAGAAACTACAACTATTACACCACCACCAGAAACTACAAATACTACACCACCAGAAACCACTACTACACCACCACCAGAAACTACAAGTACACCACCACCAGAAACCACAACTACACCACCACCAGAAACCACAACTACACCACCACCACCAGAAACTACAACTACTACACCACCACCAGAAACTACAACTACACCTCCACCAGAAACTACAACTACTACACCACCACCAGAAACTACAACTACACCACCACCATCAGAAAATACAACTACTACACCAATACAAACTTTGACAGGTAAAGTTAATGTATATCTGCACATCTATTCATTAGTTCATCCATTTAAAAACCCCATTTCAGATGTGATTTTATGTGACATTTTATAATAATGTGGAGGTAATTTTTTATTTCTCTTCTCTTCTCTTCTCTTCTCTTCTCTTCTCTTCTCTTCTCTTCTCTATCCTAACAGGTAAAGAATATCTGACAATACATATTTAAATAGTGTAAAAGTTAAGTTGGCGGTCAATGGAGTTGAGGATCCGAGAGGAGAGTGGTGAGACAGGCATGGAGCAAACAGAAATATCCAAGGAAATACAAATGGCTAATGTCTAAAAAAAAGGCAATGGTTAGGGCTGGCAGCAAACAATCAGAAAATGAGGTGAACAGTCCAAGGTTAAACACGTGAAGGCCTGAGACTTGGTACATTGCAAGGCGAAATGGCAAAAACAAAGTCTGTAATTGGTAGGGGCCTCTGGGAACTACCGTTCAATAGGACACAGTCTTGGTGGTCATGGCGCACTCTGGTGGAGAGTGGGAGAAACAACAGGCAACTGATATGTGAAAAATAGCTATATTTATTGATCTAAAAAAGGAATAATGTGAAAAAATAGAAGTGAATTCATTCCAGCACTGACAGCAGGTAAAGTGTAACTGTTTCTTATGCTTAGAATACTTTTAGATCTGCTATAACATTTGTTTATATAATTATGACCATATAAACATGAACATCACAATTTCAAAGACAGTATATTGCATTTGCTGGAAATTACTGTACACCCAATATAATTATTTTCAGAAAAAAAAACTAAATAAATGGGGCTAAATAGGACCAAAAAAATCACCCCAGTTTGGCGATGAAATTGTAGTTTGATTGTCTTTCTGCTGGTCTCTCTTTGTAGATCCCTGTCGGACTCTGAACTGCACTCAGGATGAAGTCTGTAAGGCGATAAATGGAGCTTACGGCTGTGCCTGTAGGAACACTTCAAGACGCAACCCAAAAACTTGTGGTATATTTCTCCTACATGGACTATTAAAATAAAAATCATCCATCGTGTTATGAATTGTTTTAAGCACACCTCATTTATAACAGTCTTACTGGGACAGACAAGCTTTAGACAAGAACTTTTAAGTAAATAACAATGCAACATTCCCTAATACGAACAATTCCATGAATCCTGAGTATAAGAACCAATCAAGAAGATTACTCAGGGTTTTAATAATGTTTTCACAATGCCTTCGCTTTCATGCATTTCTTTCAAAACCAATCAAATGTGTTCCTTTTTTTTTTATTCCCCCTTAGATGCAATTAAAACATGTTCAGGCAGCACTGGGTCACTGTCTCTGTCTCGCTGTCAGCTCTTTCAAGCCGGATATTCTGTAGACATTCTCCACCTTAACAACGCAAGCTGCAAAGGGACGGTCCAAAATAACAGGCTGGTGTTCAAATTTGACAGTAACTTCAACATGTGTGGCACAACAATGGAGGTACAAAAACAAGCACTCTATTTATTATGTTCACTAGTTTTAACTTTATAGTTGTATAGTTGTTATACATAATTAATGTTATGGCTGATATACCTTAATGTCGTTCTGTGTTTGTGTAGAATAACGGCACACACATCAAGTTCAAGAACAGTGTTGGGACGACCAACGGGATAGGGGTCATCACTCGCTCTGGTGGGCTCAACATTAACTTTTCATGTGTGTATCCACTCATCCAGAGCATCTCCATGCCCATGCCCATCCAAGCCACAAAAAGGTATTAATCATGTCACAACTTAAGATACCAATAGTTAATATTCAGGTTAATATTCAGTTCATAATCCCGTATTGTTGTGTTCATTTGAACACTTTCTTTATTGATTAATAATAAAGTCTTTGACATTTAATCAGCAATTAAAGTATCAACTATTTTTTAAAATTATTTATAAGATTAACTGATAATAATATTTACAAATTAACCCAAAAAAGATTTTTCCAAATATTTTATAATATATATTGCATTATACTTTTTTATTTAAGATCTAAAATTAACCATATTGATAAAATTATTATTGTTATTATTTAGATGTTAAATACATATACTTCTATGTCACAGTGTAATCAGGAAAGATCTATATACCGAGGGCTCGTACCAGATCAGCATGATCCCATACACTGATGCTACATTCCTCGTTCCATTCTCCGGAAATGTGATCCTAGAAGTGAACCATCAGATGTATATAGCTGTGCAAGTGAATCCGCTTGACAGCAATCAGGTCGCTCTTGTGCTGGACAGCTGCTGGGCCACGCCGGTCAACCAGACTGACTATTCCATCCGCTGGAATCTGATCATTAACGGGTAGGTGGAAAAACGAACAGCCGAAAAATGGGACAAAAGATTTTATATCACTTTTTGGTCAAATATTTCTTTGTATCTTTTCAGGTGTCCGAACCCCGATGATGGCACAGTGGCGGTGATGAAGAACGGCATCTCAACATCCAGCTATTTCTCATTTAGGATGTTCACATTCAGCGGCTTCTCCAACAAAATCTACCTGCACTGCAAGACCCATCTCTGTCTACAGGGATCAGGAAACTGCGCAAATGTACGTTTTTTTTTTTTAGAAGTTCAATGAAAGAAAGATGCTTATAAATAGCAGGAATTCACTTTGAATTTTCAAATCATGCATTTATGTTTACCTCTTTTATTTTCTCTTTTAGCCATGCACTGGAACACCTAGAAGAAGACACAGATCTGTAGATTTCTTTGACTCAGCTGCTATTTCAATGGAATTCTGATTTGTTTTGAGCTTTCAGCACAATCATTATCTTTATTCTGTATGTTTATTCAATCATTAGGTATTGCTTTGATAGTAAATTATATTAAAATGAACTTGTCTGTAACCTTCTGTAAGTAATTATGCTCATCTGTACTGACTTCATGAACAATAATAAAGCTTTCAAGCATTTTATTTACGTTTTTACTTTAATTTAAATGTTATTTTTATACAAAAAAAGATAGGACAGTTAGAAATAAGAGGCTGGAAAAGTTAAATGTACATATAAGGAACAGCTGGAGAACCAATTTTTAGGTCAATTATTAGGCCAATTGGCAACATGACCTAATAATGGCCAAAGTCAAGTTTAGCAGAGGATCACAATTCCCCCAATGAAAAAATTGCAAAGAGTGTGAAGTTATCATCATCTACAGTGCATAATATTATGAAAAGATTCAGAGAATCTGAAACGATCTCTGTGTGTAATGGTCAAGGCCGGAAAACCATACCGGATGCCCGTGATCTTCGGGCCCTTAGACGGCACTGCATCACATACTGGAATGCTACTGGAATGGAAATCACAACATGGGCTCAGGAATACTTCCAGGAAACATTGTCGGTGAACACAATCCACCGTGCCATTCGCCGTTGCAGGCTAAAGCTCTATAGGTCAAAAAAGATGCCATATCGAAACATGATCCAGAAGCGCAGGCGTTTTCTTTGGGCCAAGGCTCATTTAAAATGGACTGTGGCAAAGTGGAAAACTGTTCTGTGGTCAGACGAATAAAAAAAAAAAACTGTGACGCCATGTCATCCGGACTAAAGAGGATAAGGACAACCCAAGTTGTTATCAGCGCTGAGTTC
The DNA here is from genome assembly GCF_014805685.1 of Silurus meridionalis. Lineage (NCBI taxonomy): Eukaryota > Metazoa > Chordata > Actinopteri > Siluriformes > Siluridae > Silurus > Silurus meridionalis. The sequence continues at coordinate 2,303,305 of NC_060890.1, read as the reverse complement.
AGAAGCCTGCATCTCTGATGGTATGGGGTTGCATGAGTGCATGTTGCATGAGTGCATGTGGCATTGGCAGCTTACACATCTGGAAAGGCACCATCAATACTGTAAGGTATATCCAAGTTCTAGAACAACATATGCTCCCATCCAGACGTCATCTCTTTCAGGGAAGACCTTGCATTTTCCAACATGACAATGTCAGACCACATACTGCATCAATTACAACATCATGGCTGCGTAGAAGAACTACATAGAAAACATTTGGCACATCATAAAGAGGAAGATGCGACAAAGAAGACCTAAGCTAGTTGAACAACTTGAAGCCTGTATTAGACAAGAATGGGACAACATTCCTATTACTAAACTTGAGCAACTTGTCTCCTCAGTCCCAGGCCTTGTCCCAATTTATTTTGTCTTGGAGATGTGTTGACAAAAAAATTTAAAATGTATTATTTTTTTTTTCACTTAAAATGATACATTTTCTCATTTTAAACATTTGATATGTCATCTATGTTGTATTCTGAATAAAATATTGAAATTTGAAACTGTTTTTATTCACAATTTGTACAGTGTTTACTTTTTCCTTTTTGGAATCGTGTTTGTAGATGCAAATTCAATAAATTTTTAATTGTATAGCACTTTTAACAATGGACATTGTCTGAAAGCAGCTTTACACAGATCATGTAGCAAGAAATAATCAATTATATAATTCTTTAAGTGTTAGCTTGTGTCTAATGAGCAAGCCAGTGGCGACTGTGGCAAGGAAAAACTCCCTGAGATGGCATAGGGAAGAAACCTTAATAGGAACCAGACTCGAGAGGGAATAAAGAAAAGCCCCGGAATGAATTTATTAATCCACATTTTTGTAAAAACCATAATTTTGCATTCCAAAACATTTTTGAGTAATTTAGAGCCATATTTCTTTAATCAATTTATTTATAGACGATACATTGGGAAGATGTTTGAAAATGGCTGATAATGCTAGTTGAGCTTAGCATTCAGGCATCCAACTTGTCCCATCTTTGTTTACACTTGTGACTCAGTCGACAGGCTTCTTCGGTTTCTATATTCATCATATTGCAACATTTTTGAGCAACAACTCTAATGATTGTGACATTGTGAGCATGTGTAGCATGTTTGTAAATGAAAGGAAACTGATTTTGATGGAGTAGTTGACAATGTTTTGTTTGTCACTTATACTTCTGCTTGTAACTATGTTCAATGATTCCACTCTCTGGTGCATGTCCTGAGAAGAAAAGTAAAGTAACCTCTAGAGGATTCAGGGTTTTTTTTTTTGTGCTCATTTTGCTGCCTATTTTTCACTATCAAGAGGGTCACACCAAATCCCAAGACCATTAATATTGTGTGTGTCTGTGTGTGAATGCGCTTGCTGTACTAATGGTTGGCTTGAGAAAAAGATAAATGTTCTGATGTTGGGCAATATAGAAAGGAAATGTTCTATGTCACACTGCATCAGGAACAGAACTGGTTTAATGTGATGTATTTACAAGGAGCTCTTTCTCCAATTGTTGGGTCATTGAATGAATGTGGTATACGTCACATGTAAAAAATTCCAGGATCCAGTTGCGGAAAGGGATCATGGAGAACAGGCACAGCAGATTTTGCTTTCTAGGGGGAAAGAAATTGCTGCACTGAACTGATGAATGAATGTTGGCACTGAAATAAATTGTACATCCAGCTTATTTACAAGAACATTGTTGCTCTTCTAGCTGTTCGTTTGCGTTACTTTAAAACATAGTATATTAACCAATTCCTTCTGATGCAACTATCACCTATCAGTTATATTTTAAATTTAGACTTATACAAGTATTTGGATGATAAGCAAACATATAGTTATGTTGAAATGTATTCTTTAGTAGCCTTGGCGAACCTTCCTATCTTGACCTTCTTGGAGACAGGATACTCCTGTCTTTGCTGACCTGTACATTTTGTGCTATCGCGTGACTGGATGTTAGAAGACCAAGGGCGTTCAGTTAGAAGATAGCTATAAGCACATCCTGTTCCCTTTTCTTACGCACATATGTTTCTGACCCCTATCTCTGTCAACACACGATAACTCTGTCCGTGTCGCAATGACCTCCCCGCCTTCCCTACGCACTATGGCTTGGACTGATGTGTACATATACCCTGCTTTGCAGCCCAGTTCTCTGAGCAGTTGTATTGAATAAACCAGACTTGATTTTAATCGTGTGGGTTGTTCTTTCATTGCTCCGGAGCTCCTAAGGCCTTGCAGAGAAGAGACACAGACGAGAGGGCAGGGGATCTTTCTTACAATTTGGTAAACCCCAACGTGATTACTCTTGACCAGGTAAGACATGTTTGATTGACTACCTGGTTGGCAGTATTTGGACTAGGATATCTCCTTCAGGGGAAGGTAGACCTCAGTATTGGTATTACTGAGCAGGTATAGGATTAGGGTATTCCTGTATAGCCCCTGAAAGGAAGGAGGACCTCAATATTATAGTTACTGGGCAGAGCACGCTGTAAAACAAAAAGGAAAATATTCTCTCTCTGTCTCTTGCCTGTATTGCCGATAAGTATTGGTGTTGGTATTTTAAAATGGGAAACTCATAACCTAAGCCTGAGCCTGGAGAGACGCCTTCTGTTTGGATGCAACGTTGTGGTTTAACGTACTACGTTACTCCTTATCTTAACAATTTAGCTGGTTGGTCTGAGGCAACCCTTCAGATTCCACCTTACCCCAGAGAGGGTACATTCGACCCAGGATATTTAGCCTCCGCGTAACGCATGATTTATGAAGGCCTCGGAGATCCACAATGGAATCTCGGTTAGATGCGGGAATGTTATGGGCGATGGTATGAGATGAAGAAAATCTGGGATGAACGCAAAAACATTTACACTCCAAAAAGAGTATTGAAGGGTATTCCAAAACCTAGGAACCGAACAGATCCTGGTCTTTTAACTCCCATACCACTCTCCATTTCTCTCGCTAAACCGCCGCCTTATTCGGGGAAAAAGAGGTATTGCCCAATGCGCCTGACCGCGACCCGAACCACCTCCAGTGGCTAATATGTATCCATCGCTAGCCGCGATGAAGGTCTCCGACACAGGAGAAACCTCAGCTAAGAAAACCAAAGAAGGGGCTAAAAAGAAACCCGAAGAAGAGGAATCTAGTGATTCCAGTTCCGACTCTAGCTCTGACAGCTCAGACGATGACAGTGACCCTGATGATGTTGGTCCCGATGCTGGGACGCTTCCCGATTCTCCCCCGTGGAATGCAGCATGTGTATGGGTAGCTAAACCCTCAGGAGTACAGGTTACTCCGCCTTCACCATCTGCTCTTAAAGATATCATTAGTCTCTTGCCCTCCCCCGATAAACCTCTGCCTTTTGTCGATATGTTAATCAAAAGTTCGCGTAACTGTCAGCTGACTGGCGCAGATAATAGATTCGTCTTGCAAAGTAAACTAGGAGATAGTTATGACAAGGATAGTTTACTTGGACACGTCCCGGTGTTAAAATATCCGAATGACAAGTAGTTAATGAGGAGATAAAGGAGGAGGAGGAGGGGGGAGAGGCGGCAAGAGGAGCAGAAGAAGGAGTAAGGCCACGTAGAAGGAAGAAAACAACACGGGTAAGATCCATCTTGTTCTGGAAAAATGATCCAGACGCCCTGACAATGTTAAAGGATCAATTAACAAAATATTTGTTATCAATCAAACAGGCTAATCGTGATCTATCTCAGGTTACTAATAGTAAACAAGAAAAGGGTGAATTGACCTCTGCTTTTTGGTCACGATTTAGTCAGGTGTGGCAACACCTTGGAGGGCTGGAACTAAAACCACAGCAACCTAACCCACTTTTCCTGTCTACCTTTTTGTCTAACTGTCGTCCTGAAATCCAAGATGCATTAAAGCATCATTGGAGCGATAGAAACAATCTGACCGTGCGGGCAGCAGGGGAAAAGGTTAGAACGCTGGAAGGGGATGGTTTACTAGAGGTTAAAAAGAATCAGGCCTGTTTGTCGGTGGCCCCAGCCTATCCCCCGCCCAATAGAAATGGGAGGGGTAGGACTGGAGGAAGGAACCAGGGTGGGCATAAGCCAGGGAGGTGCCACTATTGTGGGAAGGAGGGGCATTGGAGGAGAGAGTGCAGGAAGAAACAGTGGGATGAACAAGGGAGTTCTGGACCATACGAGGCCAAGGTTAAACATTTGACGCCTGTGTTTATTAAACAATATCCTTTATCACCTGAAAAAACTACTGGCATTGACTCTATTTTGAATTCTCTTTTGCAACAGGGCGTTGTCTCCCCATGCGTCAGCCCATACAACACACCGGTTAATCCTGTTCCAAAACCAGATGGCTCGTGGAGATTCACCCAAGATCTGCGAAAAATAAACGAACTGATTATTCCAGTCGCACCAATTGTCCCTGACGTCTCCTCCATCATAGCCTCAATTCCATGTACTCATACAGTCTTTTCTGTGATTGCTCTCTGTTCTGCTTTCTTCAGTGTTCCTGTAGGGAAGGAGACGCAGCCTCTCTTTGCCTTCACACACAGGGGGCAGCAGTACACGTGGACTAGGCACTAAACAGGCACTGCAGGCTTTCCTCGGCCTTATCAACTACTGCCGTCAGTGGATTCCAGACTGCTCTTTGTATGACAAGTGTCTGCGCACTGCAGTGAAGCACTCTGATCCCTCAACCGCGCCCTTGACATGAAATCCGGAAATGCTGGCCGCCTTCGGGGCCTTGAAACGAGCCCTGTGTACGGCTCCCACACTGGGACTGCCTAACTACAGCCTTCTGTTCCACCTGTATGTGGCAACTCAACCAGGAACAGCATCTGGGGTGTTGGCTCAGGAACATGGGGGAGGCATGCGACCTTGTGCGCTTCTTTCAAAATCCCTTGACTCCGTGGCTCAGGGTTTGCCGGCCTGTCTTCGTGCCGTTGCCTCCTGTGCTCTGATGGTAACTGATGCTGAAAAGATCGTTCTATCTTATCCTCTGATTCTGCACACCTCACATCAGGTAACACAGATATTACGCAATCTAAACACACAGCACATGTCTTCCCAACGTCGCTCAAGGTATGAGACTGTTTTGTTGGCCACTGAGCAGTTAACTTTACGTCCCTCGTCTTCCCATGACACTGTAGCTCACGCCCTACAGTGCCTGCTTAACGCACGGGATGACTGTATGGAGGGCTCCGACCATGATTGCCTCACCAAAATTGTCAATGACACCAGTATTCGCCCTGACCTATCCTCTGTTCCCCTACAGATAGGCGATGTTCTCTTTGTTGATGGCTCCTTCTCTAAACCTAGTGATGGTGTTTACCTTTGTGGTTATGCTGTCTGTCGCCTGCCTAACTCTGTCCTTGAGTCTTTTTCTCTCCCTTTCTCCTCTGCCCAGGCTGCTGAACTCTTCGCTCTTACTCGTGCCTGTGTTCTCGTGGAGGACACCGACGTCACCATTTATACTGACTCCCGTTATGCCTTCGAGGTGGCTCACGACTTCGGCCGCATCTGGCAATCTCGGGGCTTCACTACTGCTGATGGCAAACCCATTTCACACGCATCATTAGTACAAGATCTAATGATGCCATACATCAACACCTTCCCACACCTGAGACACCTTTTTTTAGGAATGGCAGATCGATTTCACACACATGCCAAGACAGGGCCCTTTCAGATATCTTTTGGTAATGGTGGATAAATTTTCACGGTGGGTAGAGACTTTCCCCTGTAGCAAAGAAAACGCTAGAGTCGTGGTTCAAAAGCTAACTACTGAGATAATTCCTAGATATGGCATCCCTGTAGGAATTGATTCTGATAAAGGAACCCCATTCACTTCTAAGGTCACTCAACTTCTGTGCAAGGAGCTGAAAATCAGTTGGCATTTCCATATTCCGTACCACCCACAATCATCAGGCATTGTGGAACGCGCTAATCGTACGATAAAGGACAAAATTCGTAAAGCCATGCATGCATCTGGCTCCAAAAATTGGCTGCATGCTCTCCCACTCGTTCTCGCCGATATGCGAATGACCGCACAATTGGCCCTTGATCATATTTCACCGTATGAACTTGTAATGGGGCAACCCTTTCCCCTCCCATGGCGACGAGGCAAACAGGCTGTGGGTATGGGGGACCTAGATGTGCATCTCAGCGAATACGCTGCAGGGTTGCTACAAACATTAGATGATTATTGGACACGGGTAAATGCAAGGAGACCCCCAATTCCGAACAAAAACACTCACCCCTTTAAGGTAGGGGATCGAGTCCTGGTGAAGAAATTGGACAAAATGGGAACACCCTTGGGTGAGACCCCTTACAGTGAACCTGCAGACGTGATCGCTGTGACTCGTACGGCTGTATTAACTGATCTCTTTCCACAGTGGATCCACGCCGGACGACTGAAACATGCCCAAAAGTGATAATTGTTATAAAGATATATACTTAACTGTGGTGTTCTTATATGTCCTAGTGATCAGAAGTAAGAACTGACGGCCATCGGTAGAACTTATTCTTCCACAGAGTTGAAGAGGGGGAATGGTCTAAGTAAGCCCATGGATGACCTCCGTCGCACCTCAGACCTTCCTGTGCCGCCTCTTCGGACATTCTCCACATTGCAGGAAGTGTCGGGAGAAGCAGCGAGGGACTGAACAGCAACCTCTTCTTGAGAAAAGCGCAGCCAGTGACCGGTATGGCTGCCATCATTCTACTACTCCTCACCCTGCTTGGGACAGGGTTACCCGTCCAAGCCCATCCACATGACATTTTGCGTTTGCGAAATTCATCTAATGATCAATACACTGATACATTCATGTGATTATACTTAAAAAGATTATTAAGTATAAAAGAGGGGATTGTTGAAATGTATTCTTTAGTAGCCTTGGCGAACCTTCCTATCTTGACCTTCTTGGAGACAGGATGCTCCTGTCTTTGCTGACCTGTACATTTTGTGCTATCGCGTGACTGGATGTTAGCAGACCAAGGGCGTTCAGTTAGAAGATAGCTATAAGCACATCCTGTTCCCTTTTCTTACGCACATATGTTTCTGACCCCTATCTCTGTCAACACACGATAACTCTGTCCGTGTCGCAATGACCTCCCCGCCTTTCCTACGCACTATGGCTTGGACTGATGTGTACATATACCCTGCTTTGCAGCCCAGTTCTCTGAGCAGTTGTATTGAATAAACCAGACTTGATTTTAATCGTGTGGGTTGTTCTTTCATTGCTCCGGAGCTCCTAAGGCCTTGCAGAGAAGAGACACAGACGAGAGGGCAGGGGATCTTTCTTACAAGTTACCACTAAATTCCTACGTTTTTATTAACCCCAAAACCACCAATTATTTCTAATCTGATCAATATGAAGTATAATTGATGTCTAATGAGCGTGTGTGAATGCACTCTTCTAATGCTTAGCATGCTCAAAATCGGCTTGACAATAAAATTAATTGTTCGACAAAAATTAACAATCGCAACGTCAAAAGGAAGGAATCTACGCCGCTTGACGATGAAAGCCCTTTCCTCTTTTCTGCTGCCAGGTGCAATGACGCGTTGTGTATCTACAGTAAGAATGCGAAGGTTGACGCACACAGATTGCTGTAGAACCAACAATACCATCGTCATGAATTGTACATCTAATAGACAAACTCTTTAACCTAATGCCTTTTTGACATACTGATTGTTATCACACCCATCATCTACTGCGTGATAAGTACTGGTGGACTATATTTTCAAGTATTTAAACCAAGTTGTTTTCTCGTGCTCCGTCTGTGCCCAAAATATGATGTCATGCACAATTCCTGCATGTGTGTAACATTACAGTTTTCTCTATGAGATGCAGAAGTCATCAGTAATTGAAACAGAAAAAGTGCAAGAAAATCTGGTTCTAGGAGAAATGAGTTGCTCTAATGTGATGTGTGATGTGGAATTGTACTGTTTACAGCTACAGGGCCTCAGATGGCATATGTCTGAGTGTGTGTGTGTTTGTGTGTGAGGATGGGATGCTAAAAATATGTATGTATTAGGTGTGTATTTTCGATAAAAAGTGAGTAGCCACAGTGACACTGCACTAACTCTAGTTTATTTTTTTATTTTCTTGGCATTGATGTGTATGTTTTCAAGTTAAACACTAATTGTCAAATGAACGTATTTAATTGATGATCAGAAAATACAGCCAAATGTTGCGCACTCCTACTTGTATTTTTCTATAATTAAAGTCGTGCCAAGTGAGGCAGGACATTCAGTTCAAGGAAGAGACAACCCAGTTGTTAGAGCCAAGAAGCTTTCATTACTGTGTTGCAAATTATATGTAGTGAACAATAAAACGTATAAACGTATACAAATATTTCATGAGTACGTCATATGTCTATATACAAATATTTCACATTTACTGAAATGTGTTCAATGCATAAAGATATAAAAACATTCATCAACATGGATGTATGACCAAAGTTTTACAATGTGAGCTTGCCTAACTTGGTATCTCAGGTTGTTTTTGTTGGCATTCAATTCTAGCTATGCTTCCTGTTTTTTTTTTTCTTTTATATCATCTGCAATTTACAGGAGTGAAACATATTTGATTGACACCTAATTCAGTTAAAGTGCTCACACATACACGCAGAGATATTAAAAAAGTAGGTCATATTTACTTTAGGCACCTGAAGTTGTGCCTTTCTATATATGCAATTCGGGGTAGTTCCTCTTCATGAGTTTAGATGTTTAGGAACATAGAATGCGTTCCTATTTCTTGGGTTGAGGGGTCACAATTGCCTCATCTTGTGTCTTTCGCATGAGCTTTAATTTTACATTTAACCCACCTGTTTTGTGTATACTTCTTAAATATTTATTACACATGGGTAATATATGCGTATAAAAAGGTAAAAAAAAAAGTGTAGCCAATACTTGTCTTCCCTTCTTGAATCTCAAGCAGCTTTCTTGCTAGAACATTTATACTAGTAGGTGTCTGTGATTAATGGGAAAATTCTATTAGTCTCAAAGCATTACAGGTAAAACAAAGAAATCTACTGTCTATAATAAAAATTTAATATTAGATTATTTTACTTATTTTATTTTTATAATCTGTTGACCTTAATTTATAGAAAAATAAGTGATTTGTAATTGTAGCTGGTCAGAAGTCAGTCTGAGGCACCACAAACTTGTAGCTAGCTTATGCAGATGTAGATTAATGGCTTGCTGATATTTACTGAACAGTGGCTGGATTGTATTCGTAATTAAACTAAGATATGGTTCAGTTCTTTTGCTTGTATAAGCAGTTCATTCCTACATTGTAACCTAACAGAAATTTACATTAAAAAAAAGTAATCATGCTACATAAACTGTAGGTTCATTCTGTAGAAACATTGCATTCTGAGACTGATGGGTGTATGGGTTTGTGTAGTTTTTTTCTACTTTACATTTCTACTTTGACTTCAACCCCAACAAACATCATTGTTTGATTTTGGAAGTGATTTGACATTTTCACACTTTGCTAAGTCCAGAGAAAACAGTTCACTTTGTCCAACTTCATCTTAATTAATAAATGGCAAATAGTTGAAACTAGAACTACAATATAAACAGCAGTAATTACACTATTACCCAGTACTATACAATATATTGCTGTGGACAACCCAGTTTGGAAATATTCCTGTAAAAGAATACAGTATGTAGCTGGAAGCCCACCTGCTAGTTTGTAATGTAAAAGTTACACCAAAAGGTTTTAAAGTGATTTCCTGCAGCACATTCATATCTGTTATAGCTTTTTCCCCTTAAGAATGTTCCTGAAGCCTTAATGAAGGCATAGTATGAGAAAGAAAAATGAAAGGGCATGATTTCTGCACAGGTACATAGAGATGATTTTCTGTCATCATGAGTTACATTGAGCAATGCACAGAAAAGTTCACTGTGAAACTTCTGATGTTCACAGCAACCAGCCAGCAGTCGTCTTGAAATCTATATGTATATAGTAATATGTTTTTTTCCGTTAGTTCTTGAATTATTACCAATTTACATACAAAAAACAATAATTTTACACAGGATAATACAGTAAATTTGCAATTGTGGTAACTTTACAAAAATCCTGAAAAACATAGAGACAGCACAAACATTCTGCCATCCCACATTATTGACACACCTTATTTTTGCTTCTGACTTGTAAGTAGGCCACATACTGCACATTCTGGTCCCAATATCATGTGGTTACTCTGTTAATCTATTATGCACAGAATAACATTGAATTGACAGCTTTAAATGTAAAATGCCTTTTCTTGAAAAAAATGGTTTCATCCTCTCAACTATTACTAATCAAGTATTCTGTAGCAATTACAGAATTGTTTAACAAGAAAATCACACCTGGCCAGGTGCATATTTTAGATTTATTTCCTGTTAGGAAATAATATAAATATGCAGATTCTATTCATGTTGTAGACAGTTGCAGTGAAGTACTGTAGACACAACAAAGGTTTTCCACTGACTGGTAAGATTTTATTAAATGTATCAATTAAATTAATTGCTATCTATTAACTTATAAATGTCTTACATTATTTATTAATTAATTAATTAATTAATTAATTTATTTATTTGTTTGTTTGTTTCTTTCTTTGTTTCTTTCTTTCTTTATTTGTTAATTTATGTATTTATTTGTTTTTTAGTTTCAAGCATGTATTTCTTTAGTAAAAAAAAAAAATCAGGATTCAAGATTCTGGATTTATTAAACATGAAAACCTTTTTATTAAATATAAACATGTAGACATGTAGTTACAAGTGGCTGTACCATAATAAATAATGTAGGCAATATATATATATTTTTTCTGTATAACTATTATTGAGTTATTACCATGTAATTGTTACTGTTTTCTATCAACTGGAGAAGAAAGCTTTTGGAAATGGATCAATTTATAAGAGAGTTTTTAACTTAAAAAAACACTGTAAATGTTACAAATCATTAAATTATATTTAAATTAGGCATTTTTTTTCCCTTACATAAATATTCTTTAGACAAGTTATTTTTAATAATTAAAAAAAAACTTATTCTACACTTTATTCGGACTAATATTTATTTGCACAAAGAAATAAATGTAATTATTTATGAAAAAATGCAAAGGCATTCCTTACTCTGACTAATAATATTTCTCTTTTTCAAATCCCAGATTAATTGCTGTTAATGGGGTTCCTACTCCTGACATGCCTGGCAACCCTGCTCTTAATGAGTAAGTCCTTGTTTGTTTTATTATAACGATTGTAATGAAAAGATGTTGAGGATTATATGTCAATAGCCCAAAACTAAACTAAAAGACAGAGAAAAATTATGAGATTGTTAGAATGAAAGCTAGTTTCTACCTGGCATTGACCTGCTCACATGGCTCCTTTCAACTAACCTTTTTTGACATCAAGTCTATTGGCTGGTGTTGTCTGAAATATTTAATAGTTTCCAAATCATCGAAATCTTTTTCCATTTTAAGGATATCAGTAGAACCCTCATATGTTATAAATGTATGAATTAGGCAGGCAGAGGACTCTGTATATGAGACCCTCAATAGGCAATGGGGTTTAAAACTACCTAAACAAAAGCAGGACAAATTAATTTTAACAAAATAAATTACAAAATGGCATTTTTATAATATATGATATGAAGCATCATATATGCATCACCTTTATACATAATATTTGCATCAAATGGTTTTTGTACCAAGACCACAGGGTTGCACCAATCACTGTGGGACTCCTTAATTCTTTTGGCACGTTAGGAGGAGTCTCTATATGCTGTTTTGTATTGTCTTTGTGACCGAAAAGGCATCTCAAAATTTCTAACAACTGGACCTGTGCTCTTGGAAAATGAGATATGGTTGCTACAAAAGCTTGTCCTGTCTCAGCATCTACCTTGCTTACATTTGGCACTGTCATTCTTGTGCCTGCCACAAATTCTCCTGTGTTTCATGTATGTCTCCTGTGTACAACTGGTATGAGGAACAATTGAAATTCTAAAATTATTATGCATATAAAGTATATATCTCTACTCTATGTTAGGTGGGGTGGCACCAGGAGGCAAACCAACAACAGTAACAGGTAATGTTTCATTTTGTAAAAATTTAGAGATTAATTATTCAGAGAATTTTTGTAGAGGTGATTTTTATTGTTATTTCTTCCTCTTCTTTACTTAATTTGACATATAATATCAATAGCAACTACAGCCCCAAAAACTAAAACACAAACTACCACAACTACTACAACACCACAAACAACTACTACTACACCACAAACAAGAATTACACCACCAAAAACACCACCACCACCAGAAACTACAACTACACCACCACCAGAAACTACAACTACCACACCACCACGACCAGAAACAACAATTACAACTACACCACCACCACCACCAGAAACTACAACTACACCACCACCAGAAACTACAACTACCACACCACCAACACCAGAAACTACAACAACTACACCACCACCACAAACTACAACTACAACACAACCAGAAACTACAACTACTACATCACCACCAGAAATGTCTACACCACCACCAGAAACTACAACCACACCACCACCAGAAACTACAACAACTACACCACCACCAGAAACTTCTACACCACCAACAGAAACTACAACTACACCACCACCACCAGAAACTACAACTACACCACCACTACCAGAAACTACAACTACACCACCACCAGAAACTAAAACTACATCACCACCAGAATCTACAACTACCACACCACCACCAGAAACTACACCACCACCAGCAGAAACTACAACAACTACACCACCACCAAAACTTCTACACCACCACCAGAAACTACAACTACTACACCACCACCAGAATCTACAACAACTACACCACCACCAGAAAATTCTACACCACCACCAGAAACTACAACAACTACACCACCACCAGCAACTTCTACACCACCACCAGAAACTACAACTACACCACATCCACCAGAAACTACAACAACTACACCACCACCAGAAACCACAACTACACCACCACCAGAAACTACAACACCACCACCACCACCAGAAACTACAACTACTACATCACCACCAGAAATGTCTACACCACCACCAGAAACTACAGCTACACCACCACCAGAAACTACAACAACTACCACCACCAGAAACTTCTACACCACCAGCAGAAACTACAACTACACCACCACTACCAGAAACTACAACTACACCACCACCACCAGAGCTACAGCTACACCACCACCAGAAACTATAACAACTACACCACCACCACCAGAATCTACAACTACCACACCACCACCAGAAACTACACCACCACCACCAGAAACCACAACTACTACACCACCACCAAAACTTCTACACCACCACCAGAAACTACAACTACTACACCACCACCAGAATCTACAACAACTACACCACCACCAGAAAATTCTACACCACCACCAGAAACTACAACAACTACACCACCACCAGAAACTACAACAACTACACCACCACCAGAAACTACAACTACACCACCAGAAACCACAACTACTACACCACCAGAAACTACAACTACCACCACCACCAGAGCTACAACTACACCACCACCAGCAACTTCTACACCACCACCAGAAACCACAACTACACCACCACCAGAAACTACAACACCACCACCACCAGAAACCACAACTACTACCACCACCAGAAATGTCTACACCACCACCAGAAACTACAACTACACCATCACCAGAAACTACAACAGCTACACCACCACCAGAAACTTCCACACCACCACCAGAAACTACAACTACACCACCACCACCACCAGGGACTACAACTACACTACCACCAGAAACTACAACTACACCACCACCAGAAACCACAACTACACCACCACCAGAAACTACAACAACTGCACCACCACCAAAACTACAACAACTACACCACCACCAGGGACTACAACTACTACACCACCACCAGAAACGTCTACACCACCACCAGAAACTACAACTACACCACCACCAGAAACTACAACTACACCACCACCAGAATCTACAACTACCACACCACCACCAGAAACTACACCACCACCAGCAGAAACTACAACAACTACACCACCACCAGAAACTTCTACACCACCACCAGAAACTACAACTACACCACCACCAGAAATTTCCACACCACCACCAGAAACTACAACTACACCACCACAAGAAACTACAACTACCACACCACCACCAGAATCTACACCACCACCACCAGAAACTACAACAACTACACCACCACCAGAAACTTCTACACCACCACCAGAAACTACAACTACTACACCACCACCAGAAACTACAACTATACCACCAACACAAACTTCTACACCACCACCAGAAACTACAACAACTACACCACCACCAGAAACCACAACTACACCACCACCAGAAACCACAACTCTACCACCACCAGAAACTACAACTATATCACCAACACAAACATCTACACCACCACCAGAAACTACAACTGCACCACCACCAGAAACTACAACTACATCACCACCAGAATCTACAACTACCACACCACCACCAGAAACTACACCACCACCAGCAGAAACTACAACTACACCACCACCAAAACTTCTACACCACCACCAGAAACTACAACTACTACACCACCACCAGAATCTACAACAACTACACCACCACCAGAAACCACAACTCTACCACCACCAGAAACTACAACAACTACACCACCACCAGCAACTTCTACACCACCACCAGAAACTACAACTACACCACATCCACCAGAAACTACAACAACTACACCACCACCAGAAACCACAACTACACCACCACCAGAAACTACAACACCACCACCACCACCACCAGAAACCACAACTACTACACCACCACCAGAAATGTCTACACCACCACCAGAAACTACAACTACACCATCACCAGAAACTACAACAGCTACACCACCACCAGAAACTTCCACATCACCACCAGAAACTACAACTACACCACCACCACCACCAGAAACTACAACTACACTACCACCAGAAACTACAACTACACCACCAACAGAAACCACAACTACACCACCATCAGAAACTACAACAACTGCACCACCACCAAAACTACAACAACTACACCACCACCAGGGACTACAACTACTACACCACCACCAGAAACGTCTACACCACCACCAGAAACTACAACTACACCACCACCAGAAACTACAACTACACCACCACCAGAATCTACAACTACCACACCACCACCAGAAACTACACCACCACCAGCAGAAACTACAACAACTACACCACCACCAGAAACTTCTACACCACCACCAGAAACTACAACTACACCACCACCAGAAATTTCCACACCACCACCAGAAACTACAACTACACCACCACAAGAAACTACAACTACCACACCACCAACAGAATCTACACCACCACCACCAGAAACTACAACAACTACACCACCACCAGAAACTTCTACACCACCACCAGAAACTACAACTACTACACCACCACCAGAAACTACAACTATACCACCAACACAAACTTCTACACCACCACCAGAAACTACAACAACTACACCACCACCAGAAACCACAACTACACCACCACCAGAAACCACAACTCTACCACCACCAGAAACTACAACTATATCACCAACACAAACATCTACACCACCACCAGAAACTACAACTGCACCACCACCAGAAACTACAACTACACCACCACAAGAAACTACAACCACACCACCACAAGAAACTACAACAACTACACTACCACCAGAAACTACAACTACACCACCACCAGAATCTACAACTACCACACCACCACCAGAAACTACACCACCACCAGCAGAAACTACAACAACTACACCACCACCAGAAACTTCTACACCACCACCAGAAACTACAACTACACCACCACCAGAAACTACAACTACACCACCACCAGAAACTTCCACACCACCACAAGAAACTACAACTACCACACCACCACCAGAATCTACACCACCACCACCAGAAACTACAACAACTACACCACCACCAGAAACTTCTACACCACCACCAGAAACTACAACTACTACACCACCACCAGAAACTACAACTATACCACCAACACAAACTTCTACACCACCACCAGAAACTACAACAACTACACCACCACCAGAAACCACAATTACACCACCACCAGAAACCACAACTCTACCACCACCAGAAACTACAACTATACCACCAACACAAACTTCTACACCACCACCAGAAACTACAACAACTATACCACCACCAGAAACTAAAACTACACCACCACCAGAATCTACAACTACCACACCACCACCAGAAACTACACCACCACCTCCACCAGAAACTACAACAACTACACCACCACCTAAAACTACAACAACTACACCACCACCAGAAACTTCCACAGGACCACCAGAAACTACAACAACTACACCACCACCAGAAAATACAACTACACCACCACCAGAATCTACAACTACACCACCACCAGAATCTACAACTACCACACCACCACCATCAGAAAATACAACAACTACACCAACACAAACTTTGACAGGTAAAGTTAATGTATATCTGCACATCTATTCATTAGTTCATCCCTTTAAAAACTCCATTTGAGATGTGGTTTTATGTGACATTTTATAATAATGTGGAGGTCTTCTCTTCTCTTCTCTTCTCTTCTCTTCTCTTCTCTTCTCTTCTCGTACAGGTAAAGAACATCTGACAATACATATTTTAATAGTGTAACAGTTAAGTTGGCAGTACAATAGAGTTGAGGATCTGATAGGAGAGTGGTGAGACAGGCAGGGTCGACTACAGCAAACAGAAATATCCAACGAAATACAAATGATCAATGGCCAAAAAAGGGCAATGGTCAGGGCAGGCAACAAACAATCAGAAAATGAGGGTAACAGTCCAAGGTTTAACACGTGAAGCCATGAGACTTGGTACGTGGCGAGGCAAAATGGCAAAAACAAATTTTGAGTGTTTAAATGTATAAGTGTTTGATTGAGTCAGTGTGTCCTGTTTGAAATTGCTCCTGAGCTGGGAGAAGTCTGTAATTGGTAGGGGCCTCTGGGAACTGCAATTCAATAGGACACAGTCTTGGTGGTCATGGCGCACTCTGGTGGAGAGTGGGAGAAATAACAGGCACCTGATATGTGAAAATTAGCCATTCCTTTTTAGATCAATATATATAATATGAATGAATAGAAGTGAAATCATTCCAGCACTGACAGCAGGTAAAGTGTAACTGTTTCTTATGCTTAGAATACTTTTAGATCTGCTATAACATTAGTTTATATAATTATGACCATATAAGCATGCACATCACAAAGACAGTATATTGCATTTGATGGAAATTACTGTACACCCAATGTAATAATTTATTAGATAAAAACTAAATAAATAGGGCTAAATGGGACTAAAAAGACAAAAACAAAATTATTGCCATTGACCTTATTGTTGCCAAATGGTTATCTACTGACATGACGATTGCTGACATGGCAACCACAAAAATCCCACCAAAACACGTTGGGACATATTTTCATGGAAAGATCATTCATTATCTAAAAAATCAAATAATCTTTCTCTTATTACTATCATAAAATTAAATAAAAGCACATGCTTGGCTAGTTAAGGTCTAGTTTATTATAAATCACCCCAGTTTGGCGATGAAATTGTCGTTTGATTGTCTTTCTGCTGGTCTCTCTTTGTAGATCCCTGTCGGACTCTGAACTGCACTCAGGATGAAGTCTGTAAGACGATAAATGGAGCTTACGGCTGTGCCTGTAGGAACACTTCAAGACGCAACCCAAAAACTTGTGGTATATTTCTCCTACAAGCACTATTAAAATAAAAATCATCCATCGTGTTATGAATTGTTTTAAGCACACCTCATTTATAACAGTCTTACTGGGACAGACAAGCTTTAGACAATAACTTTTAAGTAAATAACAATGCAACATTCCCTAATACGAACAATTCCATGAATCCTGAGTATAAGAACCAATCATGAAGATTACTCAGGGTTTTAATAATGTTTTCACAATGCCTTCGCTTTCATGCATTTCTTTCAAATCCAATCAAATGTGTTCTTTTTTTTTTCTATTCCCCCTTAGATGCAATTAAAACATGTTCAGGCAGCACTGGGTCACTGTCTCTGTCTCGCTGTCAGCTCTTTGAAGCCGGATATTCTGTAGACATCCTCCACCTTAACAACGCAAGCTGCAAAGGGACGGTCCAAAATAACAGGCTGGTGTTCAAATTTGACAGTAACTTCAACATGTGTGGCACAACAGTGGAGGTACAAAAACAAGCACTCTATTTATTATGTTCACTAGTTTTAACTTTATAATTGTATAGTTGTTATACATAATTAATGTTATGGCTGATATACCTTAATGTCGTTCTGTGTTTGTGTAGAATAACGGAACACACATCAAGTTCAAGAACAATATTGGAACGACCAACGGGATAGGGGTCATCACTCGCTCTGGTGGGCTCAACATTAACTTTTCATGTGTGTATCCACTCATCCAGAGCATCTCCATGCCCATGCCCATCCAAGCCACAAAAAGGTATTAATCATGTCACAACTTAAGATACCAATAGTTAATATTCAGGTTAATATTCAGTTCATAATCCCGTATTGTTGTGTTAATTTGAACACTTTCTTTATTGATTAATAATAAAGTCTTTGACATTTAATCAGCAATTAAAGTATCAACTATTTTTTTTATTATTATTTATAAGATTAACTGATAATAATATTTACAAATTAAGCCAAAAAAGATTTTTCCAAATATTTTATAATATATATTGCATTATACTTTTTTATTTAAGATCTAAAATTAACCATATTGATAAAATTATTATTGTTATTATTTAGATGTTAAATACATATACTTCTATGTCACAGTGTAATCAGGAAAGATCTCCATACCGAGGGCTCGTACCAGATCAGCATGATCCCATACACTGATGCTACATTCCTCGTTCCATTCTCCGGAAATGTGACCCTAGAAGTGAACCATCAGATGTATATAGCTGTGCAAGTGAATCCGTTTGACAGCAATCAGGTCGCTCTTGTGCTGGACAGCTGCTGGGCCACGCCGGTCAACCAGACTGACTATTCCATCCGCTGGAATCTGATCATTAACGGGTAGGTGGAAAAATGAACAGCTGAAAAATGGGACAAAAGATTTTATATCACTTTTCGGTTCAATATTTCTTTCCATCTCTTTAGGTGTCCAAACCCCGATGACGGCACAGTGGCGGTGATGAAGAACGGCGTCTCAACATCCAGCTATTTCTCATTCAGGATGTTCACGTTCACCGGCTTCTCCAACAAGATCTACCTGCACTGCAAGATCCATCTCTGTCTACAGGGATCAGGAAACTGCGCAAAGGTACGTTGTTTTTTTTAAGTTCAATGAAAGAAACATGCTTTCCAATAGCGGGAATTCCCTTTGAATTTTCAATTCATGCATTTATTTTTACCTCTTCTTATTTCCTTTCTTAGCCATGCACTGGAACACCTAGAAGAGGACGCAGATCTGTAGATTTCTTTGACTCAGCTGCTATTTCATTGGAATTCTGATTTGTTTTGAGCTTTCAGCGCTATCATTATCTTTATTCGATATGTTTATTCAATCATTAAGTATTGCTTTGATAGTAAATGATATTAAAATTAAGTTGTCTGTAACCTTCTATATGTAATTATGCTCATCTGTACTGACTTCATCAACTATAATAAAACTTTCAAGCATTTTATTTAGTATTTTTTTTACTTTAAATGTTGTCAATTTTATAAATTAATATGCACCTTTTTGAACATTGTTGAAAAAAATGTGCAAAGTTCTGCAGAGGTAGATTGAGTCTATGTTGGTTTTCCCACTGTGAAGGAGTGTATGTGTCTGCAAATTATGCAAAGATAGTCTGTGTTCAATGTTGATATTTGCATTGTGTGTTTCTTTGTGTGCATGTGTGTAGAAAAGATGGGCATAGTAGACATGAAAGGGGCAGAGGGCAATCTGTGTTTACAGTGAAGGTGATGCATGGGTGTCATTTTTAAGCCTGATGTGGGTAATAGGTAAAACTGTTTATCAGCCATGAAGTTCTGTCTTTAACACTCCTGTAGTGTCTGCCTGATTTTAGGAGTAAAAAAAATGCTGGGCTTGGGTTGAAAATTGCATTTTATACTGCTTTCCTGGTGGCCTAGTACAGGCTCTCCAGTTAGTTTAAGATAGTTCCTGATATAATTTTGGCAGCTCTAATCCGGACAATTGCAACCTGTTCCTCTACTAATGCACCCTTTGCTCATGGCCCAAAACTGGACTGGGCAGTGGATGTTTGGGAGCGTCAGACTGCCTGTTGCTCCAGCTATTTGGATGTTTACAAGGAGCTCAGGCACCAGTTCGGCCACCCCAGCAGCAAAAAACTCTCCAACTTTTGAGCTCCACTGGGGGCGTTGCCCAGCCTT
Organism: Silurus meridionalis; assembly: GCF_014805685.1. Lineage (NCBI taxonomy): Eukaryota > Metazoa > Chordata > Actinopteri > Siluriformes > Siluridae > Silurus > Silurus meridionalis. The sequence continues at coordinate 2,282,831 of NC_060890.1, read as the reverse complement.
TGTTCATCGCTGGGGGTGCCGCTCAGTTTCTAAGCACCATAAGAGTTGCACCGCTCCCAAGCACCACAGAGGATGTTTCTCCACTCCTGAGCACAGACAAGGTGACTTCTTTGTTCCCTTTTTATTTTGTCCAAGATGGCGGCGTGGCAGTAGCTCGCAGTGACCGCTCCGGACCCAAAATGGACATCGAAGCAACCGGCATCCCTGTGTACCACCGCTGAACACTACAGGAACACAGAAACACAATAAACGATGATCTGCGGCAGAAGCTACATGACCTCTGTGTTCTTCGAGAACCAGGCCTCCAGACCTCGGCGTTGCCTGCGGCGGATGGACTGAGGGGGAATTGAAAGCGCTGCGTGAGGTAGCGGAAGCACGAAAAGCGAGCAGGGGCTAATGCTAGGCTAAAAGCTAACAATAGCTGGCCTTCTCTACCATTTCTACTGCTGGCAAATGTCTGCTCCCTTGACAATAAATTGGACTACATCAGACTCCAACAAGCTACTCGGCGTGAGTACAGACACTGCTGCGTCTTCATGTTCACTGAGAAGTGGCTGAGCGACAGAGTCCCGGACGCCGCCATTCAGCCGGACGGGCTAGCCACGTTTCATGCCGACAGAAATGCAGCTCTGTGCGGTTAGACTCACGGCAGTTAGACTTGCAGTGGCGGTCTGTGTGTTTACATCAACACGGAATGGTGTAAGAACTCTGTCCTTTTTTCCACCTACTGCTCATCGCTGTTGGAGTTTATGGTTGTGAGATGCATACCTTTTTATTTACCACGGAAATTCACCACCACTATTGTGCGGAGTGTACATACCACCTAGCGCTAATGCTAAGGAGATGCTCAGAGTACTCTACTAGACCATTAGCAAACTACAAAACACACACCCTGATGGATTGTTTATTGTCGGTGGAAATTTTTACCATGCAAATCTTAGGACTGTGCTCCCTAAATTTCATCAGAACGTGGACTTTGCAACCAGAGGAGAAAACACGCTGAATGTTGTTTACACAAACATCCGGGGCGTATACCAGGCGAAGCCCTGCCCAAACCTCGGGTACTTAGACCACATCTCTGTTATGCTGATCCCAGCATACAGACCACTCAGCATGCGTTCAACGGCGATTTCATCAACTTGGAGGAGTACATGTCAACAGTGACCAGCTACATCGGCAAGTGCATTGATGACGTGACCATCTTCAAGACCATCACTACATGCTCCAACAGAAGCCGTGGCTGACCGCCAAGGTGCGTGCGCTGCTAAAATCAAGAGACTCCACCTTCAGAGCAGGGGACAAGAAGGCCTTAAAGACAGCAAGGGCCAAACTGTCCCGTGCCATCAGAGAGGCGAAGCGCGCACACGCCAAAAGAATTCATGGCCACTTCCAGGACAGCGGAGACACCCGGCGCATGTGGCAGGACATCCAGGCGATCACAAACTACAAGACGACATCACCTGCTTGTGACCGTAATGCCTCCCTCCCAGATGCGCTGAACGACTTTTACGGCAGGTTCGAGGTGCAGAACAACATGGCGGCGAGGAAGACCACCCCTCCTCCCAGGTGCTCTGTCTAACCAAAGCTGAAGTGAGGAAAACTCTATGCGGAGTTTATCCATGGAAGTCTGCTGGACCAGACAACATTCCTGGCAGAATGCTCAGGGAAAAAGCAGAACAGCTAGCGGATGTCTTTATTGACATCTTCAACATCTCCCTGAGCAGCACCCTTGTTCCTACATGTCTCAATACGACGACCATTGTTCCTGTTCCCGAAGAAGTCTACTGCCTCAATGACTATCAATGACTCTTGTGCTCACACCCAACATGATGAAGTGCTTTGAAAGGCTTGTCATGAGGCATGTCAAGACCCAGCTTCCACCCGCACTGGACCCCATGCAGTTCACGTATCGTCCATACCCCTCCATGGATAATGCCATATCCATGACCCTTCATCTGGACCTCAGACAACAAGGACTCTTATGTAGGAATGCTCTTTATAGACTTCAGCTCAGCATTCAACACCATCATCCCTCAGCACCTGATTGAGAAGCTGAGCCTACTGGGCGTGAACACCTCCCTCTCTAACTGGACCCTGGACTTCCTGAATGGGAGACCTCAGTCAGTCCAGATCAGAAACAGCATCTCCAGCACCACCACACTGAGCACTGGGGCACCTCGGGGCTGTGTGCTCAGCCACTGCTGTTCACTCTAATGACTTAGAACAGTGTAGCAATGCACAGCTCAATTTACATTATCAAGTTTGCCAATGACACAACCGTGGTGGGTCTCATCAGCAAGAACGATGAGTCAGCATACAAAGAGGAGGTGCAATGGTAAACAGCCTAGTGTGGACCAACAAGTCTCTGAACTTCAATGAAATGAAAGAGATGGTTGTTGACTTTAGGAGAGCACAGAGCAACCATTCTCCACTGATCATCGATAGATCCTCTGTGGAGATCACCAAAAGCACCAGATTCCTTGGTGTTCATCTGGTGGATAACCTTACCTGGTCTTTCAACACCAGCTCCATCACCAAGAAAGCAGCAGCGTCTCTACTTCCTGAGAAGGCTGAGGAAAGCCCATCTTCCTCCCCCCATCCTGACCACGTTCTACAGAGGGACCATTGGGAGCTTCTTGAGCAGCTGCATCACTGCCTGATTGGGGAACTGCACCGTCTCAGATCGCAAGAACCTGCAGAGGATAGTGAGGACTGCTGAGAAGATCATCGGAGTCTCTCTCCTCTCTATCATAGACATTTACACCACACACTGCATCTGCACAGCCAACAGCATTGTGGACGACCCCATACACCCCCGACACACATTCTTCACCCTCCTGCCATCAGGGTAGCGGTTCCAAAGCATTCGGGCTATCACATCCAGGCTGTGTAACAGCTTCTTCCCTCAAGACATCAGGCTTCTAAACACAGAACTGAACTAAACTCACACACACACACACAACTGTGTGACTGATCTGTACAACCCCGACTCAACACACACTCATACAGTGGAACCCCGTTGTACGAGCATAATACGTTCTTGAAAATTGCTTGTAGGTCCATTTGCTCGTATGTTCGAACTGATTTTCCCCATAGGAATGAATGTAAAAGTGATTTAATCCTAATCGCTTATTTCTGCACTTAAAAAGTATGTGTAACCTATTTTAACAAACAAATACACCGGAAATTACCGCAATGTAAACATAATTTAACACTTACTGTCAGGGAGCTCCTGATTCTTCTCCCGTGTGTGCCCTGTCCGCACGAAGCTGCTCGCCGGCTTACTAATCACACACCTGACTCTCGTTTAGCACTCATCACCCAACCATATATAAACCCCTCATTCACCCTCACTCGCTGTCCGTTATTATCAATGGTTTGGCTGTACATGTCATGATTCTCCTGTGCTTGTGGTCAGCGGCGCTCGTCTCCTACGCGCTCCTTTGGATATTACACAGACTGCTTCTCATCCAGTTCTGGACTAGTGGACCGCGCTCCCACTGCGCACCACTGGATTACTTCACAGTTACTGCGAGTACGCGTTTTTGCAAAATAAACTTTGTTTGCTTTGACTTCGGCTTCCGCCTCTGTTTCTCGCATAACACTTACCCATGTGGTAGTGGTTGAGTGTGAGACGCACATCACGCTCGTAACCTCATCGGTTTCCATGGTATTTCTATTTACTTTCGTTTTCACAGCACAATCAGTGATTTACTTGGGAGACATTTTTCAAGATTTCTAGTGAAATAAAAATATAAAACTAAAAAAAGTTAAGTTTTTGCTGCACTGAACAACAGGAGCGACCGAGTGATACGTCATTAACTAAGAGACTGATGCGACCCTCCGCCGAAAACGGTGAACCGGCAGCGTGGGTTTGGTCGTGCCTTCGAAATTTGCTCGTGAAACAGGGTAAAATTTTGTGAGCAAGTTTGCTCGTATCTCCGTTTGCTCGTACTATAGGTTGCTCATACAATGGGGTTTTACTGTACTCACTTCGCAAACCCATGTCTTAAGTACCACTCCATTACATCACTTCATTACCATAAACTGTTTACATTGCCGTTTTTGCACATCTTTTCTGGATTGCTGCTATTGCTGTTTTGCACAACATTTTGTTTACATTTTTTGTTACTGTTCACTTTATATCTCTTACAAACCACAGTGTGTAATATACAACAGGTTTACTGGCGGTGCTATTTTGTGTATTTGTCTTGCACTGTCCTGTATTGTCTTGCACTGTCATGTGTTGTCTTTGCACTGTTTGCACCAGGTTGCACACGACGCACATTAAGTGGCAAGGACACTTACTAATTATTAGTCCTGTGTTTACTGTTTTCTGTGATTGTTGTTGTATGTAGCACCAGGGTTCAGGAGGAACGTTGTTTCATTTCACTGTGTACTGAGTCAGCTATATATGGTTGAAATGACAATCAAAGCTTCTTGACTCTCTCTTGACTCTTGCAAATGCCGCCCGATCGCAGCAACTGCCGGCCGATTGCATGCTGGTGTACAGTGACCTGAAACGTGCAATGCTGCAGTGGGTGGAATCGATGTGCGGATCACTCAGACATTTAGGTTCAAAGTGGTCCACAGACTAGGGGTACAGATGGCTGTGGCCGATTTCCTCGCACATCAGAGGGTGAGTTGGCGGCAGTCCGGATGAAGGTATGTGGCAGCGGGGGCATGGCCGAGTTGAATGGAGGGTGGAGCTGGAGTAAACAAGCGGTGAGAACTGCACAACTTTTGCGAATCTGACTAATCTTCATTGTCTATTGCATTAAGCAGGGAAAAGTATAAAGGCGAAAAAAGAGAAATGAGCCTCAAGATAGATGATGTGTGGAAACATAAAATAAAGCTGGTTCTGTGAGTAGCTTGCAGATGACCTAAAAACCCACAGGGCAACTTCTGTAGAACAAACTGCTATACAAGTTACCTGTGGGTATGATAGAAATTAATCAGTATATGATGCATCAGCACTTTCAGTGTATGAGGCTGCATAATTGCAAACCAGTCAGACACAAGAGTTTGGCTCTGTTCATGCTTTAAAATGCCTACAATGAAAACTTAAACAGATCTAGACCATTAAGCAATGGATGATGTTGACTGTTTGATGAATTACATGTTTCTTTAGATTATGTTGAAGGCCAGGTTTGTGTGCATCATTTACCTTGTGAAAAGTTCTCATTAAGATGCACATTTAGAAAGTAGCAAAATCACACAATTGATCAATATAATCAAACCAACATCTTTGAAAACACTGACTGACCTCTTCACCTCTTCACAAGGCATATGACTACTCAATTCAAAACTGCTGTTTTTTCTCTTATTTTACCAGTTCTAATATCTAACCTAATTCATTAGCCTTGTCTATGCACTGGTCTTCAAAACATGTAATATATTTACAAGCATTGTATGCTAAACTTTATATATGCTGAACTCTTTTTATACACAGAGTTCTCTGCAAAGCTGAGTATGATACTATATTAACGCTGAATAATGATTACATGAATTGAACTTATTCTTTTGACTTCTCCCATTAGGGGTCGCCACAGCGGATCATCCGTCTCCATACCCCTCCCCGTTCTCTACCTCACCTTGTCTCCAAAACGTCTTACATGTGCTGTCCCTCTAATAAACTAATTTCTAATCCTGTCCATCCTCATCACTCCCAATGAAACCTCAACATCTTCAGCTCTGCTACCTCCAGCTCCACCTCCTGTCTTTTACTCAATGCCACTGTCTCTAAACCATACACCATCGCAGGTCTCACCACAGTCCTATAAACTTTCCTTATCACTCTCACAGATACTCTTCTATCACAAATCACTCCTTCTATCACTCTTCTCCACCCACTCCACCCTGCCTGCACTCTTTTCTTCACTTCTCTAACACACTCTCCATTACTTCGCACTGTTGACCCCAGGTACCTGAACTCCTCCACCTTCACCATCTCTTCTCCCTGCAACCACACCCCTCCACTGCCCTCCCACTCATTCACACACATGCACTCTGTCTTACTCCTACTGACTTTTATTCCCCTTCTCTCCAGCACATACTTCCAGCTCTCCAAGCTCTTCTCAACCTGCTTCCTACTCACAATCTTATTCTTCTTTCAGTCCTCACTCTCCTCCTCTTCATCTTCTTCACCTCTAAAACTGTCCTACAGACCACCATCCGATGCTGTCTAGTTACACTGTCCCCTGCCAACACCTTACAGTCTCCAATCTCCTTCAGGCTGCATCTCCTGCATAGAATATAGTCCACCTGTGTGCACCTTCCTCCACTCTTGTCACCCTATGCTCCTCCTTCTTTTTAAAATACATATTCACGACTGCCATTTCCATCCTTTTAGCAAAATCTACCACCATCTGCCCTTCCACGTTCCTCTCCTCTCAACGTTCCTCTCCTAAAATCTGCCCCAATCAATAATTTTTCTTTTCCAGGACCACTCTCCACCACTTCATCTAACGCACTTCCGAATTCTTCCTTCTCCCTTATCTCACAACTCACTTGTGAAACATAAGTACTGATGACATTTATCTTTGCCTCTTCAACTTCCAGCTTCACGTTTATCAACCTCCACTACACTTTTACTGTACCCTTCCTTCAGAATCACCCCTACACCATTTCTCTTGCCGTCAACACCAAGATAGAACAATTTAAACTCTCCTCCAGTGTTCCTGGCATTACTCCCTTTCCATTTGGTCTCCTGAACACACACCATATCTACCTTTCGCTTCTTCATCATATCAGCTACCTCTCTCCCTTTACCAGTCATAGTACCAACATTTAAAGTGCCAACTCTAACCTCCACTCTCCTACACCTTTCCCTGCTGTCTCTGTAGACATCTTCCTCCTCTCTTTATCTTCCTTCGACCAACAGTAGCCCAGTTTCCACCGGTACCCTGTTGGATAACGATACCTGTGGCGGTCGTTGGTAACCTGGGCCTCGACCGATCCGGTATGTAATTCTTGTTCGTGATCCGCATATTTGATTTGGCACATGTTTTATACTGGATGACCTTCATAACGCAACCCTCCCCATGTGTCCGGGCTTGGGACTGGCACTAAGAGTGTACTGGCTTGTGCCTCCCTAATGGCTGGGTTATCTAAAGCATATTGCTAAAAGATATTATATGTTACTAGATACTATTATTGATCGGTAAAGCTGGCCTAAGCTGAACTTAAAAGGGTGAACTTCAATCACCCTATTATGCAAAGTCATTCGGTTTCTCTGTTTTCTCTACTTAGCCAAGGTATTTAACCACATAGGTGGAAGACGTGTATCAATCTCTTTTTTTGACATTTTCTTGACCTGTTCTCTGGCTGATTTTTTGCACACAATTGTGAATAGTCACACTTGCTTAGTCAGTAATAAATACTCTATTGATCTTAACTACCAGTCTTTTGACCGTCGTTTTACAAGATGACCATACCTGAACCTTTTTTTTTTTAAATATTAGTATTATTAATACTATTATTAGCAAAATTTTACAGAATTTAACAGTTCAGGTGAATAGTGTGCATTTATCCCTGATGAGCAGCCATGGTGACTGTGGCAAGGAAAAACTCCCTTAGATGGTATGAGGAAGAAACCTTGAGATAAACCAGACTCAAAAGGGGAACCCATCCTCATTTGGGTAACATCAAGACTGTAATTATAGTCTTTAAACAATACAGAACACTGAATAGTGAGAACTAACATGAGTACTGGAGTGTAAGTTTATGATTAATGTTCTTTCTGCAGTCAATCTTGGTTATAAAACTAGGAGCTACTCAGCAACTTATAAAATAGCTCAACATTTGTGATTATCATAGATCCAACACCAGCTTCTTCAAGCCAGAACCTTTAAACCCTCAAGGAGGTCCAGTGTCCAAACTCCACACGAAGTGGTATCCAATTGCCACCGGGGGTCGGCATCTACTTCTTTAAATGTCCACAATCTTCATAAGGTGGAATGTGACTAGGGCTGGAGCAACCCCAGAAGCAGGAAAAATGGACAAGAAACAGGCTCACCACTTTTCCTTTCTTTAAATCACTTGAAATTTTAAAAAACACTTCTCTGCTGTGAAACAGAGGTGTAAATTACACCTTTTATACGTCACTTTTTGTGTTCCTGTACACCCCGGGAACTATGCACCTTCTCTTCTTGTCACACATTATTAGCCAATGTGAGGTATTGTCCAAGCGGACATCCTGGTTAGGAATGGGAGCCATGGGCCCCTGCCCCTGCCCCTGCTTTCTCCTATCTTTTTATGATTTGCAAAGACTATGTGGTATTTGGGGCTTGAGGGCATTCAGCAAATCCAACAAGTAAACACCTCCCATGTGCTAATTGTAAGTGTATACTGCTGCAGGGCATGGGACCTCGATCTTTCTCTTTTAGCCTCCGTCTCATCTTTTGAAATGAAATATAAGGTAAGCACCAACCAGTTGTCAAAGAACAATGAAATCTTTTGATATTGGTTCTGCTAGGTGCAGTACTACATTCCTACTTGCCCCTACATCTGGAAGCTCAGGTGAATAGACAGCTTTCCCAGTATAAATCTCAAAATTGTGTGGAATGACATCCTCCAAGAATTTGTAACCCCATTTTCTTGGTTTACTGGGGAGGTATTGCTTGAATCTGCTCTTGCTTTTAAGTGGTACTATTTGTTCATCCACACTTAATGTCTCACACATAGGCAGTCCTTTTAGCTTGGTAAGGATGTGATTTATGAAAGGCCGAATCTTGTATAGCCCTTTGTAGTCAGCCATTCTTGTGGGCTGTAAACTGTTGTTGCTGCAATGAAAAATTTTTTTGATTACCTCGACCCCATGCAAGAGGCATCACATCAGCAACACATGCAATGCAATGTGTTAAAAAACACATAAGGGTTTATATTGTGCATAAATACAGTCATGTGTGATGTCATAATGTGATGACATTAAAACATACTTAGAAACTACCCTCTATTGCACAACATTGCCCTGAAGCAACAAAAAGAAAAACGTAATTTCTAAAAATGCAAAATAACAAATAATCTTTAGACCATGACAAAAAGCTTCTCTATGCCTTCATACATGCACATATATTTTAATTTACAGTTAATTTAAATAATATTACCAAAGTAAATAATCTTACATTGTGCTCCTGTGACCATGTGGCAGAAAAGAAAGTCCCGCCTTCAAATAATGATAAATACTGAATCCTGAATACTGAATTCTTCTTTGATACTTTTTAACTATTCTAGTTGATTGCAAAATATTGAAAGAGACATCCACTAGATTTAGGGCTTAAGAAAATATTTTGTTGCCTGAGGGCAACGCTGTGCAGTAGAGGGTTAAGTAATGATGCATGCAAGTATGTTTCTCAAGACATTTTATGAAAACAGGCTGTGGCAACTGGGGGGCACTTAAACATTCCACAACAGACATCAACGCCCAGTATTGGCAGTTGTTTCTGTTTTGTATGTTTTTATTTATTTATTTATTTATTTTTCTATTTGCTTATGTCATGCTCAAAGTTTTTTAACTATTTCCCACTGTGAAATTTTCCATATGCTGGCAGTCATTTTCATATTTAGCACTGCTAGCAAAATTTGTATAATAGTAGATCTCTTCCTATTTTTTTTAATTAAGAGCCAGGTGGTGGCCTCAATACATGTTGTTATGTATTTTTCAAAACAGGTCATGATACAGTTGCAACTGGATAGTAGTCATTTGAACATTTCAACACAGATGTAAAGATAAGCTAACTGAAAGCAGTAGTCTTCATTTGGGTTTATGCTAGTTTCATTATGCTGGAGTCACTGTGAACTATCTCAAACTTCAAGATCCTAGACAAACTATCATTAGTTATCTACAGAATCATGGTCAGCTGAAAGCAATGTAAGGCAGTCTTTAAATCACTTCATTATGATCAGTAAAAATGGGCACCTATGGTCTAATAAATTAGTGAAAGGGGAAGCCAGAACAAGCAACTATATTGTAGGTAAACATTAAACTTACTTTTTGAGGTGTAAAACAAACCTTACATAAACATGCAGCCAATATATGTGTATTTATAATGAAGATAGTTAGTTTATAATAGGGGGAACTTAGAGTTAAGCAAAATTGTATTATTTAGCAATTTTGTTTGTTCTTCCCTTCTTTCGCCATTGGCAGCCTTATTTGTTTGTTGCCTTCTCCGGTGCTTTATCTGCTGTGCCTACTGTTTCCTAGGGCTTGCAGATGTCGTCACCTCAAACATTTCTGACCAAAAGGTGGGATGTAGAATGTTAATGTAGCATACAAAGACAACAGACATACTTTCCTAAGAATACTTTCATAAACACCCAAGAATGCTTTCATAAACACAGGAGCCAAAAAACTAGAGACCCCCACTTCCCCCCGTCTTTGTTTCATTTGCATGTTCATGGTGTCATGCTAATTGGAACTTTTCATCGGATTCATGCTTATTTGACTTGGCTGTTGGTTTTATGGTTCACACTCATGGTTTTGACATCGCCGTGTGGGTTGTCTTTTGCCAGACCGTTGCCTGTTTCACGTTTGCACACAACAGCCTGTTTAAAAGACAGTAGAGCAATGAGTCTTTTTAAAATTTTGAATAATGACCAACATTCAAATGTTCATGTCTCTTTACACACCAAATGCTAAGTGAAATATTTTAATATGTGCTGTGATATATGTCGGTTTTAGCTTTTTGATATGATCCTATCCTCTGTAGGGTCTTGCGATCTGAGACGGTGCAGTTCCCAAGCCAGGCAGTGATGCAGGTGCTCAGGATGCTCTCAATGGTCCCTCTGTAGAACGTGGTCAGGATTGGGGGGAGGAGAGGAGCTTTCCTTAGCCTTCTCAGGAAGTAGAGATCCTGTTGGGCTTTCCTGTTGATGAAGCTGGTTTTGAGTGCCCAGGTAAGGTTATCGGCCAGATAAACACCAAGGAATTTGGTGCTTTTGACAATCTCCACTAAGGATCCGTCGATGATCAGTAGAGAATAGTCACTACATACCAAGTAACCAACAGGTGACTACACAGAGGTCATAAAATGTTATGCCAATAGCATGACAAAATGTTAAAACAGTAATAATGTACAGTAATTATTATTTTTTTAGTAATTTTTTAAAATAGTTAAAATAGAAATGTACAGTTTAGTGATCAAGAATAGAGCAAAAAACAGGTCATGGGTAAAGAAAGAGTAGAGGACTGGGCTCACATACCTTTATTCAAGATGGGAGCTGAGGACCTGTGATTGTCAAGTCTAACAGGGTGGGTCCACACTCAGTAAGAAGTTAAGTTTCAAAGTCCAGTTGTAGAGAGAGATGTGCTGATACCAAGATTAATTTCAAAATTTGTATTTGTATAGTGCTTTTATCAATGGACATTGTCTTAAAGCATCTTAACACAGATAATACAGTATTAAAGATTGTATAAAAATTTTCTTTATAGTTGTAACTTTCGTCAGCTTGGATGGTATGATAGAGTTGAAGGCATAATTAAAGTCACTAAATAGCATCCTGACATATCTGTTGTATTGTCTAGGTGAGTCAGGACAGATTGAAGACTATCTGGCATTCTCACAGGTCTTCAAGTCTTTGTTTTGGTACAGTAGTGTTTTTATAGCAAGCATAAAATGAGTTGAGATCATATTTGAAGTTGGCCTCACAAATGCATCAGGGGTCATGGTTATTGAAGTTGTTCTCAATCTAAAGTGAAGTCACATGCTTTGAGCAAAATCTAGGCATAGTGTACTTATTTATTGTTCATTATAAGATGGGCCTCACACAGGTTCTCTAAACACATTCCTATGTTGTCTGTTCAGTGTCTATAGGATCTTTACGATGACACTATGTAAGATACATGGAATGTCTTTGTCTGGGCTAACACATCTTTGGTTACTATGTCTTCTAACCCAATCAGGAACAGTTTTAGGTCAGGTTTTTTTCCAGTGTTTATACAAACTCGATTCCAAAAAAGTTGGGACACTGTACAAATTGTGAATAAAAAAGAAATGCAATAATTTACAAATCTCATAAACTTATATTTTATTTACAATAGAATATAGATAAAATATCAAATGTTGAAAGTGAGACATTTTGAAATGTCATGCCAAATATTAGCTCATTTTGGAGCTACACATTTCAAAAAAGTTGGGACAGGTAGCAATAAGAGGCCTTATTAGGTCAATTGGCAACATGATTGGGTCCAAAAAGAGCCTCTCAGAGTGGCAGTGTCTCTCAGAAGTCAAGATGGGCAGAGGATCACCAATTCCCCCAATGCTGCAGCAAAAAATAGTGGAGCAATATCAGAAAGGAGTTTCTCGGAGAAAAATTGCAAAGAGTTTGAATTAATCATCATCTACAGTGTATAATATCATCCAAAGATTCAGAGAATCTGGAACAACCTCTGTGCGTAAGGGTCAAGGCCGGAAAACCGTACTGGATGCCCGTGATCTTCGAGCATTAGACGACACTGCATCACATACAGGAATGCTACTGTAATGAAAATCACAACATGGGCTCAGGAATACTTCCAAGAAACATTGTCGGTGAACACAATCCACCGTGCCATTCGCCGTTGCCTGTTAAAACTCTATAGGTCAAAAAAGAAGCCATATCTAAACATGATCCAGAGGTGCAGGTGTTTTCTCTGGGCCAAGGCTCATTTAAAATAGACTGTGGCAAAGTGGAAAACTGTTCTGTGGTCAGACGAATCAAAATTTGAAGTTCTTTTTGGAAAACTGGGACGCCATGTCATCCGGACTAAAGAGGATAAGGACAACCCAAGTTGTTATCAGCGCTCAGTTCAGAAGCCTGCATCTCTGATGGTATGGGGTTGCATGAGTGCGTGTGGCATGGACAGCTTACACATCTGGAAAGGCACCATCAATGCTGAAAGGTATATCCAAGTTCTAGAACAACATATGCTCCCATCCAGACGTCATCTCTTTTAGGGAAGACCTTGCATTTTCCAACATGACAATGCCAGACCACATACTGCATCAATTACAACATCATGGCTGCGTAGAAGAAGGATCTGGGTTCTTTCACCCATAGAAAACATTTGGCGCATCATAAAGAGGAAGATGCAACAAAGAAGACCTAAGACAGTTGAACAACTAGAAGCCTGTATTAGACAAGAATGAGAAACATTCCTATTCCTAAAGTTTAGCAACTTGTCTCCTCAGTCCCCAGACGTTTGCAGACTGTTATAAAAAGAAGAGGGGACGCCACACAGTGGTAAACATGGCTTTGTCCCAACTTTTTTGAGATGCGTTGATGCCATGAAATTTAAAATCAACCTATTTTTCCCTTACAATGATCAATTTTTAAACATTTAATGTCATCTATGTTGTATTCTAAATAAAATATTGAAGTTTGAAACTTCCACATCATTGCATTCTGTTTTTATTCACAATTTGTACAGTTAAACTGTAGAAAAACATTTGCGCTATTCTTTGTGCTGTGTGATTCTTCCCTAATCAGAAAAGGCAACACAGCCATCGTAGATCGCATGGGAAAAATCTTCAAAATTAAGTTTTGTTTGGGCATTAAAAAAATCTTACATTCATCCAAGGCTTCTAGCTAAAATATGATTAATCATATGATTTTTTTTTGGGTGGTTACTGTGTTTACACACTTGTGACGTAAATCGGAACAGAACTGGTTTGAGTGTTAATGTCAGCCAAACAGCGGGACATAATATTAGCAACATAATTGCACCAGGTGGAGTTTATGTAGATGCAAATTCTCCCAACCGATATCCGAGGAGACATTATGAGATACATTTGATTGAAGATGTACCAGTCAATCAGCTGTACAAATTAATTCCACCTAAACGGTAAGAAGGGGTTAGAGAGCACATTGCTAAAACATTGCTGAACCGAGACCTGACCAACTGCAGCAACCCCAGATCATAGCACTGCCCCCAAAGGCTTGTATAGTAGGCACTAGGCATGATGGGTGCATTGGTTCATCCGCCTTTCTTCTTATCCCGATTTGCTGATCACTCTGGAACAAGGCAAATCTGGACTCATCAGACCACATGACCTTCTCCTATTGCTCCAGAGTCCAATCTTTATGATTGCTAGCAAATTGAAGCCTTTTTTCCCCCGATTAGCCTCACTGATAAGTGGTTTTGTTAATGCTACACAGATGTTTAGTCTCAATCCCTTTAGTTCCCTTCACATTGTGCTTGTAAAAACGCTCTTACTTTCACTATTAAGCATAGCCATGAGTTCTACTGTTGTTTGTTTATGATTTGATTTCACCAAACGTGAAAAGTGATCGTCGATCACGATCATTCAAGATGATTGTTCACCACTATCCTTCCAGTTTTTAATAGTGTTGGACAGTTCGTAACAAATTTTTGTAGTTTCACCTATCTCCTTAAATGTTTTCCTAGCTTGATGCATGCTATAATATGACTCTTCTGAAACAGATTAACATCTTTTCCACGACCACAGGACGTGTCATCCGACATGGTTGTTTGAGAAATGAGCAGCTACTTACTGCATCAGTTGGGGTTGAATAACTTCTTGCCAGCTAAAACATAATCATCCATACAGTAATTATCTAATGGGAGGGTCTTAACTATTTGCTTAGTTAAATCCAGGTGGTGACTCTCTTTTTTTTGGTTGGGCACTGTATATACAGCATACAGGATTTAAACCTTTCGAATTGGATTATTATTTTCTGGTTGCACAAATATATTTTAGTAGAGCATAAACTTTATTCATTATATAATGTAGTTACACTATGTCAAAGCCAACTTTTTAAATGTTCATTAGATTTAATAATATTGTAAGTATATTGTTACAATTAAAACAAAATCATAGTGGAACAGACAGATATTTTTAATATGACCTCAGTTTACGTAGATACCGATACATACATTCTATACCTACAACTCAAATGAACTAATATTTACTTTTTATTGTAATTTTTTATTGATTTTATTATAATTTGACCATGGTACATTCTTAGTTTCATTTCACAAGCGCTGTTCTTCATAAAGGAGAAAAATAAAAAGACACATGACAACAAATTACAATTTTGTTGGTTTGTCTAATTATTAACAGAGATGTAATATGTGGCCTTTTATGTGTGTTTATTTCACAAGCCTTGAATAATGTTCAAGTCATAAGAAAGTTTTAACAAAGCAGACTTGAGATTTCCTTTTTTTGTCGCTGATTGACTTTCATTCACAGTTTATTGCTGCACCTAAATCCACCATAAAACTTCTAAATTTTTATTTCATGTCTCTTCATCCAGCTCAGGTATAAAATCAATATTCTTGTAGCTGTGTGTTCCACTGTTACTAATTTGTTTTTTCAAGATCTGGAACTGAATCTGTAGATGCAGCCAATCATCTCATTTTAGCATCCAATCAGTAGGTAAGACTTGCTAACATTAAAAGTATGCTTCTGTTTTAAATTTTTAATTGCATTTTACACAAAACTAATCGAACAGCTTTGACTCACTCTGTGGATGGATGTTCTTGTTGGCATTGGGTCTGGGCAGTTTTTCAAAGGCGAGATGGTTTCCACCTTCATGCTGTGACTTCATCCCTGGGTGGTCTGAGAGGGACTTACGTACACCGGCCTGCTGCCCAGCACCCTGCCGTTCATCTCCACGATGGCTGTTTGAGCCTCATCAGGAGATGAAAATGGTCACATACCCAATGCCTTTTGATCGCCCGTTCTCCATCAAGCTGTGTGTCTGTATACCTTTTCTCATGGAAGATTTTTCACTAGATTTTGGAGTGTGTTTGTGGAAATTTTTCTTATTCAGCAAAAAGGGTGTTAGTAAAGATAAGTACTGATATAGGTTACAAAGGATTGGGATGCGTTCAGCATATCAATACATTTGAGTTTAAAGTTTTATAGTAGTGTGACGAACAGGAAAGATAATGTTTATATATATATATATATATATATATATATATATATATATATATATATATATATATATATATATATATATATTTATTTTTTTTTTTTACATAATTATTCTCATTAAACAATTACTTGGATATACATTTTCACACCTTTTTTATTATTAAAAATAAATAGGAACAAAATAAATTGTGTGTTTGTGTGTGTACATTTGTGTGCACATCTGTGAGTAGTAAGAAAAGGATATGTTATTGGGAACCATAAGCAGCATACCTTTTCTTTTTTTTTTTTTTTTTACATTGTTAATGAGCTATAGGTCTAATTATTGTTTTGTATTGGGTTTTTTTAGATTTATAATGACACTCTTGAAATCACCCAAATGAGGATGAGGTTCCCCTTTTGAGTCTGGTTCCTCTCCAGGTTTCTTCCTGGAGTTTTTCCTTGCCACAGTCACCCCAGGGTTCATCATCAGGGATAAACACACATCATTCACGTTAGTTCTAAAATTACGCAAAGCCGTTTTGAGACAATATACGTTGTGGAAAGCGCTATAGAAATAAACAAGACTTGACTTAATTATTAAATTCGTTTATTAATGGGTGAAACTGAAATATGTCTCAGTGTCTCTGAGTCAAAAAGTGCAAAATTCAGTTGCTTGGGGGGGTGGTGTTTATGTAAATAGATCTGTATATAGATCTTCAGGTTTAACGAAGTTGTCAAAGTCAAGATAGTGTGTGATCTCAAACAGCTGGTTGACATTCAGGCAGTACAACCATTATTTATTTGGGCCAGGGATGATGGTGATTGTCTTGAAGCACACAGTGAAACTATTTATTAAAGATACTATTAAAGATTATTAGGTGTGTCAATGCCAATGTTTATTAGCATCACAGACAAGAGGTGTAGCTTTTGATTGTTGGAATGCCTTTTCATAAACCGTCTGTCCATAGTGTTCATGAAGTGAAAATGGATTCGTTCTGAATAGTTGCACTGCACCGTGGAAAGCATCCTGACTGACTACATTACCATCTGGTATTAGTCATGCTGATGAGCTTTCTCACCACTGCCTTAGTGTGAGCAAATTATGTGAAGTCCTCGGTCATGTGAACACCACCGAACATGATGCTGATGACTCTACTGATATTTTACTAGTGGTGATGGGGATATCTTCCCTTTCCTTTATTCTGATGACCGCTGCAAACTCCTTTGTGTGATCCTCTTTTCTGTACATTGTCCTATTTTTGTCGGTGATCTGACATAGTGTTATTTGCAAATGTATCATTGTGGACTACAGTTCAGCATTTAACACTATAATTCCCTCCACACTCACCTCTAAGTTGGAGGTCCTGGGACTCAGCCTACCGCTGTGTCAATGGATCTCTAACTTCCTGACAGACAGACCACAAGCCGTACGGGTGGGAAAACACACTTCATCCACCCTCAGCACAGGAGCCCCCCAGGGTTGTGTTCTGAGCCCCCTGCTGTACTCACTGTACACGTATGACTGTGTGGCCACTTCCAACTCCACCACCATCATCAAGTTTGCTGACGACACTGTTGTGGTGGGCCTGATCTCCAACAACGATAAGACGGCCTACCTACAGGAGGTTTAAAACCTGGAGAGATGGTGCCAGGAGAACAACCTTCTCCTGAATGTCAGCAAGACTAAGGAGTTGATCGTGGACTTCAGCACGAAGCAGGAGCGGTCATACACACCACTAAACATCTAGTTTAGAGACCCTAGTGGAGAGAGTGGACAGTTTCCGGTACCTTGGTGTTCACATCACACAGGACCTGTCTTGGTCCTGTCACACCAACACCCTGGTGAAGAAGGCCCAGCAGCGCCTGTACCATCTGAGACGCTTAAGGGACTTTAAACTTCCCTCTCAGGTGCAAAAGACTTTTTACACCTGCACCATTGAGAGTGTTCTGACGGGTAGCATCACTTCCTGGTTCGGGAACAGCACCATGCAGGACAGGCGAGGCCTCCAGAGGGTGGTGCGTTCAGCTGAACGTACCATCCACACCGAACTTCCTAACCTGCAGGACATCTACAGCACGCGGTGCAGGACCAGAGCCAGGAAGATTATGAAGGACCTCCGCCATCCCAATAATGGACTTTTTTCTCTGTTGCGGTCAGGGAAATGCTTCCCCTCCCAGAAAGCGAACACAGAGAGAATGAGGAGGAGCTTCTTCCCGCAGGCCATTCGGAGTTTAAACCAGGACACCCAGGATCTAAAAACTGGCCCACTCTCTCCATCATCACACTTTTCTTTACATATCTCACCTTTCGCACCACGACACTTTAAACTCTGGACTCGCACAGCACAGTGCACTTTATATTTTTATACCACACCATACCGCACACAGACACTTTACACCACACCATTCTGAACACGGACACTTATGGACATTTTACACCACACCATACTGCACACAGACACTTTATGGACAATCTAAAACATTATATATATATATATATATATATATATATATATAATCTTTATATATTTTTATATTTTATTTTATATAGTTTTATACTTTATTTATCAGTCTTCTTTTCTTTTTATTAATATTTTCTTTGTATTATTTTTCTCCCCATCCCCTTTCCTCATGCCGGACCATTGTAATAAGCATTTCACTGCATGTCGTACCCTGTATGTATGTGTATGTGACAAATAAAATTAGATTTTATTTGATTTGATTGGAGTAAAGTTTTGTCGTAGGCCTCAGTGTTGAGAACCAGTGGGTGGGAGGTGATGCTGCCAATTATTACCACCTGGCATCTGCTTGACAGGACGTCCAGAAATCAGCTGCACAAAGAGGTATCCTTGTTCAGGTCCCTGAGTTTCAGCTTGGAGTTCATGCTGATACTGAATGCTGATATGTGGTTTACAAACAGCAGCACATCCCTAAGTTTATTACTGTTGATTTCACCCAAATGGGGATGGGTTCCCCTTGGGTCTGGTTGCTTTCAAGGTTTCTTCCTCATATCATCTAAGAGAGTTTTTCCTTGCCACAGTCGCCACATGGTTGCTCATCAGCGATCGTTCACCTTAACTCTTAAATTCTGTAAAGCTGCTTTGAGACAATGTCTGTTGTGAAAAGCGCAACAGAAAAAACTTGACTTCACTTCACTGTTCAAATAACACACCAATTTGGCAATTACTAAATTCAAATAATTGAGTTGTTTAATATTGTTTTTATTATTCTATATTTGATTATGCATTGATTATTTTTTATTATGGAGATCGAGTTAATAAAGTTAATCACACAAAACAATATAGCTTTTCTTATTATTCAGAAACTGCAGGGGGCACTCTTCTGTCTCAAAAGGACAGCTTTTCCTCTGACTGTTTCAAACAAACAAATGAATGTCTCTTCACAAAAGGTTTCCCTATCAGCAATTATTAATTAGAAACCCCCTCCACTCACACACACACACACACACACACCCACACCCACAGTACTGCGGTAATTACACCTTTGAGTTGCTGAACAAGAAAATCACGCCTGGCTGCAGCATTTTTTAGCTTTGCTTCCTGTTACTATCCTTATATATAGATATAGTTATTCTCTTCATGTAGACAGTTAAAGTGACACTCTGCAAACATTTTGAACATAATCAACAGCATGGTAAGATTTTAATTAATTTATTATTTGAGTGGCAAAATAATGTATTTCATTTAATTATGACTTTAATAGTTTATTGATTTAATAGATGTAATTAAATGAATGAATGTATTGTTTAATAAAAAAAAAAATAAATAAATAAATAAATAAATATATATATATATATATATATATATATATAATATAAACTTTATATGATAAAGTATAAAAATATATATAAAAAAAAAAATATATATATATATATATATATATATATATATATATATATATATATATATATATATATAATATCAAATATTTTGTCTTGTTGACCAAACAATGACAACAACAACAACAACGAAAACAAAAATGATTTAGCCACCAATAGAAAGCAACAATTAGGTAAAACATATGCAATATATATGCAATTAAAAAGAATAATAATAAAATAAAGGGAAAAGCAATGCTATTACTCCTTTAACTTTAATTTACTTTCTCCTTTGTGAAAGATAATATAACTTATTAACCTAGATTAGCTGACGTTAATGGAGCACCTATTTCTGTTGTGTCTGGCAGGCCTGCTCTTTATGTGTAAGTTTGCTGTTGAGGATTATATGTCATAAATCTATACTGAATTGCCCAAACAAAAGCAATAAGTATTTACTCCGATCGGAGTCACACCTGGAAATGAGCTCTAGTGAAACTATTTACAATGCTGCCTACTGTGAACAGTTCCAGAAATGCTAGGCCAATAGATAAGGGTTATTAGATGGTTTTGTGGTTTTAAAGAGGCAGATGTAGAGTACAAGGTAGTTTGGAGAGCAGCCGAAAGAAGAAGATGTGCCAAGTGTCCCACTCAATTTTAAATAACTGAAATATACAGGTGGGGTAGCACAACATTAGCCTTTAATTGACGGCCATCAGCTGCTCCCCAGTTAGAGGACTGCCTCAGGGTATTATTATTTAACCGCTACTGAAGGGGAAGCCCTCCTCATCCTCCATGCCCACCTGTAATGGTACTGATGTTGATGGTCCTTGCACTACCTCCTCAGTCAACATTGTACACATTCCACACCATGCTTTGCTGCTGCAGTACCCTATCACAAACATTTCGCTTACTAATTCCATAAATCTGGGAAAATTTGTCCAAATGATTAGTGGCTCTATGAGTTAAGCACCACCCTATGCTTTAGCACCTGAAATTTAATAATGACTGGAATTAAATAATGCTCATCTTTGAAATGTCTTACTTTCCTGCCATGCCTGAAAACCATAACCAGGCATTTCTGCAGCCCTGGTGTGTGTAGAAGTGTCTACCTATTTAGAAAGAGTTGAAAGATGGGGAGACGTAAGACATGAAAGAGAGGAAAGGGGAGGAACCCAATGACAGAAAGTGGTGGAGACATGAAGAACCTGTTTAATTGTCACCTTAAAAACATTCATTCCAGAATTTGTGTGTGCCATGCAGGTGGTGGAGGCCATTTTGGTTGCAGATCTACTATACATCCATCTGCTATCCCATTACACCAGCATATGAAATCCGACATTTAAACACACATCAATACATTTTATAATTTTGTGGTAAATCACTAATTTGTATAATTTCTTCCATTTTGCATCTCTTGCTTAAAATGAAAAAGTGCCAACAGCACCAGCAGGTAAAGTTAAATTTATAAACACACACACACACACACACACACACACACACACACACACACACACACACACACACACACTCATACATATATACACCGACCAGGCATAACATTATGACATTATTATACTCTAAATGGTGAAGTGAAAAACACTGATATCTTTCATCATGGCACCTCTTAGTGGGTGGATATATTTATTTATATATTTATTTAGGTATAAGCATTTTGTCCTCAAAGTTGCGTGTTAGAAGCAGGAAAAATGGGCGAGCGCAAGAAAGGAACAGTGGTGAACCGGCAACAGGATCATGGGTGGGCGATGCTCATTGATGCATGTGTGAAGCGATGGCTGGCCCATGTGGTCCGATCCAACAGACAAGCTCCTGTTGCTCAAATTGATAAATACGTAAATATTAGGTAGGTGGTCAATTTGTATGCCTGATGGTATATATAAATATATATATATACAGTGGAACCCGCTTATCTCGACCTCGGTTATCTCAACAACCCTATTAAGTCGACGTTTTTTAAGTGGAACCGCCAAATTCTCGCTTTGTCTTAGCATTTTTTATCGATTTTTTTATGTCGCCGAACCCTAATATCTCGAGCACAAGGGGGGAAAATTTTGCTATTTAACGTCGGTTATCTCGATCGGCACTGTGCAGCCGCAGAAGAACTCGTGAAAGTGGCGGAAAAAAAAGTCTTACAGCTGCGACAGGTGTTGTATTGTATACTGGTGAATCTCTGCTGTTAGTTAGTGCACATATGCCTTTTGTTGTTAAATGTTATGCGATGAACGGGAGGCGAAAGCCGCGCTTGGCGGCGCGGAATGTGGGATGAGCAGCAAAAGCATAGAATGAACACCGGCAGGATCGGGGGGAATCCGCGGTGCGCTTTGGGAAGAAAAGAGCAGCCGTTGAGAGAGTGCCGGTGGGAAGGCACGTACCGGGATACGCATGCGCGATAACAACGACCGCCGTGAACCAACATATACCAACAATAACGGACAGTGAGAGTGTGGAAGTTTAAATAGGAGCTGGTGATGATGATAAACGAGCACCATATGTGCGCGATTGAAGCCGCGGGAGCTTCAGAGAAAGCGGCCGAGAAAGCACCTGACACACCGAAGAGGGCGTGGCAGGTGGATTCCTGACAGATAAACATGTACTGTATGTATTTTTATAGCATGCCTTCATCAAACAAATCGCGGCAACGCTGTTGTGTAAAAACCCTTCAAAACACGTGCATGCACATTCTCATTTATTAACGCACATCATGTACATAAAGAAATTTCAAGCACGTTAATATATTGCCGCCATATTGATTTTCGTTTATCTCGATGCTTTTTGGCGACCCCCTAGGACATCGACATAATCGGGTTCCACTGTATATAAACATATATTTATATAAATGTGTGTGTGTGTGTGTGTGTGTGTGTGTGTGTACATAATCTTTATATGCAACTCAATGCATATACAGTAATATAGTATAATTAAGTGAAAGTTCATTAATTTGTATAATTTTTTATCAAATTTTGCTCACTATATGACATTAAGTGCCAACTACAGGAACAACCCCAGGTAAACATTGACTGTGTGTGCATACTGTATATAAATGTTCAACATGGTTTCTGTCGTGTCTTTTTTAATCATCCAGGATACTATGAAAATTAAAAAATTCTTATAAAACCTTTAAAAATTTCACTCTTTAAAAAAATAAAAGAAATATATATATATATATATATATATATATATATATATATATATATATATATATATATATATATAATGGGAGTTTCTTGTGCTTTTTCTATAAATCACCCACAACATAACACATAAAATGGCTAAATAGTAAAGATTATAACGAGTTTATTTAGTCACGCTGTGGTCGCAGTAGCATTTGACAAACAGCATCATTGACATTTGTGTCATTGAGAAGAAAATGGAATGGATTTAAAAATAATCATATTTGTCCATTGGCACCATTGCACCATGGATGCAATTTCAATCAATTCTACATCAAAGATCACTGTAAATAAACAAACAAAAAAAAATGTTTGTCTTTCAACATGTCCACAATTGTTTTGTCCCTAAAAGACCACCTAACAAATCATACTTAAATAACCATCAATATTTCCATGAGTCATTTTTAAGAGGTAAAATACATTTTATATTAACATTGATAAATATGCATAAATAAAAAAATAAATATAAAAAAATAAAATATCCTTATTAAATAAAAAATGTATTGTCTATAATATTGCTTTTGTTTAGAATACCATTTATTTTTTTAACGATTTCTTGCTTAATATACAGCATGAACATTTCAATTACACAGGTAGCAGTATGTGTGTCAAATTATATTAGTTTAAAAAATTTTCCTTACACCCAAACAAGTTAATCTCAAAAGAGGGATTAAGAAGTTTCTCATCCAAATTGCAGACAGAAAGTTATTTTTGGTTTGTTTGTGAACTGCTTGACTAGTTTGTAATATGAATATTGGACTTACTTCAGTAATTAGTATTCAATTTGTGTGTGATTATTTTTTTCTGCTTGACTTTCTTTGTAGCACTCTGTCAGACCCTGAAACGTACTCAGGATGAAGTTTGTAGAAAGATAAATGGAGTTTACGGCTGTGCCTGTGGGAACGTTCCAAAACACAACCCAAATACTAGTGGTATGTTTTTCATTACACTGGTTTTCTTTGTAGAATCCTAAAAGTCCTTTAATTATCGTTAACATGCAAAGTGGCACTAAATCAAGTAAAAAAAATAAATTCCAGCGACTCAGCATACTTTATGCAGAAAAGATGTTACAAAGTTTCGCACAAACCTTTTATAGAATTAACAAAAAATGTTAAACAATTGTGTACATTTACCATTAAATAAATAAAGACATTAGCTATGTTGATTTACAATGCATTTAGAAAGTATTCAGACCCCCTTCACTTTGTTCAATTTTGTTATGTTGTCATGTTACTATAATCGTTCAAATTATTTTTTTAATCTTATAATTCTACACTTTGTACTCTTTACTCAGTACTTAGTTGAAGTACCTTTTCCAGCAATCACAGCCTTGCGTCTACTTGGATATGATGCATCAATCTTTACACACTTGGATTGGGGGATTTTTTGCCACCCTTCTTTGTAAATCCTGTTAAAATCGGTTAGGTGGGATGTGAACTGTCAATAAACAGCCATTTTTAGGACCCTTCAGAGATCAGGGCTCTGGCTTTGCCACTCAAGGACATTCACAGAGTTGTCCATAAGCTGCATCTTTGCTGTCTTGTCTATGTGCTTAGGTTGGTTGTCACAAAGGTGAACCTTCGGCTTAGCCTGAGGAACAGGTTTTTATTGAGGATATCTCTGTTATTTGGTCAATTCAGCTTTCCCTCAGCCCTAACTAGAAGCCCAGTCCCTGCTGCAGAAAAATACCCCACAGCATAATTCTTCCATCATCATGATTCACTGTTGAGATTACATTTTTTTCTCAGATGCCATTGAAACATGTTCAGGCAGCAATGGATCACTGTCTCTGTATCGCTGCCAGCTATTTGAAGACGGATATTCTGTAGATATTCTCCACCTTAATGACCCAAGCTGCAAAGGAACAATTGAAAATGACAGGCTGGTGTTCTACTTTGACAGTAATTCTGGCATGTGTGGCACAACTTTGAAGGTACAAAACACACACACACACACACACACATAAATATATATACTTACATGTAATGTTGTTAGGGTAATAAAATCATAGTGCATTTTTTTTTATTATTATTGTTTAAAAAAATCATTAATTAAATAATTATGTAATTGTATAGGCTTTTTGTACTACAATAATTTTAAGACATTTTTATCCAAGTTAATGTAAACACAGTTTGTTGTACTAAAATTTTTAATTTTCAGACTCTCAGATAAATGTATATTTTTATTTAAATTAGGATTTTAAAATAAACATTTTAATCCTTTAGAGTCTTTTGGTTTTGCAATTTCTGTAATAATTTTATTTTTAATTTTTTCCAGAATAATGGAACATACAATATCTTTGAGAACAGTGTTGGGACAAATGATGGGATAGGTGTGATTACTCGTGCCCATGGACTCAGCATCACCTTTTCCTGTTCATATCCACTCATCCACCACATCTCCATGCCTTTACCTATCCAAGCCACAAGAAGGTAGAAATACTGTAACGCTAAACTTCTGTGGAATTTGTGTTGTATTAATTGATATTTTGTGGGCCATTCGAAAAACATTTTTTTAGAATTTATAAATATAATAATAAAAAAATTAAGTAATAATAATTCTTAATAAATTAATAATTAAATCATATTACTGCATTTTATATAATTATTATTGTTGTTGTTTCTTTACACTGTTTAAAATGCATATATTACTTTATTAGCATTTTAGTCTAATATTTTAATATTTTTTAACAATTTATCTAAATTGTACACATTAATGTAAACATTATTATAACATATGTGTTATGTACCTTATGTACCATATTATTTGTAGTTTTCTTTTTTAATTAAAATTTTTTACGTCATTTCCGTGCTCAGTGTCATCAGCAAGGATCTCTCTACCGAGGGCTCGTACCAGATCAGCATGATCCTGTATACTGATGCTACATTCCAGGTTCCATTCTCTGGCAATGTAACACTAGAAGTAAACCATCAGATGTACATAGGTGTGGAAGTGAAGCCATTTGACAGTGCTCAGATCGCTCTTTAGTGCTGGAAAATTGCTGGGCCACTCCTGTGAACCAGAGTGACAATCCCGCCCGCTGGGATCTTATTGTTGACGAGTAGGTAAAAAACAGCTTGAAAATGTGTCTATAATTTTCATATCATTGAAAGAAAAGTAAATCCTTCTTTTTCCCAGATGTTCAAACCCCAATGATGACATGGTGTTGATGTGGCAGAACAGCATCTCCACATCCAGCCATTTCTCATTTAAGATGTTTACATTCACCGGCTTTTCCCATAAGATCTACTTGCACTGCAAGGTCCATCTCTGTCTGCAGGAGTCAGGAAACTGTGCATGGGTAAGGTTTCCAAAAGTAAAATAAAGATACTTTAGCATATTAAGAATTTCCTTTGTGTTTGCAGTTCATGCATTTATGTTCCCATATTTTTCTAATTTCCTCTCTTAGAAATGTTTTGGAACCAGAAGACGCAGATCTGTGTGTTTTTATGACTTTTTTTTTTAAACATAGTTCTATCACTTTTTTTTGTTCTGTGTTTAATCAAATTTAAATTCAACTTCTCCAATTCATAAAATGTTGTAAGTGATTATACTCTGCTTATATCTGCTTACAGTATACTGGCTTAATTAGTTATAATAAAGCTTTTATGCATGTTATTGTTTTTAGGGTCCCCTGGTGGTCTAGTGGTTAAGATGCAGCGCTCTCACCGCTGCGACCCGGGTTCGATCCCCGGTCAGGGAACCATCCCCAGCCACTCTCAGTGCCGGTCCCAAGCCTGGATAAATTGGGGAGGGTTGCGTTAGGAAGGGCATCCAGTGTAAAACATGTGCCAAATCAAACGTGCGGAGGATCCGCTGTGGCGACCCCTAACGGGAGAAGCCGAAAGAAAGTTTTTTTTTTTTTTATACCGTATACAGGTGCATCTCAATAAATTAGAATGTAGTGGAAAAGTTCATTTATTTCGGTAAATCAACTCAAATTGTATTAAATAAATTCAAAGCACACAGACTGAAGCAGTTTAAGTCTTTGGTTCTTGTAATTGTGAGGATTTTGGCTCACATTTAACAAAAAAACAACAATTTACAAATCTCAAAAAATGTGAATAGTATAGCGAATTTAATTCGCAAAAAGGGAAATATAACGAGTTATAATTAACCATAAATATTTAAATTTAAGTTATAGAATTAATGTTACAGTTATTTGGTTTGTTCTTCCACCCCCCGATTACTTTATGGCGTACAAGTAATTTAGCATGTAGCAAGATCAAAATATTGCAGTGACTTTGAAATGTGAGCAGCACTCAGAGACAATCACTTATAAAAAATACGGTGTTTAATGAATGAGAACACACAAAATAGAACTTACTACACAAACATACATTAAAATAAAATACATGACAAATAAAATTTTATTTGATTTGAAAAAGAAAACGAAGTTCAGAATATGCACAAAGAGAGAGAAAGAAAGAGAAGGCATGGCAAGTTTAACTTCAAATTGACCACAACCTAAATGAGAATCATCAATCAATTCAAATTCACCTTAATAAAGGGGCTCAAGCTTAACCAAGCATTTAAACAGTTGGTAAAACGGTTACTTGCATTGGCTTTGTTGCTAAACAAGAGTCCGGATGCGGTAGACAAAAGGAGATTCTTGTAGAGTCTGTTAGGAGGGAGTTAGATGTTCTTCCAGTTTCTCCTGAAGATCAGAGTAGGAGAAGTTCTTGAAAGCTTGCCGGAAGATCTGTCTCAAAGGTTTGAGTCCCGTCTTGACGAAATGTTTTTTGAGCCGTGATCCAGGACATTTAAAGGTCCCCTAGCCACACTTATTTTTGGTGACATGGCCAATGTTTGGCAGAGGAAGAAACTTTCTTTGTCTTTGTTTTCTGGCCTGCTTACATGTTTATGGTTGATTTTGGAGATCTTATAAAGTTTTACCCAAAGTGTATTAAAAACAGTATGGTACACTTCATGATCATATAACATCCACCATTAT
Source organism: Silurus meridionalis (assembly GCF_014805685.1). Classification (NCBI taxonomy): domain Eukaryota; kingdom Metazoa; phylum Chordata; class Actinopteri; order Siluriformes; family Siluridae; genus Silurus; species Silurus meridionalis. The sequence goes on along the minus strand of NC_060890.1, from coordinate 2,254,991 downwards.
TTGAGGAATAGAGTGCAGATCAATTTGATATTAAGCATGAAAGAAAATACAGCATTAAAGCAGAGACACATGAATATACCAGGACATAAGCCTTTAAAGGGTAACTTTAAGTTATATTCTGGCAAATAACATGCACCCCCCAATGTAAGTGTAAACTGTGGGGCTCATTCGGTGATTGATATGCAGATGTTAAGAGTTAAAAAGAATGCCTGGGACATGAAGTCTAAATGATCCTACCCAGACCCTACAATATGGTGACATTCCAATCAGCTAATCAACTCATAACACCTGCAAAGGTTTCCTCAGGCTTTAAAATGGTCTCTCAGTTTGGTAGGTTACACAATAATGGGGAAGACTGCTAATCTGACAGTTGTCCAGAATGACAATCATTGACGCCCAATCATTTGCACACACTGCCAAAAGCACCAAACGTTGGTGAAATGACCATGGTGTTGGTGTGCTTGACTGGCCAGCAAACTTACCAGACCAGAACCCCATAGAGAATATTGTCAAGAGGAAAATGGGAAACAAGAGACCAAACAATGCAGATTAACTGAAGGTCACTGTCAAAGAAACCTGGGCTTCCATACCACCACAGCAGTGCCACAGACTGATCACCTCTATGCCATGCCGAATTGAGGCAGTAATTGGAGCAAAATGAGGCCGTACCAAGCAATGAGTACATATACAGTAAATTAGAATACTTTCCAGAAGGCCAACAATTCACTGAGAATTTATTTTTTTATTATTATTGGTCTTATGAAGTATTCAAATTTTTTGAGATTTGTGAATTGGTCGATTTTTGTGAAATGTGAGCCAAAATCATCACAATTGAAAGAACCAAAGACTTAAACTACTTTGGTCTGTATTCAATGAATTTATTTAATACACAAGTTTTACAATTTAAATTTAATAACTGAAATAAATAATCTTTTCCAGGATATTTTAATTATTTGAGATGCACATGTACATGTTAAATTCATAAAAATAGGGTCCAACAGAAAGAGCAGTAGACTTTCCTCTTCTACAAATAGCTTTTCTTTTACCCAGGAGGCTCTCCTTCCATGTTATTTGAAATACTATCAATTTAATTTCACAGCATTTATGTTCTAATATCTAAGTGGTCTGTTTTAAGATGTACATATAATCATTATACCATGGTGCAATTTTTTTTAATAAATAAAATAAAATATTTTTATTTTAAGGAGAGGTACATTATCTGAGGTACAAGTGTAGAGTAAAGTCGTGTTGGACAGTGATCCAATCAATGTCTCCGGAGGATTATTGATAAATAATTGCAGAAGCTGACATGAATGTATGAATGAAACATGGTAACATGGAAAGAAAAGTATGATATAGTTTTAGTAGAATAGTTTTTAGATTTAATCCAGATGTTAGTCAAGTGTGTTTGCACCACTGTGATTGTGTCCTATTATATTATAATTTATTTCCACTTAATCTAAAATTATTTAAAATGTAATTGTACAAGAAAATCAAAATAGTGTGCTTTATCAACAATTATTGATAGTATTTACTGACTAAAATTGTTTTTGGTTTATGGATGTGGTAAGGGAAGACATGTTCATGGTAAATTTGAAAGAGGCAGATGTAAAGGACAGGGTAGTATAGAGATCTATTATCCACTGTGGCAACCCCTAATGGGAGCAGCCGAATAAAGAAGATGGTGACGACTGAATAGACTTGGTTTTTGGAAGCTACATGCATTGTATTGGTGTAAAGAACTGTCAGGGTCTGGACACTTTTGGGTTGTTAGTTTTTGCTTTGACCACCAGATGCCATCACTGGGCCCTTATCCCCTACTCCCTAGCCCCTAACTGTTTAAAGTCCCCCACCTGCTCCTTGTTAGTGTTGTGTATTTAGGTTACCCCTTTTACCTTGGTCCTTGTTGGTTCATTATATTCGTCTTTATATTCTTTTTGGTATATTTGGCTTTATATTGTCTTGCCCTTATATTTGTATTGCATCTGGATCTATGTGGGTTTGTTTGTTGTCAGTTTGGTGAGTGTCTTGCTATTTATGGTGGTTTGATTTCTTTGAGTCTCCTTCTTTCTCAAGTTTTTCCTATTCTTCTGGCTTTTTCAGTCTTCCTGAGTCTTTGGTCTTCTCTTGCCTTTCTTTGAGTCTCCTGGTATCTCCCTGGTTTCTCCTGACTTCTCAAGTCTCCTCTTGTCTCAAGTCTCCTGGTACTTTTTTTTTTTAGTCTTGTTTTGTAAGTTTGTATTGATTAAACCCACCCTGCCTGTGCTCATTTTGGTTCTCCTTCTCGAGCTTGTTTGTTGGGCTTAGTATTGTCATTAAAATAAATGCCATTGCACATCTCGTGTGTCTTTGCAGTTGGGTTCCAATGCCTCCAGGTGGCAGACTGCTAGTGTCTGCTGCTCTCTCTAGCGACCTACACTGGCGATCAAAATTAGAGAACAATTTATAAACAATTGAACAATTCTGAAATAATGTGATCTTCACTGCTCAGCAGTTGAGGAAGGTTTTGTCCTGTCTATACCATGCTACCAGAACACCTTTTCCACAAAATAACAGGCATTTCCAAAAAAAAAAATTATTTTGCAGAAAACACACTGATCAAAATTAGAGAACACTTTCAGATACCTCCCAGTTATTGGTGTTAATCTGGCACCTAGTGCTAATTTCCTTGATTATCTGTCAACCCCTATTTAACTGGCAGCCTACCTTCTAGTTTCACTGACTTTGCAAGATGGTGGGCCGTTCTAAAGTGACTGAAAGGCTCCGGCAGCAGGTTGTCCAGATGAAAGCCAAAGGGATGACCCTATCAGCCATAGCAAGACAAGTTGGTCGTCCCAAATCTGTGATTTCAAGTATATTAAATCTTTACAACATCACAAACTAATTCAAGTCCGCCTAGAAGGCTGGTCGTCCACGGAAGACAAATACAAGAGAGGACACGACACTGTGGAGGATCTCAATGGGCAATTGTTTCCACACTGCAGCTGGAATTGCTTACCAGTTCAGTGCTGAACAGGGTAAGGATCTGTCTCGTCATACAGTGTCTCGACATTTAAGAGCATTTGGACTGAAAGCCCACTCTGCAGTGACCAAACCTTTCATTAGCAGAAAGAATCAAAAGGCTAAGCTTTGCTGAGAAGCATGTTCTGTGGACAGAGGAGAACTGGGGGGTATATATTTTATAATGCAAAATAATGAAGTATGACTTATACATCCTTTTGAATATGTTATATCACTATGAAAGCATTTACTTTTCCTGCCATTTATTTCTTTAGTTTAAAATAATGTATATTTCTTATTTAATAAGGTGTAACCCTTCTGGAGCCACAAGAACTTTAAGCCAAGTCAAAATGAAACACAAAACATTCTGCAAAAAGGTAATATTTGATTACACAATTACTGAACTATTATTATAACAGGATTTAGTATATTCATTCTGTCATGTAGCTAATAAAAAGAAGACTGAAGCCCATCTAACTGGCGGGGGCCCACCACCACCTGCCCTCACCCCATCTGAGGAGCTGGCTCTGTCCCTTAATAAAGGGCGACCAGTGGTTACTGGCATTCCAGGGGGCAGTTCATTGCACACACCATGCACCACAAATGATGGTGAAAAAAATGGTGAAATGTAAGTTTACCTCTATGATTTGTTTTCATTTTTTGTCCTAATAAATTACTATCTCTGTCAATTAAAGGCTTTTTGAACAAGATTAATTTTTATGTAGGCTTATTTTATTTAAAAGCATATGATGTATAGGCTACTGTGATCTTAGTCTGACATGTTACTCTTTTCATGTATTATTTTCTTTGATAATATTGAGAATTTAATAGGTTGTGTGTTCTTATAGATACTGATGGACGTATTGTATTATTTGACCCTCCAGAAAGAACACAGTTTGTCACAGTTGTAAGTGATTTGTTGTCAGGTACCTTTAGTTGCTTTTAGGTTTTTTTTTTTTTTGCCAGATAATATATACTTGAATATTTCTCCTGTAGGATGAAGATGATGAAGATGACAATAAAGAGACCACATCTGCTGTGACAGAAGTGAACAATGCTGGTAGATCCACTGAGGTATGATGCATACCATTATAATGTATGGCCCCTTTTTGCATTAGAGTAACAAACTGTCATTGTCCTTTCACAGTACATACCTAGGGATTTGCCCACAGATGAGGGTCCTTCAACCTCGGCACACAATCTAAGCAGGGTAAGAATTTGTGTCCAGGTGTCCATATTTGAATTTTATTGTCTGACCAAACAATCTCATTCATTAAATTTTTTCCACCTTCCTAGTTGCCAGCAAAGGAGCTGTATAAGGTCCATCTTCAAAAACAAATAAGAAAAAGTGACATGGAGATGGACCTTATACAGCTTCAAATGAAAGAGAAAAGGCTCCTCATTAAAAAAGCAGCACTTGACATTGAATTTCTGGAGCATCGCCTTAAGGTAAGAACTTGTCTGAATATTAATCTGTTGCATGTTAAAAGTGTGTGTGTGTGTGTGTGTGTGTGTGTGTGTGTGTGTGTGTGTGTGTGTGTGTGTATATATATATATATATATATATATATATATATATATATATATACAGTACAGACCAAAAGTTTGTACACACCTTCTCATTCAAAGAGTTTTCTTTATTTTCATGACTATGAAAATTGTAGATTCACACTGAAGGCATCAAAACTATAAGATTAGATTAGATTAGATTAGATTCAACTTTATTGTCATTACACATGTACAAGTACAATGCAACGAAATGCAGTTGTAAATTAACACGTGGAATTATATATGGAATTATATACATAATAAAAAAGTGTGAAACAACTGAAAAATGTCATATTGTAGGTTCTTCAAAGTAGCCACCTTTTGCTTTGATTACTGCTTTGCACACTCTTGGCATTCTCTTGATGAGCTTCAAGAGGTAGTCACCTGAAATGGTCTTCCAACAGTCTTGAAGGAGTTCCCCGAGAGATGCTTGGCACTTGTTGGCCCTTTTGCCATCACTCTGCGGTCCAGCTCACCCCTAAACCATCTCGATTGGGTTCAGGTCCGGTGACTGTGGAGGCCAGGTCATCTGGCGCAGCACCCCATCACTCTCCTTCTTGGTCAAATAGCCCTTGATGCCTTCAGTGTGACTCTACAATTTTCATAGTCATGAAAATAAAGAAAACTCTTTGAATGAGAAGGTGTGTCCAAACTTTTGGTCTGTACTGTGTATATATATATATATATATATATATAAGTTTCTGTGTGTGTGTGTGTGTGTGTGTGTGTGTGTGTGTGTGTAAGGCAATATAAAAAAAAACATTTTATTGAATTTAACTTTTATTGTTTTTCAGGAAATAAAGAAATAACTGCCTGGCAGACCAGTGCAAAAAAATTAATAAAAGTAATTTTGACAGATCCTGTCTCTCAAAAGTCTTCCATCTCTGTTGGCCTCTAAAATCTGTAGGTGTTCCTCTGGGCCATCTTCCTCAATACAAGGAGGGTGGCTCTCTCCTCTTATAGTAGCAATATTGTAAAGCACAACACAAGCCACTATAATGTCGCATGCCCTCTCTGGACTAACCCGGAGCCCACGCAGACACTGAAACCGAGATTTGAGGATCCCTATAGTCATCTCCACCTTGGCCCTTGTTCGGCTGTGAGCCAGGTTAAACCATGTCTGTGGTCCAGGCTCAGGTTCAGGGTAGGGTGTCATTAAATAGGGCAGACAAGGGTATCCTCTGTCCCCCAGCAAGTAACCATTGTACTGTCCTGTAATGATTGAAGTGTACAACACAAATCTAGTAAAAAGGAAAAAAAAAAACAATTGTATAAAGCAAAACATTCCCTGCTCAAATGTCTGGCATAATGATGACTAGCGGAAAATTCTGGCATCATGCACAGATCCTGGCCATTTTGCCTCGACATTGGTAATGATTTGGGTTGCCTCACATATTACCTAGTTAGTGGAAAAAGTAATGACTTTAATGATTTTAAGAAGGGAAAAAATTGTTACCTGCACATTGATACTATGAATAGATTTCCTATTAACATAGTTTTCCTCATTTATTGGTGGAGCTTTAAATGGAATGTGAGTGCCATCAATGCACCCAATTACATTTGGAAACCCTGAAACAGAAAGTTATGGAAGTATGAAGTGTGTGTGCACATAATGAATACATGTATAGATATAAATAATATGACTAAATATTAAATATGCGTCATAGATTTTACTTCAAAGGACAAACCTGCCACTCTGTGGAATTCATCTTTAATAACAAGCAGAGGTTTATGGCCAGGGAACTGTACAAACGTGGGTAAGAACTGTTTAAGTGCCAGACATACTGTACGAACGGCTCTACACACAGTTGCCTTTCCCACATGTTCTGAATCACCCAGACTGTATAAAAATGGCCAGACGCAAAAAACCTAAGTGCTTTGCACAGAATGTTTTCTGTGCTAAGCGCAGAACCGCGGTTTGTCACATTTGCGATATGCAGTTTTAAAAGACGTGTTAAATAAACTAACGAATCTTTTGAAAAACGATAACGCTCTTTCAAATATTCATTAGGGTATGCAAACACATCAATACGCAGTCTTATAACCCTCTCCTGACGAAAAAACCTTGTATAATTTGTGCTTCTACGTCCACAGGATCCTCATCAAAAGGGCACGCCATGCTCACCAACCTTCTGAAACGAAGTTACACTGAAACATAACCTGCTCCCGAGCAGGTTATCTTTAGAGAGTCAGTTGCTATGGTTACATACATACCCAGAAAGTTACCTCCGTTTTTGGGACCGGAAGTTGAGGTTATCCACGAACTTACCCTTAAACATACCCTGGTATGTCACATAACCTGCTTTCTGGAATACCCCCCTGGTCCAAAGTTTACTTCAGTGATGAAAGCAAGTTTAATTTATTTGGGTCCGATGGGAAACATGATGTTCGGCGACAAACTGGAGAAAGACTGAACCCAAAGTGTGTAAAGAAGTCAGTGAAAAGTGGAGGAGGAAGTGTCATGGTATGGGGCATGTTTTCTGCAGCAGGAGTTGGGCCTCTTATACCGCTACATTGCAGAGTGAATGCAAATGTTTATCAGAACCTTCTTCAACAACATATGACTAGAACTTTGAATGTGTTTACATTCAAGTTTAGCTTTTTTGTGTGATGCTTATGTTAATATTATTGTTAGGATGGCATATAAAAGAGGCCATACAGGTTTTCTCAATGATACTTTATTAACATCTACTGAGCAAACTTTTAACATAGACGCATACTGGTTATTCTCAGTCAAATGACATTCTGACCCTGAATTTCCAATACTAGCTGCAAGTGTCACAACAGGTATGATCTCCTCACTATATTCCCATATATCGCTTAAACATATCCACAGTTTATCATTACAATTATGATAAATGCTCTGGATATTCACTGGTTCAGTAGTCCTTTTGTTAAACTTTAAGCTATACTGCAACAAACGAGTGGCACCTTCCCAAGTGAAATGAATACCATTCTGCCCTAGTAGACCAGCCTTGCCCTCAAAATTACTCGTTATTGTTTTTGGAGCACCACTTGCACATCCAGCAGTTTAACAATAGCCTGCTGTAAGCTATATCACCACACTACATTGAAATAGGTCCAGAGCATACTATGACATTGCACAATGTCTTTGCTAATTTACACACCTCTATAATATCACTCTTTGTAACCTGACTGTTGAAAGCACATCATTAGCTCTTATATAAAAAAAACTATTTAGAGATCCTATGCTTGCCAGATGGTTACTGTGTTGAGCACATGGAGGCAAAGCACAAGGCAATCTTCGGGCAGATACCCTTCAGTGCCAAAGTCTCTGGTAGACAGCCAGATCCTCACATGATAGGAGGGTGTGGGACGGCGCTTGTGATGTGCCTAACTTCCATCTGAAACGGGGAGAGATTTGTGGCTGCAGACAAGAGAGAATTATGGTTGTATTTGACCAAGATGAGCTGGGAGGACAATGGAATTCTAGTGTTTAGATGTATGCCCCCTAGAAGTTGGCAGTGAATTGTGGGCCCCCATCTGATATTGCAGGGAAAGCCATGAAGAACATGTGCTGGAGCATCAGCTGGGCTGTTTCCTTTGCAGACAAAAGCTTGAGGAGTGGAATAATGCGGGTCATTTTTGAGAATCAGTCGATCATTGAGAAGATGGTGGTAGGGCCAGCCGAGGAGTGCAAACCATTAACAAAATTTATACCAATGAGGACAACGGGCATCTCTGAATTGGATGTGGGCAGAGTAGACTGGATAGAAGGGTCTTTGAGCTCTTGTGCTGCTTGCAGCTGGGGCAGGCAACCATTAGTTGCAAATGCTGCCAGAGGAGGTACAGAGTGTGGACATCCCTCAGCCCTCAGGAAAAATTGAAAGACCCCAGAGAATGGAGCTGAATCAGAATGAGGCAAGCTTCACCCTTTTCTTGATGTACAGGCAGAGGGCTCCAATGGTAACCGACTGAAGGAGGATGTGCTCAGAGGAGACTTCTTTTTTATTGGGCAAGTGCTGTCAGGAGAGAGCATCGGGTTAGCCCATTCTTGGACCTGGGGCAGTATGGCAGGGTTAAATAAAAATTATCTGAAGATGAGTCCCAAATGGGCCTGACATGGATTGAATAGTTCCATCTCCTGTCGATGGATGCAATATAGAACACCACCACAAACTAAGTTACTGAGCGGCTCCCCTTAGTCATTGAGAAACAGAGATTGGTCCAAACCTTCTGCAAGATTCTGTATCTGACTATCATGAGCAACAGTGTACAGTGTACACCTGTTGGTTTAATAGCTAGCCAAATGGTACTGTCAGGTAAGTGATCAGTTTAATAATCCAACAACACAATGCAAAACAGGGTAGACAAAGACAGGAAAACAGTCAAATAATCCAAATGCTGGCAATCAAAGCAATACAGTGCAGGCAGAAACCGAATCCTAGCTACGACGTCCGAAATACAAAATCGAGCACACTGAGCAGAGTAGGGTAAGCAGAATCTAAATCTGAAACAAGCAGTCTGCAAGTCCAACTGCTTTTAGACAAAGCATACCAAGGAAGAAAAGAAGAATCTAAATATACAGCCCAAAGTCCTTTACCGAAAAAGTCCGGTAACCGAAAAACATAAAAACAAGGCAGGATTAGTCTCTGGGATGTGGATAAATCCAAATTACCATCTGGCAGAGCAAGATTTAAAGTGGTGTCCTTAAATAGACCAGAGCGGACGTTAAATGACAAATGACCTGGAAGAGCTGCCACATTGCAGACATGCACATTGCGAACTTGGAAGTCCATGACAAATAGATTATCTTATAACCAGAGCTCTTTCAGGTTTCTAAGCGGGTACTTCACTGAGGAGAGCAAACCTGTTAGACATGCAAAATTGTCACCCACAATCACCCCCTTGCAAGGGATCTAAAGCTGGAGTTGTGGGTGTACTAACTCTGCTGTTCCAATTGTTTAGTGCAAGGAAAGAGGTTGTCCTGGTGTGTTCCCAGTATAGGTGACCACATAGTCCACATAGTCTAGAAGGGTAGGTCCCTGGATGGCTCTGTATGGATGATGGGTTTAGGCATGAAACACATCTGACAAAAAGAAAACACAGCAAATCAAAACAATAATTCAGGATTATTTGGATGTACACTGCTAGCACTATTTGTAGTATAGTAGAGTTGTTCTTGATATTTCAACATTACGTTTGTTGACCTCACTTTTCATTTAGGTCCATCTAAACAACCTTTTGCTAAGGAAAAGCACATTTCTGTTGTATCATTCATTCTTCTTGCTTTTTCTTTTTGTTGTTTTGACCTACAGTACCAGTCAAATGTTTAAACACACCTTCTCCTTCAGGATTTGTCTTTTTAATGTACGTTTAATGTACATCAATACTGAAGACATCCCAATGATGTATGAAATGTATGGAATTCTGTAGTAAAAAAAAAAAGTTAAATAAACCAGAATATGTTTTATATTTTGAATTCTTCAAAGTAGCCACCAATTCATGCCAAACCATCTTAACTGGATTTAGATTGGATGGTTGTGGTGGCCAGGTCATAAGAAGCAGCAGTTTATCATTCCATAATTTTTAAACAAATAGCACTTAGATAAAATAGAGGTGTGTCTGGAGTCATCGTCTTGTTGTAAAAGAGATTATGGTCCCACTAAGTGTGAACCCGATGAAATGGCATGTCGCAAGATGCTGCGGTAGCCTTGCTGGTTAGGTGTGCCCTTAATTTTGACCAAATCACCAACAGTGTCACCAGAAAAGCACCTGCACACAATCACACCTCCTCCTTCATGCCTCCAATCCAGTAGGTGTGGAAATCTGTTTACCACTTGAACACAGAAAAGCACTTATGTAAATTTCTCTGGTTGAGAAACTAATATTCTAATATACATATATTTTTGCAGCAGTAGTAGTTCTTGGACTGTCCTCATGAAACCCTGTTTCGTTATTACATTTGATGGTTTTGTAGACTGCACTTGGAGATACATTTCAAGTTCTTGAGATTTTTTTAATGACTGAACTGTATTTCTTGAATAAATAATAGACTGTCTTTTCTCCTGACTTAACTGAGTGGTTCTTGTCATAATCTGGATTTGTACAGTAGTTGTAATAGCGCTAATAGGGCTCTGCACTCACTCGCACAAGACAACTGGTGATCTAAAGCAAACCAAAAAGGGGAGAAGCGTGAAAATGAACTCAATCGTGAACCTGTGAATTGAAAACTATTTCAGGTGACAACATTGTAAATCGGATAAAAGAATGGCATGAGAGTACCAAGATGACATCAAAGCTAAATGTAGCTACTTTGGACAATCTAAAGTATCAAACATATTCTGGGTTGTTTAACACTTTTTTGTTGTTTACTACACATTTCAATATGCAAAACACTTTAGTGTTATTCTTTTGGGTGGCTCCCTCAGATACTATTACAAGGGTGGTGTAGTATTACATCTAGATAAATAGAGAATTAGTTATAATGTCCCTATGTGCCACATTTGGTATAATAGTGCCATTACATGTAAACTGCCAATACATGCTTGGTATCTGACACTTCAAGTTTGTGGTGGTTCAGTGATTTCATATTGTAAACAAGCTCTCTGGTGTAGCTATGCAAATCTGAAACATTTGTGTTGAAGTTGTAAATTTTTTTTTTTGCTGTTTTCAAAGTTAACATGACTGTAGGAAAAGGAATCCCATTCAGTTGTATTTCCATGCTTCACCACTATAGGCAGACATACAGTTTACCACTCATGATAAGTTACTTTTGACATCACAGTGCACTGTTCTCCATCAAGAGTATAAAAGGCCAGAACACTAAGCAGCAGTGAACATCACGCAACCTACCGAACACACGATCAATTCTAAACCCAGTAAAGTTTGAGTGTTCTGAATCCTGTACTGTGTTTTTACTGACATGCTGGGGAGAGTACAATCTCCTGTTCAGCGCATACCAGACAGTGAAACTCCCTTACAATTGGTCCTTTGAGCTAGATAGAAAACCTAAGAAATGTAGAAATTTTAATGATTAAGCTACTTAGATACTTAGGTATGATGTCCTTAAAGCAACTCAAATATGCATTTCCCTAAACATTTTATGACAACCAGGGCTGTGGCTACAATGCTTCACTTTTCTGGCTATGCCGCATTTATAAGATGACTAATAGAATTTAAATTAACTTTGAGTGCAGTGCAGTGCATAAAGTTAAAGGTTTTAAATGCCTCTTTCGTGATGGAAAATAATAATAATAAAAAAGATACTTACGAAATAGAATATAACGTTTTAATTAAAGGATCAAATTCAAATAAGGGGAATTAAA